>NC_090267.1:277931492-278531492 GCF_040414725.1 Anabrus simplex | reverse complement strand
ATGAAGGAACAGTTATCATTTTACCAGTAGCGCCTACAAAGAAAATGAGTAAAATACAGAAAAAGAAGCTGGACTTGCCACTTTCACAGTTGTTTACTGCAGATTTCCAGCCTTTTTCTATGGCTGGGCAAAGATTTTGTAGCCTTTTGTACTGAATGTTTTGCCATTTGCTTTACGTTGCACCAACACGGATAGGTCTTATGGCGACAATGGGATAGGAAAGGCCTAGGAATGGGAAGGAAGCAGCCGTGGCCTTAATTAAGGTACAGCCTCAGCATTTGCCTGTTGTGAAAATGGGAAACTACGGAAAACCATCTTCAGGGCTGCCGACAGTGGGGTTCGAACCCACTATCTCCCGATTACTGGATACTGACCGCACTTAAGCGACTGCAGCTATCGAGCTCGGTGTACTGAATTTACAGAGCGAGTTAGCTATAGAGTTTGGATCACATAGCTGTTAGCTTGTATTTGGGAGATGGTGGATTTGAACCAGAGTGTTGGCAGCCCTGAAAATTGTTTTTAGAGGTTTCCCATTTTTACACCAGGCTGTTCATTAATTAAGGGTATGGTCGCTACCGTCCTAAACTTTTTGTGGCCCATCATTGCCGTAAGACCAGTTTGTTTCAGCATGATGTAAAAACAAATAGGAAAAAATTATTAAATTAAACCCTGCTTACATTTTGCCAGATAGAAGGACTATTTCCTTATTCTGAAAGCATATGAAGAGTGAACGAGTGTATGAGTGTATATTATATAATGTCGGGTCCCACTATCTAACTGCAGATCCTTGGACATCTAGGAATACAGAGAGCAACCTAGCTGCCACTGTACATTTTATAAATTAAGGTTTTGAAGTATTGGTTCTGGGAATATAAATGGGAGCAAGTATAGCGACTATGCTTCCCAAAATCTGGCCTACTACTTGTATTATGTTACCTTTATATCCTAATACTCTAACCTAATACTACAATGTAAAGGATACACAGGAATATGATACTGGAAGGTAACAATTTTCCCCATCCTTAGCCATTGAGGAAGAAAATGGGCATTTCCAACAGGATAATGCAACAGCCAATGCATCACACCATTCAGTGATACTTTTGACAGACAGATTTCATCTCCTTGTAGGAGCTGCAGTTGATTTGAATCATTAGGTTCTTGATGTATGAAAATCCCTCTCACCTTCTTCACTTTTTTCCGAGAACTTTCCCTTTCATGATGTTGCAAATGAAACTGTTGCATCTCATTAGGTGGCCAAATAATTTCACCTTCCTTTTCTCTATTTCACTGATAAGATTTCTCTTTTAATTTACTTCTTTCAGCACTATGGCGTTACTTTCTCTTTCAGTTTAGCTTGTTTGGTTTAATCATCTCGAACCACATCGCAGCTGCTTCTAGCCAGTTTTCTTTTCTTTTTTACTCAGGATACATATTCAGTACACTCCACACATAATATTTAACAAACTTTTTCCCAATCTCAAGACTTAAAACTTCTTATTGATTAACAAATTATTTTTATTTTGAAATGCATTCTTAACCATGGTTATCCTCTATTTAACCTCCCTCATGCTTCCGTTAGTGATACTAGTTCCAAGGTAACAGAACTCTAAAATTATGTATAGTTTGTTTTACCACATCTTATTACTTCTTCCTGACTATAAATTTCTTTGTTTACCATCATTATTTTGGTCGTTTCAGTGTTCATTTCGAACTTTAAGTTGTCAAAAAACAATTCCATTAACTGTAGATAATGTTTCTGTTTCTGCAACAATAGCGATGATGTATGTAAATCTTACACTGCGTAATCATTTTCAATTTACTTTAATTCTTTAGAACTGAGGGATACAAAAAGGTGATTGGTAAATATGGGTAAGATTTGGAAGCTAACAGGAATGGGAAGTGTTTGCTGGACTTCTGTGCTAGTAGGGGTTTAACAGTTACAAATACATTCTTCAAGCATAAGGCTATTCACTGCTACACATGTGAGAGTAGGGACACCAGATCCATATGCTTATATCTTAACAGACACTGAATTCAGGAAATCTGTTAGGAATGTGCAGGTTTTTCAGGGATTTTAAAATGATGTAGACCACTATCTGATCTTTAGTCAACTAAGTATCTCTAGGCCTAGGGTAGAAAAAGTGAAATCTGTCTGCAGATGAATAAGGGTAGAAAATCACCAAGATAAGGAAATTAGACCGACGTACATGGATATGATTAGTGAAAAGTTCCAAAAACAGTACCGTAAGCAGGTTCAGCATATAGAAAAAGAAATTGGGTGACATACAGGAATGCTGTAGTAGAAACAGCAAGGGTATGTATAGGAACAACGGTGTGTAAAGATGGGGAAAAAGCAAACATCTTGGTGGGATGATGAAGTGAGAGAAGCTTGTAAACATAAAAGGAAGATGTGTCAGAAATTGCTCCAAACAAGGACTGATGCAGACAGGGAATTGTACGTAGAGGAATAAAATAGAGCGAAACAAATAGTTGTTGAATCCAAAAAGAAGTCGTGAGAAGATTTTGATAACAACCTCGAAAGGCTAGGTCAAGCATCAGGAAATCTTTTCTGGACAATAATAAAGAATCTTAGAAAGGGAGGGAAAAAGGAAGTGAATAGTGTTTTGGGTAAATCAGGTGAACTCATAACAGATCTGGGAATCACTGAACAGGTGGAAGGAATATTTTGAAAATCTTCTCAACGTAAAAGGAAATCTTCCTGGTGATGTGAACAATCAAGTTCATGAAGAGGGGGACAATGATGTTGGTGAGATTACACTTGAGGAAGTGGAAAGGATGGTAAATAAACTGCAATGATATAAAGCAGCAGGAATAGATGAAATAAGACCTGAAATAGTGAAATATAGTGGGAAGGGAGGGACGAAATGGCTTCAAAGAGTAATAAGATTAGCATGGAGTGTTAGTAAGGTACCTTCTGATTGGACAAAAGCAGTAACTGCACCTATCTATAAGCAAGAGAACAGGAAGGATTGCAACAACTATCGAGGTATCTCATTGATATGTATACCAAGCAAGGTATTCACTAGGATTTTGGAAGGGAGGGGGCGACCAGTGGTTGAGAGTAAATCGGATGAAAATGTGGTTTAAGACCGCAGAGGGGCTGTCAGGATCAGATTATCAGTTTGGGCCAAGTAATCGAAAAATGCTATGAGAGGAAATCAGAGACAGATTGCACCAAGAGTCTGCAGTCTAATATCTTTGAACTTAAAAATAGGTGCAATGAGTATGGTATGAAAATCATCCTTGCCAAGACTAAACTGTTGCCAATACGTAAGAAATCCGAGAGAAATGAATGAGATTGGGGATACAAAGCTGAAACAGGCAGATAATTTCAAGTGCTTACGATGTGCGTTCTGTCTGGATGGTAGTATAGTGAGTATGATTGAATCAAGATGCAGCAAAGCTAATCCAGTGAGCTTGCAGTTGCGATTGACAGTATTCTTTAAGAACGAAGTCCGCTCCTGGATGAAACTATCTTCAGAAAGGTCTGTTTTCAGGCCAACTTTGCTGAAAGGGAGTGAAACCTGGGTGGACTCACAATATCTTATTCATAAGTTAGAAGTAACAGGCATGAAAGTAGTGAGAATTATTGCTGATACAAACAGGTGGGAATAATGGCAAGAGGGTACTCAGAATGAGAAGATAAAGGATAAGTTAGGAATGAACTTGATGGATGAAGCCTTTTGCATAAACTGGCTTCGGTGGTGTGGTCATGTGAGGCGAATGGAGGAGGATAGATTACCTAAGAGAATAATGGACTCCGTTATTGAGGGTAAGAGAAGTAGAGGGAGACCAAGACGATGATGGTTAGACTCAGCTTCTAATGATTTAAAGATGGTTTAGAACCAAATGAGGCCAGAAAACTAGTTACAAATAGAGGATTGCAGAGGTGATTAGTAAATTCACAGAGGCTTGCAGCCTTAAAGCTGAAAGGCATAATAGTCTTAAAATTTACAATTTGATTTACATCTCACTGACACATATACTATACGTCTTATGGCGACGATGGGATAGGAAAAGCCTAGGAGTGGGAAGAAAGCAGCTGTGGCCTTAATTAAGGTATAACCCTAGCATTTGCTGGTGTGAAAATGGGAAACCATGGAAAACCATCCTTAGGGCTGCCAACAATGGGGTTTGAACCTACTATCTCGGGATGCAAGCTCACAGCTGCATACATGAATCCAGAGATGCCAACTCAGAATCTCGAAATAGATGGTGGGGAACGTGACATTAAATTATATCAACATCTTTTTCTATTCCTACGTGTTAAAAAACAATCGCACACTAACGTAACAAAATTACTTTTCTTGCAGCATCTTCACAGTTGCTTCTTCCACTTGCCAGCAGATCTCAGAGCATGATAACATTTTTGTTTTTTCCACTAGGAGAACACTAAGAGTCGTTGTACTCATATTTGGTCGAAAGTCGGTGTGATTCATGTGAACAATTACTGAATATTCACTCTGTTAAAGCTTGCTGTGAGGTATCACTAAAAGGGCAAGCATCCCTTGAGGAAGAACTGAATGTTTGAAAAAGCATCTTTCAGCTTTGAAATGTCAGCCCATGCTATATCTACTGTTTAACAGTTTGAAAAGTCTTCATTTAATGGATCTGCTTGGCAGGAAACAAATTCCAACTCCAGTTGTTCTTGGTCAATGTTCTCAACTATGTTTTAAAACAAGTTTTAAAATAGCAGTGATAAAAATGTAGTTGCTCTATGATACATCCACTACTTCTGCATGCTTCAACACATATTCATGAAAAGAGAATTTGTCCAAAATGTAGTTGCATGCAGTAGAGAAGAAATTTCTTCCCAATTTGGACGAACTGTCTCATGCCATCTCCAGATAAACTGCCAGTCTCACTTCCTCACTTAATGTGCTGTCCTGTAACTCCATTTACAAGATCATTATCTTTCTAACAACCCCTGCTATTGATCAGTAATGCAATTCAAACTTACTTCTAACTGCTTTACAATCTTTTCAACTTTCAAAACCTCACCATAAAATCCATCAACAATCCATTTTTGTATCTGGCCACTTCATTGAGGAAGCTTCTACCTGCAACATGTTGTATTTCATGAAAACATGGAATGTGTTCTTCAGAAATAACAAGTAAACTTTAGTGCCATCATTTTCCATTGCTGATTTTACTGCAAGAAATTGCTGGTTTCTTCTGACTTCCTCACCAATATGAAACGACAATTTCAATGACTCCTACTGTTCCAGTACCCTGTTTATTGAACCAGTGACAGGGAACCATCTTGTGCTGACATGTTTCAAGATTTTGTGGCTTTTTAGCTCAGATCCACTCATTTCTGGATACATCTGCACTTGTTTTGTTCTCCTGGAGCTTCTTTCAAGAAAGAAATATATGTCTAATAACAATGTCTCCATGTTTACACTTGCTTCCAATGTCTGAGTAGCCTTCTGGGCAGCTAAGTGAAGAAGATGACAGAAACAGCCTCACTGCTGTTTCAAAAATGCTGACACTCCCTTAAATTTACCTACCATTGTATTTGCATTCTCACAACCAAATGAAAAACAGCATTTCAGCACCTTGATCTTAACTTTCCTATCCAACACCTGAAATCTTCCTTCCCCAGTGTTGTCAACACATTCCACCAAAACAAGCAGTAGAATACCAGTAACAATCTGTTCTTTTTCCTCACAAAATTAAGTGAACACCAATGGATACAATTTGCAGTCATCGCTATCATTAATACCATCAGTAAACCATGAGTAATGTGCATTTTGAAGACTGTTGACTATTTCCTTGGTTCTACCACTTACATACTTTTTAGGAATTTCTGAGTCGGAAAACATGGCCTTGAATAGTGGTCTAGCATGGTCTCCTGCATATAAAGGAAGGTTATTCTCAACCAAAAAAACATGTGAAATAACATTCAGTCTGCATAACACTATTATCATCACAAAACAAAACAAGAGCATCTTACAACCCCCTTTGATGAGCCTGTACTTATCATAATTTGTAAATTTCCCACGGTATTGGCAGCCATTGCGTCATCCATGTTTAAATGAAAAATCACACTTCCACGTTTCAGAAAACACGTGGTTCGGTGAAAGTTTAGATAGTCCTAGGCATGGAAACTCTTCCATATACTGCTTTCAGTAATGTTGATGTGCCACAAATTGTTTTTGTCCATCATCACTCTGTAATAGAACAAGAACAAGAATTGAACACATATGCAGGGAATGCTTTCAGCAAAGATATTACACTCGCAGTCAAAGGTTATAAACAAATTTCACCATCTCGTTCTTTTTTCACGAACTATCTTTCAGCGAGTCTCCTATATGACGTACCGTACAAAACTTAAGTATTTCATATTGTGGGGAAAATTGAAAATTTTAAAATATCACTTCAAATTACAATCCTCATCTACAAAACAGCTACCTACAGCAGCACGTCAATACGATGGAATTTACTTTTAAGAGTATATATTTCCTATTAAGACGAGAGCATGCAATTTCTATGAGGCAGCTGGTGAACTGTATCGTCATATACATTAAGGTATGTATGTTCAAAATGTTAATGATTGTATTGGATTATTATTATTAGGTTCGTTACTACCCCTGAGGATCACGAGTGACTTGTTCGGTGCGTCTTCTTTCTTCCCAATACCTCTTCATTCTCTCACTCCTCCTCTTTCTCTCAGCTTCCGTGATCTGAATCTGGATCCTGGTGTCTGTCCATCTGTGACCTTCCATGAGCTTTTTGTATTTGGACCTATCCTGTACTGTCATCAGTGGATATTTTTCCCTTATGCCAATAGTTTCCCAATTTTCTCTGGCTTCCTTCATCCATTTATTTCCAGTTAAGCAGGTTACATTCCATATCTTCTTCGTCAGCCTACTGTCATCCATCCTCATGAGATGTCCAACAAATCCTAACCTTCTCTTTCTTATCACACTCGAGATTGGTTCTATACTCGCATATAGTTCCTGCCTTGATCTGTGTACCCAGATTTCACCTTGCTTTTTGGTGCCCCATATATGTCTCAAGATTCTTCTTTCCTCCTTCTCCAATTGTATGCATGTTCTCTTGCCCAATGTCAGCATTTCAGTTGCATATAATGCAGCATTCCTGATGGTTATCATGTAGTGTCGTAGTTTGGCGTTCCTCGAGAGGTTCTTCTTTCCATATGTAGTCATGGCTGCATATCGTAGTATCAGCAGCAGTTAAGCTCTGTCTATGGTACTTTTGTTGCTTTGTACTTTACCCGTGATGTTCTCACCTAGGTACCGGAAGCTGTCTACTCCCTCTACCACTTGGCCTTTTACATTCCAATCGGTATTCCTATTCAGTACCTTCGTCTTGTTGTAGGCTATTTTTAGACCAACCTTTGCTGCAGTCTCTGCTAGATTTGCTAGTGCCAACTTCGCGTCTTCTTCCTTTTCATGTAACAACACCATATCATCTGCGAAGGCAAGGCAATCCACTATTACATTGTTTTTGATCTTATATCCAATCCGTACACCTTGAATTCCCATGGCTCTTTTCAACTGTCTCCACTGCTTCACCACTTCATCCAAAACTAGGTTAAATAATATTGGCGACAGACCATCCCCTTATCAGACTCCTGTCTTAATTTCAAAGCTGTCTGACAACATACTCCAGTATCTTACTCTAGCAGTTGTAGCCTTCAATGTTTCCCCCACCAATGCAAGTGTCGCAGAATCCAATCCTCTGTCACGTAGGATGTTCAGTAGTGTGTTCCTGTCTATTGAGTCATAGGCTTTTGCAAAGTCTACAAATGTAACTATTGTGTCCTTTCCTTTCCTGTGTCTGTGTTCTATGATTCTCTTGAGTCCAAAGATCTGTTCTATGCAGTTTCACCCTTTCCAGAAACCATCCTGCTATTCTCCTATGGTCGATTCAAGCTGTGCTTCCACTCTGTTCAGCAATAATCTCTAAAGTATCTTGTACCCAATGTTTAGCAGTGAAATACCTCTGTAGTTATCCAGTATTCTTTTGTCTCCTTTCTTATGTACTGGTATAATTATGGCTTCTTTCCAGTCGCTAGGTTATCTTCTTATTTATCCAGATGTCTATTATTATTCTGTACATGCTTTCTTCCATTGCAGGACCACCCCATTTGATCTCCTCAGCGCATATACCATCATTACCTGCCGTTTTGTTGTTCTTGAGATCCTTGATTGCCTTCACAACTTCTGTTCTGGTGGGTGCTCATCCTTGGTTGATGTCTCTGCTGTACTGTAGAGTAATACTCCCTGTGGGTGCTTCTGTGTTCAGTAGATCTTTGAAATATTTTGCCATTTCCTCGCATACATCTTTTTCACCTATTTTCAACTCGCCATCTTGTCCTTTCACAAAAGGTTCTCTCGCCTCATAACCCTTTATCCTGCTCTTCATCTCCTTAAAGAAAGATTGTGATTTGTTTTTCTAAAACGCATGATCAGCTTCTTCCAGCCTCTCATTCCACCTTTTCCTTCTGGCATTCCTGATCGTCTTAGCAGCCATCTTTCTTGCTGTCTCGAATGTTGACAGGTCCTCTTCCTTCTTGGTAGTCTGCCACCTTACCCACATGTTCCTCCTGTACTCTACTGCCTCTTCACATTCTTCTGTCCACCACTCATGCTTCCTTCTCTTGTTATTAGTGGCCAATCATTTGGATTCTTCTCTAACCTTGTCCTTTTAAGTTTTCCTATTTACTCTCCACTGTCAGGTTCTTCATGTACTGATCACGATTTTTGTTCAGCAGTTCTCTGTCGATCTAGTGTGAGTTTGTGTTCGTGTTTCTCCGAGTTCTGTTTGGTATCCATCTACATTTGATTTCAGTGAGATAGTGGTCAGACTCCATTCTGCTGTTTATCCTGACTTTGGTGTTCATGATCTCTGCATGGTTTTTGTCTCGGATCGCTACGTGGTCTATCTGCCTTTCACCAATTCTATTGCCCGGACTTACCCAGGTTGTCTTTTTACTCGCCTTGGCTTTATAGTTTGTGGTCATGATTCTCATCTTGTGTCTTTCACAAGTTCGCAAGCCTTTCTCCATTCTTATTTGTTCTCTTGTGCACAGGGTAATCCCCTACAGGGCCTTTGAATCTCCTTTCAGTGCCTAGCTGTGCATTGAAATCCCCCAGCAAGTTCGTGACACCTCTCTTGTTTGCTTCCGTTACTACCTTATCCAGTGTGTTCCAGAAGTTCTCTGTCCCTGCCTTGTCTGTTTTGTTCTTATCATTTGTGGGGGCATGTGCATTGACAAGTGTATAAGTTTTATTGCCAATTTTCATCATCAAGTATGACAGTCTCTCATTCACACTCCTCCAGTCAATGATACTACTCAAGAAGCTTCGGTCTACTATAAACGCCGTACCAAACATAAACGGCTGTTGCTTCATCTTGATACCCAGTTTTCCCTTCAATATTACATATCCTTCTGATTCCATCGTATCTTCATCTCTGAATCTCGCTTCCTGTAGGGCCAGCATGCCGAATCCATGTTCTCTCATTGCATCTAGGACTTGTTTCAGTTTCCCCACTCTGATCATGGTCTGTATGTTCATGGTTCTTAATTTAAAGGTTCTCTTGGGTCTGATCTTTTGTGACCGGCGTATTGTGGACGTTGAGGTATTGGGGAGCTCCAACTCTCCCTCTGCACACGATACAGGTTCCCCAGAATCCGACAACCTGCTTGCGTCGACTGAGGTCGACGGGGGATTAACCCCCTGGGTAAAGTAGTAATTATCATGTGCTCCATGGTTACTTCACAAGCCAAAGTATTAAGCTAGGCTACCGCAATATCGGTAGCATTGTTACAACTGAGGTAATGAGCCCCAGAGGGCATTTTATACCTTCTGCCAGGATAATGTTCACCCAGGTTGGTCAGGACTGGGAGTAGGCATTTCCTCCATACCCCCCAATAGCTATGGTTTTCCCGCCAATACTCGGGTGGCTGACTGCAGTGGTTTCCCACTGGGCGATGGGGTCGCCGCATTCCTACGCCTGCTTGTATTGGATTACCATTACCTATTTCACCGTTTTATTCATTTGGGACTGTTTATTGTCACAGAGTTGGTATACAACTAGTTGTATTGCATTCCTGGAGTGACGCTGTTCCCTTCAAATTTTCAGCAACGGCGTTGCATCTTTACATTTGCAAAGATGGAAAATGTCACGCAATTCTTATGAACATATAAACTAGGATTGGACTGAAGGGTCTTCGGCTTTTGGAATGAACACATTTGCCACTTACTAGTTAACAGTATATACCTTCACATGATAGAATGAGTTAGGTCTATAGTGAAGTTTTAATGCATCAAATTCATAAAATCCATAATAATCAGTACTGTTTCTGCACACATGAGAAATCCATAGTACTTGGCATCTCTGTGTATGTATGTACGTATGTACATACAGTAAAACTTTCTCAAAGCAATATCGCAAGGGACTGAAATATTTTTCCGAATTAGTTTCATGCATTACACAAAACATAGGGATTTTTTGCCTTAAAACAGTAAACAGGAATTTTAAATATTACTTAGAACTTACCTGTATCTGCCTACTAATTACACTCTGTTATTCAGATTGTTGTACACTGATCTGTTAATTATTATCACTGCGCTTTATTATTACTTGTAGAATGACACACAGTCTATCATTTTGGCACTCTCACAATGCTATATTATACTGTTTCAGAACACTGGACATATGTTCCTTAAACTTATTTCCATCACTAAACTCTATACAGTACTTCACAACACTAAGCCTTCTTTTACAGATCAAACAACGAAACCTGTTTCCTCTTCTTTCTAATCATGTCTTTCTGAATGCAGTCCTGAGCTCAGTACATTAGTTCAAGAAGATTGGAAGAGTTAGATGTAACGACAAATTGCTTTACGTCATAAAAGCACTGTGGGACTGTTCGTTGGTTGGAATCTTGTTTTGATCTCCATCTTCTTATTCGTCATCTTCTTCCATCTCCTCATTTTCGGCCTTTCTCACTGCTAGAAGGGCTGTAGCTGATTCAAAAATCTGGTGTGTCGTAAGTTGTTCATTTCGAATGAAGTTGTCTGGCTCACAGGGAACTTTTCTTGCTTGACACAAGTTGGATATTGCCGATGCATTTTCAAGCACTTCATTCGTTCCACCATCCGTATTATCACTCTTTCTAAACACATGTGTCAGTTTGTTCAAACAATGATATTAATCATACCAGCACCAGAAATGTACAAATATTTTACGTAGGACTTCATCAGTTCCTAATATTTTCTGTATTGTACAAGTAGATTTTAAAGAATTCTTTCATTTTTTGTTTCCATTTCCGCCTTGAGGAGATCCCGCATTATACAAAAGGAAGAATATTATAATGCCGTAAGCTTCACCGTGACCGAGAAAATATTCCATAGTGGACAAGTTTCCGCTTTATGCAAGTTCCGCTTTGAGCACGTTTTACTGTATGTATGTTTCACATCAAATTTATCACAACAGTATACTGTATATATAGCCTATATGAAGCATCAAAGTGGATCAAAATAAAGATCTAAGGAGAACCCTACAAGCAATGCACATCTCTTGTCTCTAGGGAGGTGGCGAGTAGTGGATGGAGGTCAATGATCCACAGACCAACCCAAGAACTCCCTGGATAAGGGTGCTGGAGGAAGAAGTACTGCTAAAGGAAATACCAATGCACTACTTACAAGACAATTGTTGAACACCTGAAGAAGATATTAAAACTGACAGACTAGAATTCAAAGAGAAGTGAAGACTGATTACTGTCTTCATGACTCATTTCTACGGAGGAACCAATGATGATAAGCATCACTGGAGAACGTACCAGTATAACAGTAGTTCACCAGCATCCAGAGAGCATCCCCGTCAACATCTTGCAACACTACTTCACTCTCGGTTGATTCTCGCAGATTGCTAGTAAACATGGCAGCAAAGTACTCTGATCCTGCACTCAATACCAAGCGATGAGCTGGAATCTGACGGGAACCTGGAACAACACAATAAACATGTCAAGAACCTCACCAAGCCTAAAGTCTTAAAACCAAGTTTCAAATAATTGGGAGCTCTATAAAATAATTACATTTACCTAAAATCATCAATTTGTAAAAACACACACATAGTTCTTGGTATGAAAACAAATAACAAAACAATGCAATGCAATGCAAATACAGACTACCAAAGTCCTTGGATAAGAGGAAGGTAAAGCCTTTTACTATCCATAACATTGGCAGTAAATGGAATGGAGTGGCTATGCCTGACAGTCTTTGCCACCAAGGATTGACCTGGTACTCATTTCTGGCGTAGGCTAAGTGAACCCCATAGCCATATGCTCCTCCAGAAGTGGAAGTCGCACTGTTTAAATTTTCAACTTCTTCACGGTGAAATTAACCCATGTCTTTCCAGGTGAACTGGACATGCCCTTATGCAGTCCCCACAACGAGAACAAATACAGAACAAAACTACTTATAAACAGAGATAGTAGGTACAAATCTTCATCTGAATTCAATGTTAATTTTTTTTTTTTTTGCCAGTTGCTTTACGTCGCACCAACACAGATAGGTTTTACGGCGACGATGGGACAGGAAAGGGCTAGGAGTGGGAAGGAAGCGGCCGTGACCTTAATTAGGGTACAGCCCCAGCATTTGTCTGGTGTGAAGATGGGAAACCACGGAAAACCATTTTGGGGGCTGCCGACAGTGGGTTCGAACCTACTATCTCCCGAATACTGGATACTGGCCACACTTAAGCAACTGCAGCTATCGAGCTCGGTAATGTTAATAATATCCTAACCTATGATGTAAACATATTTAGCACACTAGCAGAATGTAACCATTACCATTGGTCTAGTAATACAAGGCAGTGTTATTTTCACACAATTTAGTGTGTTCACTGCTGACTAGAGAATAATAATAAACATAGGCTTGCTCTTTCTCACTGAATGGCAATTTCTCACCTAGCTTAACTTTGTCCTCAGTGGCCTGCCATACCGACTATCATTAAGTGATGGTGGTACTTTTTGTTTTAAAAGGAACTAAAAAGAGGTAACCATCCCCTCCGAAGAAATAAAGTGGAAACAAAACTGAATATAAAATAAAAATATTATTTCAACATGGAAATTTGAAGATGAATTCAAAAATAAAACAATTATTTTTGTTAAGCCAAAAAGGACACAAACACATCAAAGTTTGGGGCTGATGACCCTAGATGTTAGGCCCCTTTAAACAACAAGCATCATCAACATCATCATCACAAGAATATAAGTTCCCAGAGTAACAAAACATTTGAAATTTATATGCTCTTGATTAATCCACTCTCACATAAAGCAAATTGACATCTTCCTTCTTTAGGAGATAAGAGCATCTAAATCTTCTGTGACCTATCCTCAGCTTAGACAAAACTACAGCCTCTCACCATGAAGGTCAAAAGAAAACTGCTTTACAACAGTTGTCTTCTTAATTGCTCTGAACTTGTTGGGAGTTGGGATTGCTGGCCACTCTGATTCCAGACACGCCAAGATGGTTCAGTACTTGCTAGGGGTATATTTATATGTCTAGGTGGTAAAATTATCGCTTCTTTAGCAGCTTGATCCGCAAATTCATACCGCACAATCTCAGGACGGCCGAGAAGCCAGGGGGAAGGTATTTCTGGTGCAAGCATCGCACAACCTGGCTAGGTCATGAACTTGCTACACCAATGGGTGTTGAGGGAAACAGGTAACAACAGACTGCAGAGAACTTAAGAAGTCGGTACATATAAGAAAGTGGTCTCATTTGTGATTCAGCATTTGTGTGAGGAAGAGCTCTGCAGTATACACACTACAGACACTAGAAAGCAAGATATTGGTGCCAACATCACTGGAGACAAACGAGCATCCAATATTCTCCCCAACCTCAGAACCGTCTGTGAAGACAAGTCGAGCATCCGGATACTGATGAACGAAGTCCTGGAAATACCTCTGATGAACAGAGGCCTTCGTGTTTACCTTAGGTCCACGGAGTAGACCTAGCCATATATGCGGTCACTGAACCAGCCATGGAGGTACCTCACTAGGGGTCCTGTCAAGACAACCACCAATAGCCACATCCAACTCATGACACAAGCTATCAATTCAAATCCCAATCGGACGTGTAGCATTCGGATGGTTTTCGTACCTCTGTTCGTACGGTGTATTAAAGAGACTACGATAGCTTAGATGTTGCAGCATTTCATGAACATTGGCAGCATATGTCAGAAGAATCTGCTACCACCATCTTCACAAAGATGGCGAGTAAGCTGGGAATCAGACTAGTGCGGAAAGTTCCAGATGCCAGCCTAACTCCACTACGAAGTATACTGTCTAAAAGGTTCAGCGCATATCATGATGCTGAAGCATACGCTGCACTACCATAGTCTATTTGGGAAAGAACCCCAGCCATGTGAAAACATAGCAGCACTGCAAGGTCAGCCCACAACAAAGTGCTGCCAAGATTGTTGTAGGTACGACATCCTAACTGTTGTAAAACCTTCAATTATTACATTTAATATATTTTATTAAATGCTAAATTATCTTTTATTAAATGTTAAATATGACTAATACATGGTTTCCCTGTAAATACAGTATGTATTATAAATTTGTATGACCTCAAATACGTATTGTGTATAAGCTCAACCTCAAAATCTATATAGTCGAAAGCTGTAGAAAACTCTATAATGTTCGTATATTAAGTATATTCTGCTATAATTTGGTACATATGAAGGGTTCTGGAAACTTACTGTAAGGTTTATTAACGAGATACATGTAAACACATTAGGAACGTTGGAGAGATTTCCATGTGTATTGGTAAACAGTAATCGAATGTTCGAACTGGATCCATTACTGGAGTACTCCATTCGACTAGCTGGTCGATTGATGTTTCGAGTCTGTTCCATTTAAGAGTGTTGTAGGAACCCCTCCAGAAATCGATAATTCTAGACGGTTGATCGAACGGTATATATATCAAGCTGTCAGTCAGTGAGTCAGTCAGTTCAAGAGAGAGTGTGTTATAGTGAGCGAGTCAGTGTTGTTGATATCTGTACTTGTCATAATCGACTTCAGGATACTCCGCTATTAAGTGTTGTAGTGTCACTTGCTATTGTGTGTGTGTTGTGACTTACAGTAACAATAAAGTAGTTTACACAAGGAAGTGAACGTGTTCTCGTGTGATATTTATTTACGTTAAAAAATCACATTTGAGAACGATAAGATCTTAGGTCTCTTCATACAGGCTACACTTCAAGTGATGAATGTGGGGCTACCACATGAAGGACGGTGTTTTGCAAGCAGAGCTCTAGTTCAGCATGCACACGCCGACATTGATGGAAGTATATAACTGAGGTTTTTGCCACTGACAACTGAAGATAATATTGTAAGGGCCCATCTGTCAACTCTGTTAATAGCTTGCTGTAGTTCTCTCTCAGCAACCACCACCCTTCTAGAGCTGAAATGTAGAGCTAAATAGTCTACATACAGCGATGGAACGCCTACAGGCCAGCAGCAACAACTACGCCGCTGATGGCAATCGCAAAGGGTCTGACAGTACAGATCCTTGTGGTACTGAAGTTTCTTGAATATAATATTAAGATTATGCATTCCTGATACAGACTTAAAAGAGCTGGAAGGATATGTTTTCAAAACACATGGGCAAATTTCCCCAGAATTCTCACTGATGAAGGGTGGAGATAATCCTATGCCACCAAGTAGTGTTATAAATCTTTTCCAGTGACTAGGTACTCCTCCTGAATGGCACTCTCCAGCCCAATCAGATCATCGGTGGCACACCGATGAGAGCGAAAACCACACTGGTAGTCAGAAGATCTCCTTCTTCAAAGGCCCACACAAGTCATCTATTTATCATCCTTTCAAAAAGCTTACAGAGACCATTTGTTAGGCATTTTTGCCTACAGCTATCTAGGCCATTTTTCTGCCACAATTTTCTAGAAATAAACTCGTAAGATATGGATAATAAATGGCAGGTTTCAGTGCATTTAACTGTTTCACTACTTTTACTCCATAATCTATGATAATTTGACCAAGGAGAGTGGCTGCCATTATGGCTATGGAGTCAAGCTCTGCATTTGGGAGGCGAGTAGGTTCGAATCACTTTGTCGGCTGTCCTGAAAATGGTTTTCTGTAGTTTTCCATTTTCACTTCCAGGTAAATGCCGGGGAAGTTCCTATTCATAGGGCACAGCCAATTCCTTTTACCTCCCTACCCAAATTAATTGACCATCACTCATTTTATCTTCATTAGTTCCTCAACAGAGGTTGATATCAGGAAGGGCATCCGGCCGTAAAAATACCATATGACAAAATATCATCTTGTAAAGGCCACAGAGTCTAAACTATTGATTCTTTTTACTAGTGAAAGTTTTTAGTTTTTTGAAGTTGGTAAATATAGTAACAGTAACAAGGGAACAATAATTTTCAATGTAAACATTAAAAGATATAGTAAATGGTTAAGAGAGAGAGAGAGAGAGAGTGAGAGAGAGAGAGTGAGTGAGAGTACAAAAAATCACACCAAGACCGTAAAACTTACAAGAGGTTTACATATTGGTGACCCCGATGTGATCTGGAGAAAATATGGCGAACAACAAAAGCACGCTCGAAGACCGACCAGAAGTAAATAAGGTTAGCATAGAAATTCCACCTTTTGTACAAAGAAACCTGAAATCGGGTTTTACCAAGTGAAGGCTGATTTAGTACTTGTAAAATTAAAATGGAAGACACTAAATTTAACCATTTAGTATCTCAACTAGATCCTAAATATATAGAAAATATATGGGATATTATTAAGGGTAGTGATGTAAACAGATACTCATTGAGTAAGGAACACCTGTTAAATATATTTAAGGTAAGTGCGGATGAACGCATTAAGAGAATAGTTACTGGAATTGAGTTGGGAGACCAGAAGCCTAGTCAATTATTGCATAAAATGCAAGCTTTAGCCGTAGTAGATGTGTTGGATAATGTCGTAAAAATCAATGGTTAGAAAAACTTCCTGATTCCATTAAGAACATTTTAATTGTTAGTGATGAAGAGATTGAGAAAGTGGCTATCATGGCCAAAAAAATAATGGAAATGAATCCTTGCCATGAAAATTATATTCGGTTAAATATGATGACTGGAGGGACAACAACTTGAAGTTCCTGTTACGATGAATGACATAACGGCTCAAATTTATTTCAGGACTGCAGGAACAAAAATCTTCATTAACTATTGGCCACCAAGGTAGACCTCAGCACAGCAGTGTACATCACTGTCGTAGCAATAGCCGTAGTAAATCTAGGAAGATGTATAACTCTGCAGGTAAATACTGCTACTACCATTTTTAATTTGGATGTCACTGTAAACCAGAAAAATGTACTCCTCCATGTAGTTGTTCAGGTCAGGGAAACACAAAACCGCAGTTGAATTAACAGCAAATTCGGCTGCTGCCCAAGTCAATTGTAGCAACTCTCGTCTTATTTTTCCTGGACAAAAAATTGGGACTGCAATTTTTAGTTGACAGTGGAGCTGATTTCTCATCGGTCCCAGCTAGACCAAAAGCTAAAATTGATTCAACTTATAAATTATGTGCTGCCAATGGGACCAAAATTCCTACATTCGGAATTGAATTACACACCACTGATTTAGGACGATGCCACTTCCAGTGACCATTCATTGTTGCCAAGTTCAATAAGGCAATATTGAGAGCTGAATTTCTGAGTAAATTATAAGTGGATGTTCACAATAATAGATCAACATATGGTGTAACAAAACTCTGCACTGAAGGTTAAGTTATGCCAATCTCAGAAGAAAAATTGGTCAGTTCTATACACCAAAAAGTTACATTTTCAGACCTATTGTTGCAGTACCTAGAAATAGCTAAGCCAAATTTGATTCCTGGGAAAATTAAGCATTATATCGAACACCGTATTACCAATGAAGATCCACCCGTGTTTTCTACGGCTAGACAGCTAGACCCGAAACGTATGGAAGTGGCAAAACAAGGATTCAAATTCATGATGGAAAATGGAATTATTAGGCCATCTATATCCTCATGGGCTAGTCCTCTTCACATGCTCCCCAAAAAGGATGGCACAATATGAGATGATTATAGGTGATTAAATGAATGCAGTTCCAGACCGTTATCTTGTTCCCAGGACAAAAGATTTCCACTGTTTTCTGCAAGGCAAGAAAATATTTTCCAAAATTGATCTATTCAAGACATACTTTCAGGTACCTATAATTGAAGATGATAAACCTAAGACTGCTATCATCACAGCTTTTGGACTATATGAATTTAACGTTCTGAGTTTTGGCCTTCAAAATGCATCTTCAACATTCCAGTGATTTATAAATGATGTTCTGTATGGACTGAATTTTGTGATTTCTTACCTGGATGGCATTTTAATTGCATCAACCAGTATAGATCATAAGTCACCTAAAACTAGTCCTGGAACAACTATTGAGGTATGGCTTCATATCAATATTTCAAAATCAATATTTGGAGTATGAATTAGGCTTTCTTGGATATTTGATAACATCAGAGGGCTCTCATCCCCTACCTTAGAAAGTGCAAGCAATTTTGGATTGCAGGTTACCTGATAAAATTGATGAGCTCTGTATGTTTCTTGGTGTAGTCAACTACTACTGATGTAACCTGAAAGACACTGCATAAACTCAAGCCGTCCTGCATGAATACATTAAGGGAGCAAAGAAGAAGGATTAACAGACCTATTCAGTGGACTGAGGAAGCAAAGGAAATGTTTGAAAAATGTAAATATGATATTGCAAATGCAGCATTATTTTTTTAGCTTTCCCTAACCCTGACCTGACATTAGCACTGTTCACTGATGCAACAGATTTTGCTGTTTGTTCTGAACTTCAGCAATTGAAAATTGGAGACCGATTTCAATCTTCTCACAGAAGTTGAGTCAGTCACAGAAGGTTTATAGTACCTACGACCAACAACTGTTGGGAATTTACCTTCTGTACAAAAATTCAAACATCTAATGGAAGGTAGAAACTTTGTTATCTTCAATAACCACAAGCTGCTCAAATTTGCTTTCAAGCAAAGCAATGAAAAGGCATCCCCTAGACAGATCAGACAGCTGCAGTACATATTGCAATTTTCAACTCATATTTGTCATGACAGTGGTCCAGACAACAGTGTTGCTGATACATTATCTAGAGTTGATGAAGTATCAATAATGGACTACTATAAAATAGCTAAGAGCCAGCTACAAGATGAAGAATTGCAGCAACTTCAGAATGACAACAACTCCTTACATTTCAAGCAATATCAGTTTCCATCAGGAGAAAAGCTTTGATGTGACACTTCTACTGCAAACATCAGACCTTACATTCCCAAACCATTTTATTGCCAAATATTTTTGCATTTACACAGCTTCACCCATCTTGGTATAAAGACTACAGTGAAGATGCTAACTAGTTGATTTATTTGGTCTAGCAAAAGAAGTCATGCACGACAATGGACTAGATCCTGTATCAGATGCCAGAAAACCAAGATCACTCGACATACTAAATCGCAACTTGAAGAATATGAAGAGCCTGATGATTGCTTCAGTGCTGTACACATTGATCACACTGGACCTCTGCCTCCCTCCAATGGCATGACCTATTATTTAACCTGTATTGACCGCTTCACATCCTGGATGAAAGTTATACCTCTTGAAGATATAACAGTTGAAAAAGTGTCAAAAACCTTCTACCATCACTGGATTGCAAGGTTTGGTGACCCATTACGTGTAATCACTAATCGAGGAGCACAGCTTCGGTACCAATCATTTAAAAACTTAGCTACAGTTTGTGGGATGGAAATCCAGCATACTACACAATTTCATCTCCAGTGTAATGGCAAAGTTGAGAGACTGCATAGGACTCTGAAATCAGTTATCAAGGCTCATAATACTAGTAAATGGACAGAAATCCTACCTAATGTCTTACGGGATTGCAGACTGAGCTTCGAAAAAACATCAAGCCACTCAATTGCACAGATGGTGTATGAGAAAACTATCAAACTTCCAGGTGAATTTTTTGAGGAACCAAACAATGACCTACAAGAGCAAATGCTAAAATTAAAACCCAGTACACATATATATACCCCATCAAGATAAGTGTTTGTTCCAAAAGACCTTCCAACCTGTTTCCATGCATCTGGAGCAAAATGGACAGAAGATCAAAAAAGGATCCACAGAGAAAGGATGAGAGCTGTTTGGCAACTCAGAAAGCAGAATTGTTACAGCTTAGCATGATCCATTGGGTCCATATTATAATAATAATAATAATAATAATAATAATAATAATAATAATAATAATAATAATAATAATAATAATAATAATAATAATAATAATAATAATAATAATAATAATATTCATTCATTCATTCATTCATTATCATTATAGACTGTTGTGCCTTTCAGCGTTCAGTCTTCAAGCCTCTGTGAATTTACTAAACGTCACCACAATCCTCGATTGGCAGCTAGTGTTGTGGCCTCATTTAGTTCCATACCTCTTATCTTTAAATCGTTAGAAACTGAGTCTAACCATCGTCGCCTTGGTCTACCTCTACTTCTCTTACCCTCCATAGCAGAGTCCATTATTCTCCTAGGTAACTTATCCTCCTCCATTCGCCTCACATGACCCCACCACCGAAGCCGGTTTATGCGTACAGCTTCATCCATCGAGTTCATTCCTAAATTAGCCTTTATATCCTCATTCCTAGTACCCTCCTGCTATTGTTCCCACCTGTTTGTACCAGCAATCATTCTTGCTACTTTCATGTCTGTTACTTCTAACTTATGAATAAGATATCCTGAGTCCACCCAGCTTTCGCTCCCGTAAAGCAAAGTTGGTCTGAAAACAGACCGATGTAAAGATAGTTTTGTCTGGGAGCTGACTTCCTTCTTACAGAATACTGTTGATCGCAACTGCGAGCTCACTGCATTAGATTTATGACACCTTGATTCAATCTCACTATATTACCATCCTGGGTGAACACACAACCTAAATACTTGAAATTATCGACCTGTTCTAGCTTTGTATCACCAATCTGACACTCAATTCTGTTGAATTTCTTACCTACTGACATCAATTTAGTCTTCGAGAGGCTAATTTTCATACCATACTCATTGCACCTATTTTCAAGTTCCAAGATATTAGACTGCAGGCTTTTGGCACAATCTGCCATTAAGACCAAGTCGTCAGCATAGGCCAGACTGCTTATTACATTTCCACCTAATTGAATCCCTCCCTGCCATTTTATACCTTTCAGCAGATGATTCATGTAAACTACGAACAGCAAAGGTGAAAGATTACAGCCTTGTCTAACCCCTGTAAGTACCCTGAACCAAGAACTCATTCTACCATCAATTCTCACTGAAGCCCAATTGTCAACATAAATACCTCTGATTGATTTTAATAATCTACCTTTAATTCCATAGTCCCCCAGTATGGCGAACATCTTTTCCCTTGGTACCCTGCAATATGCTTTCTCTAGATCTACGAAACATAAACACAACTGCCTATTCCTCTCGTGGCATTTCTCAATTACCTGGCGCATACTGAAGATCTGATCCTGACAGCCTCTCTGTAGTCTGAAACCACACTGGGTTTCATCCAACTTCCTCTCAACGACTGATCACACCCTCCCTTCCAAGATGCCACTAAACCGGATCTCTCTTGGGCGTCTGCGAGATGTGACAGGGTCAGAAAACCCTCTGAATCCATTTATGAGGGTATTTCTCTGTTATAACAAGGTATGAGAAATACTTCACCATCAAGATCAAGGGGAAACTTGCTAAACTATCAATGGACAGGCTAAAACCAGCCTACCTGTTGCAGGATGATGGTTCATTTGGGAGGAATCTTACACATTTTTTAAAGGACACTCAACCTCAACACACTGTTTATAAGTCACCATCAAACTCCAGGGTATCAAAGTCAGGCAGAACAATAAAATTTCCTGCTTACTTCTTAGAGCAAGTTGTTCATGTTAAGAATTTTTTTATCAAGGATATTAAAAAAAAAAGTAATAAAATATTTGACACTGTTTTATTCTTAACTATTATGTTATGTGTGTTTACTTTTGTGTGTTTTTTTTTAGAGACTGTCCTCACCATCATAAACTATAATTTGTTCATAACTCAGTTACTGATGGAGTAGTAGTGTAAAGGCCACAGAGTCTAAACTACTAATTTTTTATTGTTTAAAGTTATAGTAAATAGTCAAGAGAGAGTGTGTCATATGTAAAATCACATCCAGACTGTAAAACAAATGTAACAAAAATGTATCAGAAAATGGGACTATGGGGTAAATATACGTACAAACAATCTTCATACAATTTGAAACATGATGGTTGGCTCAGCACCAACATATATTAGAGAGTAATTATGTCTACCTTGCTTAGCTATCATTTGCCTGCACTTATATCAGGCAGATTCTCATAGTAAACCAAACGAGGGTACGGTATCTGAACCCTGTTCCAAACTTTGGACCAAGATTAAAATCCACAGTGGAATCAGGTTCTTCAAGTCAAAGATTCCTATGCATCAGGGCTTCATGTAAGTCGATGTAGGTGACAAGCCTAGCTAAAACTGATTTGTCTGCAAAAACTGTGAAGGTATGGTAGTTAGTGAGGCACAAAACAAATAACATTGAGTCAGATTATTTGAATTTTGTATTCCCAGGGTTATGTAAAGTTATCAGTCCAATTTTATTACAAAATTATATCACATGTAGTAATACCTGCAATTAGAGTAACATCAGTTAGTTGATTCTTCATCAAATATGCCTCCATTTTATGAAGACTCGAGTCGGCATGGTATCGAGATCTAAAACACTCATCATGGCTGCTGAGACTTGACAGGCTGTGGTCACTTCCCAACTCCTTTGAATTTGAGACACCATGATCTGATCTGCTGCTGAAATTAGAAAGAAAAAAAGCATCATCTTTCATATCTATGAAATATGAATCCTCAAAGAATGAGGGTGTCAAGAAAAGAAGAGGAAGGGCTATGAAAGGCTCCCTGCAACTCACACGCCTACCGTTGAAGTTAGAAAAGAACAATATTTGATTAAATGAGGTCAGGCAGATTGTGGAACAAATAAGTATAAGCCAGGTCAGACTTATTTTGGGAACCAATATTCATCACCCGCATCTCACAGAATGTGGGAGTTCGGAAGAGGGAATATAATGCACTCTATAGCCTAATCAATAGCAGCTTAATAGGCTACATTACAATTCTATCAATATTTACCATCAGCATCAAGGATTAATTTTATAAACAACTCCACATGCATTTAATTTGTTCACGATATGGATCCATTATGCAAAATCATTATATTTTTACATGTAAAACAACAAATAAAATAAACCTGAAGCATCGAAATTATCCACACCAATTTTATCAACTAATGTTTAATATACAAATTTAGATGTATAGCAATAGTACTTACGATTAAAAAAACTTGGCAGCGGTGGGATTCGAACCCACGCCTCCGAAGAGACTGGTGCCTTAAACCAGCGCCTTAGACCGCTCGGCCACGCTACCACATTACTATCATTCTCCGATATCTCATATACTTATACATGAAATAACTGAGTAAGAAGAACAAAAGAAATATATTGCAAGGTAATTATTTGATTTTATGTAGTTTTGCTTGTAATTAAGCATCAATACTTGGCTGACGATGGAATTAGCATTCAATTGTTCCCGAGTACCTTTTTCAGAATACTACCCCGTACTTGCTTCGGAGCGAGCAATGTAGTACAAAACCTACAATATTCGATCCAATGTTAACTGGGTCTATGTTTCCCAATTCAGAAATTACATCGCATCGAGACTATCATAATCATTTATCACAGGCGAGTGGAGGATGCCGATAGCCATAGACATTTCAAGATAAATTTTCACGGGAAGGGAAATGTCAGTGTATCCAATGTTTGGATTAATCACTTTACGAAAACTTATAGAATTGAAAGGAGGAAAATGAAAAAATAAACCCGTCTCTACGTCGGTGTACATTCGAGAGAACAAAAATTGGCCGTCGCAGATAGCTTTCTTTGAAAACCCTCTTCTTTGAAGTGGAGTGAACATATTCTTCAATCCCAAGTAACATCTCGTCGGCCAGCAGCAGCTATCCACTGTTTTCGAATATCCGAGTTATAAAATGAAATACTTCGCTTCAATCCAACTTTTGTACACTCGAGTGCACATCGGTGCATTTTCCTTGGTTCATATTTCGACTCTTTTTTCTTTGATGTTGCCAGAGTTAGGCTCTTTAATATACCATAGTAATGGTAATTTTTACGATGAATATATTGCATTTTCTTTCAAAGTGATTTAAAAATTAAAAATATGTTTCACAACTTATTGATAACATGTCATTTTTTTAATATTTGTGTGGGCAGAATTACTTGCAGGAGGTGTAATTCCGGGCGGTCGGGGAGAGGAAGGGGGTAATGGAGACCGGCCTTGGGGGAAATTAAAATTTTAGTCAAATGGCGTGCTTTAAGGCATTTCATCACCTAAAATAAGACCTTTATACCTCAATTAAGGGGAATTCAATCAATCAATCAATCAATCAATCCTGATATGCATTTTGGGCAGTTGCCAAGGTGGCAGATTCCCTATCTGTTGTTTTCCTGGCTTTTTCTTAAACGATTTCAATGACATTGGAAATTTATCGAACATCTCCCTTGGCAAGTTATTCCAATCCCAAACTCCCCTTCCTATAAATGAATATCTGCTCCATTTTGTCCTCTTGTATTTCAACTTCATATTGTGATCTTTCCTGCTTTTAAAGACAGCACTCAAACTTATTCGTCTACTAATGTCATTCCACGCCATTTCTCCGCTGACAGCTCGGAACATACCACTCAGTCGAGCAGCTCGTCTCCTTTCTCCCAGTTCTTCCCAGCCCAAACTTTGCAACATTTTTGTAACGCTACTCTTTTGTCGGAAATCACCTAGAACAAATCGAGCTGCTTTTCTTTGGATTTTCTCCAGTTCTTGAATTAAGTAATCCTGGTGAGGGTCCAATACACTGGAACCATACCCTACTTAGAGTCTAACCAGAGAATTATATGCCCTCCCCTTCACATCCTTACTACAACCTCTAAATAACCTGATAACCATGTGCAGAGATCTGTACCCTTTATTTACAATCATATTTATGTGATTACCCCAACGAAGATCGTTCCTTATATTATCACCTAGGTACTTACAATGAACCCCAAAAGGAACTTTCCCCCCATCAACGCAATAATTAAAACGGTTCCATTGTATGGGACACCCTCATCAGGATACTTGATCTGGGAACTGGAAGACACACAAAGAAAAACAGCGTGATTTGTTCGGGGTGCGCCCCAAGACAAAAGAGGTTTTCAAGTGCATAAAACTTCAACGCCCTTTCCAATAAAGCCTTTACGAAACCGAGTTGAAACTAATATTGAGAATGTTCTTTGAAGTAGTCGTAAAGCAGATAATTCAGTACCGCAATCATCCGATCACACACATGGCATCATAGGTGCAATTTTTTAAAAAAAAGAACGAACTATTTTCTGTCCTGTATTCTTCAAAATTAATAAAAGCCAATCAAGACACACTCGAAACGACACATAATGTTTCTTTTTCATGTTGTATCCTATGTAGCTACATCCTAAGTGCGTCTGTACACGAAATTTAATTTACATAACTTCAATAAATCAAAAGTAGTGAATATTTTCCCTTAAAAGACTAGAGGTTTTTGGCTATGTGACCGAATGTTTCAAATGCCGATGAATTACTTCATGGATAAACTGAGACACCTCTGGTTTTTAAAGAAATACTCCATTTTAAAGCACTATCGCATGGATACTTAATATAAGACTATTAAGGAAGTATAGGGACAAGAACTGATACACTAGTTTGTAGGGGTGTCCATAAACCTACTGTAAGGGCCGGTATAAACAATGTTTGGCTTCAAGTTTATCAAGAAACAACCTAATATACGCGCACTAATCCTAGAAGATATTTCCAAATAAATGAGTTGCAGGGCAGACTAGGGAGCGGCGATAATTACAGGGAGCTGAAAGATAAGTAAGAATAACAAAGTTGTTAGTGTTAAACTGCAGATTTTGTTTTGTTAGTGGTTTAACGTCGCACTAACTCACTGAAAGTGTTCGGCGACGTAAGGATGGGAAAGAGCTAGGATTGGGAAGGAAGCAGCCATCGCCTTTAAGGTACAGCCCCAGCATTTTCCTGGTGAGAAAATGGGAAACCACAGAAAAAAAAACATCAAGACATGGTACTGATAAAACCGGATGAGCTCTATAGAGAAAATGAAGTAATAGATAATATAAGTGATAAATGTGATAGAAAGGAAAGTTGTAAAAGAACTATTAAGCAGTACCACAGGGTTGATAAGAGAGACAAGAGAGAGAGTTTAAATAAAGTAACTATGTTCGGTCGATAAAAGATAAATATATAAAAAAAAAAGGGGATTTAAAGAAATTGTTGAGGAGTATGCAGCATCTGCCTTTCCTAGAACCATACAACCTTCAACATCCTTGCACTTCTCCTTCAGCCATTCTTCCTTAGCTGTCCTGCACTTTCTATCCACTTCATTCTTTAATCGCCTGTATTGCTTTCTGCCCTCTTCATTTTTTTAATTTTTTTTTTTTTTTCATTCTTGTACTTTTGTCGTTCATCAATCAGATCTAGTATCTCCTGAGTTATCCATTGATTCTTAGTTGACATTAACCTTCTTCCTAACATTTCTTCAGCAGGAAAGGAGAAAAATATGGAATAGGGAAACAAAGCCGAACCCACCTGAGATTCTACAGACCCCGAGGAAGTTGCAATCGCTCGATTCTATGAAAGAAAAGATCTCACACTAGTGTAGATTTTTAAACATTTTCTTTTTTTAACACCGCGCTTTCTTGAATACATTAATCTCTAACGTCAAGACGGAAGGCCCCGCCAACCATATATTATTTATCTAATATATCTATATATACCTGTTAGGTCATTAGCCCAGAGGCTGGTTGGATCCTCAAATAGCACCACCAAAGGCTATGCAGTTATAGGAAAACCACAAAAACAAATGGCAGTACCAAAATGAGGCGTACTAGGCAAGACGAGGAGTGGGGTAGTTTGCCATTGCTTTCCTCACTGGGCCAGGCAGTGCTATTGTAGCACGACTGACCCTATGAGCAACACGTTTCGTAACACTCAGACGCACTGGTTGTACTATGAATGCTATTACTCAGCACCACCCGTACCCCAGGAGCTTCCATATTGTCACAGCCATTGATGAGACTGGGACTTCAGTGGAAGCTACACTTCGCTCTGGCCTGTGCCAAGAGATGGATGCAAAAGTACTGCATCCATCAAGAAATGACAGCAGGCAGATATATATATAGACCATGTCATCATCGCCCAGTCAAAACTATTGGACATAATAGAGAAATGAAATTTTGAGGATACATTCATGTTACAATGAAGGTGCTTCACTAAAGGAGGATATTTGGATATTCCGCCACTAAGGGGGTAAAAAGAGAGGTGAATTTTAAAATAAGTATCTATATCTCAAAAACTTAACACTTTAAGGACGTGAAAATTGGTATTTCGAATCTCCTTTAAAAATACGGAAATACATATTTTTTGTTTTCGGAAAATCCTCTTTAATGCGGGTGCAAAAAGGAAGAAAAAGGTTGAACACCTTTTATGAGGATACTTATATCTCAAAAACTGAAGATGTTACAGTCATGTAAATTGGTATTTGGAATCTCCTTTAAAAATAAAGAAACACGTATTTTTTGTTTTTTGTTTTTGGTAAATCTATTTAGAAGGGGGTGAACAGGAGTGACAAAGGGGTGAATTTTTAAAACGCGTATTACTACAATACATCTCAAAAACGTAACGCGTTGCACACGTGAAAAACTGGTATTTGCAATACCCTGTAAAAGTAAAGGAGCACGCATAATTCGTTTTCTGAAAATCCACTTAAGGGGGAGTATTAAAGGGAGGTAAATGTTAAAATTAACATGTCTACAGTATATCTCAAAAACTGAACATATTACAGACGTGAAAATTGGTATTTTTAATTTCTTTTAAATATAAAGTTACACGTATTTTTTGTTTTCGGAAAAAAGGGGTTGAATTATTTTTATTACGATACTGGTATCTCCAAAACAGAAGATATTACAGATGTGAAAATTGGTATTTGGAATCTCCTTTAAAAATCAATCAATCAATCAATCAATCACTCAATCAATCAATCAATCAATCCTGATCTGCATAAAGAAACACGTATTTTTTGTTTTCGGAAAATTCACTTAAGGGGGTAGTAAGAAGGACTGAAAAAGGGGGTTGAATTCTTTTTATGAGGATACTTATATCTCAAAAACTGAAGATGTTACAGACATGAAAATTTGTGTTTGGATCTTCTTTAAAAATTGACGTATCTTTTTGTTTTCGGAAATACCACTTAAGGGGGTGGGGTGGGTGAAAAGAAATGAATAAAGTGTTTGAATTCCTTTTAAGAGGATACTTATATATCAAATAAGAAAATTGGTATTTGGAATCTCCTGTAAAAGTAAAAGAATGCGCATTATTTGTTTTCTGAAAATCCACTTAAGGAAAAGTGTTAAAGGGGGTGAATTTTTAAAATGAGCATATTTACAATACATCTCAAAAACTTAAAACATATTTTCGACGTGAAAATGTGTATTTTTAAATTTTTAAAAATAAAATAAAGCATTTTCGTTTCAAAAAACACTTAAGGAGTGGAGGTTGTAAAAAGGACTGAAAAAGAGATTTAATTATTTTTATGAGGATACTTATATCTCAAAAACTGAAAATGTTACAGACATGAAATTTGTATTTGGAATCTCCTTTAAAAATAAAGAAACGCGTATTCTTTTGTTTTCGGAAAATCCAATTAAGCGGCGAGGGGGGGGGGGAGAGGAATAAATGAACTGAAAAATGAGTTGAATACTTTGAGGATACTTATATCTTGAACACGAAGGCTGTTGCGGTAGAGAAAATCGGTATTTGGAATATGCTTTAAAAATTAAGACGCACGTATTTTGTGGGGGGAGGGGGTTAGGTTGGAATCATCTTAAAGGGGATACAAATAAGAAGTGGACTTAAAACAATACACTCTAAGGAGGTTTTGATTGGGAAGTGAGGAATGATAAAAGTATGCAATTAAATTAAACCGTTTGAATTATGAAGTTAAAATTTCAAATGATATCCTAGGTGTTAAATAACAGAAGGTTTGAAGCAAATTTAATCGCTCAGAGAGTTAAATGGGGGTTAAGATCCGAAAACAAACATATTCATTCCTTCCTCTGAAACGGTTTAACATACGAAGACATAGCGGTATGAAATATTTTTTTAATGTTCCACCTCTAAAGTGTTAAATTAGATTAGTTCCGTAAACAAGAATACTCATCCCTCCAAAACCGTTCGAAGTACTAAGTTGTAATTTTACTAGAGGGGACTTCTTTTATGTCCTAGGTGTAAAATATCCGATACTTCAAAATATTTCTCTCCGAACGGGTTTAGATGGTGGTTGACTCTCAAAAACCCAATATCCATTCTTCCGAAACCGTTTCAGGCACGAACTTACTTTTTTTTATGAAGGGTGGTTACCTATATCCTAGATGTTAATAAATATTTAAAAACATCCATCCCTTAAAATGTATTCATTCCTCCATTACTGTTCGACGTACTAAATCAAAATTTCACTGGTTGGTTTAAAACATTCAAATTCTTCCCTATGGGATTCAAATGAGAAAATAAATAATAATTCCCCCAAAACCGTTATGAGTCGTCCAGTTGCAAAACCCGTTATGTCCATTTTTTTCTTCTGAAAATGAGTTATCACCGCCATTGTATGCAGCTCATCAAAATACACAATCCAGTAATGTAATACGTGAGCAAAGGCCATTTAATCCATACGTTTAACGGTGAAAAATAACGGAACTGCTGCAAAAGTCGTTATGTCCAGCGTGTGTTATACAGCAAAGCTCGTTATGTCACAGAACCCTGTAAGAGGACCATACTTACACTATCAGGCAACTGTGTGATAAGAAGTGAAGTAAACTATAACAGCGATTGTGGTGGAAGCAAAAAGCATATTGAATCATGGGAAACCCTTTTCTGCTATTGTTCCAGTACCAGTGGAGGAAGGGGTTCGTCTTAAGAAAGAAAAGCTCAACGACCTGCACACATTGCTGACCAAACATTACGGGAAAGAGTGGATTAGGAACGATGACCTCACGTTCTACAAGGCACTGTTTAACCAGTGGCAAAATTTAAATAGTGAAATGCCAGACGATGACATTTATGTGGGAGATTTTGTTGAGGACAATAACGGATTGTTAATATAACTGAACAAAATGTTAAAGAACTTATAAAAAGTTTTGAATGAGTGATGATTTCTTGATCTAATCATTAAATCAAAAGCGGGGATTAGATATCAAAACATTATATCCTAACCTAAATTATTTCCATTCATGCTATTTTCATAGTGTAATAATTTCAAACGTGGCTACTAAAACACTTTCACTAGAAATCTGCACACACTATTCCATATACTGCTGCACATATCTTTTATCTCCACGAAACTGCTGCAAAACGTTGAAAGAAAGGGCAAGATAAGACGGCGACATGGACGAGGATGCAGTATTCTCTACGATTAAATTCAACATAATAGCCTCCCGTTATATTATGTGAGACCTATTTGAACGTTTCAGCTCATAATAAATCGGGCGCATTGTATTTCACTTTAGATTTTACATTTCTATAACAGCAACTCTATGCTTTAAATAGAGAGCACAGTACCAGTTTGGTGAATGGACTTGAACGTTAGATGTAAAGAAGTGAACTCAGCCGAAGCGGAACTAGTCTTTCCTCCACCCACCTACAAAGGAAGGGCGGTGGTAGGCAAGAGAACAATATCTTAATCGTATCACATTTTATCGATGTATACAGTAGGTACAGGATCGTGATATGTCACAAAAAGTAGCATACTAGTAGATGCACCTCTTTTCATCCCTCACCATAACAGGGGTGTCCAGCCAACCGTTTTTGCGTATTGCAAAACTTTCCTAGTGCCCTTAGTACGTACTTACCAGGTATCAATCAATCAATACTGATCTGCATTTAAGGCAGTCGCCCAGGTGGCAGATTCCCTATCTGTTGTTTTCCTAGCCTTTTCTTAAACGATTGCAATGAAATGCGATAGAAAGGAAGTTCTTAAAAGTAGGACTGTTAGGCAGTACCATATGGCTGATAAAGCAGGTATGAGGCAGTTTCTAGAAAGTAACTATGATCGGTGGAAAACGGTAAATAAAAATGTAAACAGACTCTGGGATGGGTTTAAAGAAATTGTTGAGGAATGCGAAAACAGGTTTGTACCTTTAAGGGTGGTAAGGAATGGTAAAGACCCACCTTATTATAATAGGGAAATAAAGAGACTAAGAAGGAGGTGCAGACTGGAAAGAAATAGAGTTAGAAATGGCTGTGGAAGTAAGGAGAAATTGAAGGAACTTACTAGAAAATTGAATCTAGCAAAGATGGCAGCTAAGGATAACATGATGGCAAGCATAATTGGCAGTCATACAAATTTTAGTGAAAAATGGAAGGGTATGTATAGGTATTTTAAGGCAGAAACAGGTTCCAAGAAGGACATTCCAGGAATAATTAATGAACAAGGGGAGTGTGTATGTGAGGATCTTCAAAAGGCAGAAGTATTCAGTCAGCAGTATGTAAAGATTGTTGGTTACAAGGATAATGTCGAGATAGAGGAAGAGACTAAGGCCAAAGAAGTAATAAAATTTACATATCATAACAATGACATTTACAATAAGATACAAAAGTTGAAAACTAGAAAAGCGGCTGGAATTGATCAGATTTCTGGGGATATACTAAAGACAATGGGTTGGAATGTAGTACCATATCTGAAGTACTTATTTGATTATTGTTTGGTCGAAGGAGCTATACCAGATGAATGGAGAGTTGCTATAGTAGCCCCTGTGTATAAAGGAAAGGGTGATAGACATAAAGCTGAAAATTACAGGCCAGTAAGTTTGACATGCATTGTATGTAAGCTTTGGGAAGGCATTCTTTCTGATTATATTAGACATGTTTGTGAAATTAATAACTGGTTCGATAGAAGGCAATTCGGTTTTAGGAAAGGTTATTCCACTGAAGCTCAACTTGTAGGATTCCAGCAAGATATAGCAGATATCTTGGATTCTGGAGGTCAAATGGACTGTATCGCGATTGACATGTCTAAAGCATTTGATAGGGTGGATCATGGGAGACTACTGGCAAAAATGAGTGCAATTGGACTAGACAAAAGAGTGACTGAATGGGTTGCTATATTTCTAGAAAATAGATCTCAGAGAGTTAGAGTAGGTGAAGCTTTGTCTGACCCTGTAATAGTTGAGAGGGGAGTTCCTCAGGGCAGTGTTATCGGACCTTTATGTTTTCTTATATATATAAATGATATGAGTAAAGGAGTGGAATCGGAGGTAAGGCTTTTTGCGGATGATGTTATTCTCTATAGAGTGATAAATAAGTTACAAGATTGTGAGCAACTGCAACGTGACCTCGAAAATGTTGTGAGATGGACAGTAGGCAATGGTATGTTGATAAACGGGGCTAAAAGTCAGGTTGTGAGTTTCACAAATAGGAAAAGTCCTCTCAGTTTTAATTACTGCGTTGATGGGGTGAAAGTTCCTTTTGGGGATCATTGTAAGTATCTAGGTGTTAATATAAGGAAAGATCTTCACTGGGGTAATCACATAAATGGGATTGCAAATAAAGGGTACCGATCTCTACACATGGTTATGAGGGTGTTTAGGGGTTGTAGTAAGGATGTAAAGGAGAGTGCATATAAGTCTCTGGTAAGACCCCAACTAGAGTATGGTTCCAGTGTATGGGACCCTCACCAGGATTACCTGATTCAAGAACTGGAAAAAAACCAAAGAAAAGCAGCTCGATTTGTTCTGGGTGATTTCCGACAAAAGAGTAGCGTTACAAAAATGTTGCAATGTTTGGGTTGGGAAGAACTGAGAGAAAGAAGAAGAGCTGCTCTACTAAGTGGCATGTTCCGAGCTGTCAGCGGAGAGATGGCGTGGAATGACATTAGTAGACGAATAGGTTTGAATGGCGTTTATAAAAGTAGGAAAGATCACGATATGAAGATAAAGTTGGAATTCAAGAGGACAAACTGGGGCAAATATTCATTTATAGGAAGGGGAGTTAGGGATTGGAATAACTTACCAAGGGAGATGTTCAATAAATTTCCAATTTCTTTGAAATCATTTCGGAAAAGGCTAGGAAAGCAACAGATAGGGAATCTGCCACCTGGGCGACTGCCCTAAATGCAGATCAGTATTGATTGATTGATTGATTGATTGATTGATTGATTGGAAATTTATTGAACATCTCCCTTGGTAAGTTATTCCAATTCCTAACTCCCCTTCCTATAAATGAATATTTGCCCCAATTTGTCCTCTTGAATTTCAACTTTATCTTCATATTGTGATCTTTCCTACCTTTAAAGACGCCACTCAAACTTATTCGTCTACTAATGACATTCCACGCCATCTCTACGCTGAGAGCTCGCAACATACCATAAATCGAGCTGCTTTTCTCTGGATTGTTTCCAGTTCTTGAATCAAGTAATCCTGGTGAGGGTCTCATACACTGGAACAATATTCTAGTTGGGGTCTTACCAGAGACTCATATACCTTCTCCTTTACATCCTTACTACAACCCCTAAACACCCTCATAACCATGCGCAGAGATCTGTATCCTTTTTTTTACAATCCCATTTATGTGATTACCCCAATGAAGATCTTACCTTATATTAACACCCAGATACTTACAATGATCCCCAAAAGGAAATTTCATACCATCAACGCAATAACTAAAACTGACAGGACTTTCCTATTTATGAAACTCACAACCTGACTTTTAACCCCGTTTATCACCATACCATTGACTGCTGTCCATCTCACAACATTATCGAGGTCATGTTACAGTTGCTCACAATCTTGTAACTTATTTATTACCATCCACAAAAAGCCTTACCTCTGATTCCACTTGCTTACTCATATCATTGATATATGTAAGAAAACAAAGGTCCAATAACACTGCCTTGAGGAATTCCCCTCTTTATTATTACAGGGTCAGATAAAGCTTCGCCTACTTTAATTCTCTGAGATCTATTTTTTAGAAATATAGCAATCCATTCAGTCACTCTTTTGTCTAGTCCAATTGCACTTACTTTTGCCAGTAGTCTCCCATGATCCACCCTATCACAGGTCACTCGTGATACAGTCCATATGACCTCCTGAATCCAAGATATCTGCTATATCTTGCTGGAATCCTACAAGTTGAGCTTCAGTGGAATAACCTTTCCTAAAACCGAACTGCCTTCTATCGAACCAGTTATTAATTTTGCAAACATGTCTAATATAATCAGAAAGAATGCCTTCCCAAAGCTTACATGTCAAACTTACTTGCCTGTAATTTTCAGCTTTATGTCTTATCACCCTTTCCTTTATACACAGGGGCTACTATAGCAACTCTCCATTCATTTGGTATAGCTCCTTCAACCGAACAATTATCAAATAAGTAGTTTAGATATGGTACTATATCCCAACCAATTGTCTTTCGTATATCCTCAGAAATCTTATCAATTCCAGCCGCTTTTCTAATTTTCAACTTTTGTATCTTATTGCAAATGTCATTGTTAACATATGTCAATTTCAATACTTCTTTAGCATTAGTCACCTCCTCTACCTGGACATTATCCTTGTAACCAACAATCTTTACATACTGCTGACTGAATACTTCTGCCTTCTGAAGATAGAGTTGAATCATGGCTGAGAAATGATATAATGGATGCACAAATGTTATCACGGAACTGGAGTGTTTATCATAGAGACAGGACAGAAATGGTAGGAGGGGAGTATTCATTCTGGTGAACGAAGAATTTGTAAGCTATGACAAAGTTAAAAGCTGACAAATATGAAATTCTAGTGGAAGGCTCATCTCTGAAGATAATAGGCAACTTGATGTTTTTTGAGTGTACAGACCTAGAAAAAGGTTACGCAGACGCTGATTCAGAATTACTTGATAAGATAATCAGCTATGTGGGAAACGATACGGAGAGGAACGTGAGTGTAGCAGGTGATCTCAATTTACCAAATATCAATTGGAAAGATGCGGACGACATGAGGCATGACCAACAAATGGCAAATAGGTTAATCTGGGGTGGACAGCTGAATCAGAAAGTGATGGAACTAACTAGAGGGAAGAATATGCTGGACGTGGTGCTGCTAAAACCAGATGAGCTCTACAGAGAAACTGAAGTAACTTAATATACGGTATTAGTGATAACGAAGCTGTTTCTGCCGTAGTCTGTACTAATATTATAAAGAGGAAAAATTTGTATATTTGTTTGTAACGGATAGACTCAAAAACTAATGAACAGATTTTAAAAATTACTTCACCAATAGAAAGCTACATTGCCAGTGAGTAAGATGGGCTGTATTTTATTTTCAAAACAATTCGAGGGGGCAGGGCGATGGGGGGAGATATAAAAATAATAGGCTAATACAGGCGAAATCGAATTTATCGTACAAGGACGAGACAAAGCTCATTTTAAGCCGCTTGATGCAAAGAACAAAACTCGGTAAGCCCTACGTGCCTGAAACCATGCTTTAAGGACCTAAAACCCAACGTTATGGAGATATTGGCACCACACTACCCCTGCTCTGGGAATCGGATAAAGAAGTGAACTGCCGTAACCATGGCAACGTCAGCTCCAGTATTCTTACAGCATCGAGATTATCTACAATATATCACAAAAACCTAACATGTTACAGACATGAAAATTGGTATTTGGAATCTCTTTTAAAAATAAAACAACACAAATTTTTGTTTTCAGAAAATCCACTCAAGTGGTTGGAGGAGGGGGGGGGGGGGGAGCGTTGAAAAGAAGTGAGGAAGGAGTTGAATTCTTTATATGAGTATACATATATCACAGAAACGGAAGACGTTACAAACGCTAAAAGTGGTAATTGAAATCTCTTTTAAAAATAAATGAACACCATTTTTTTTGGAAAATCCACTGAAATAAAATGAAATAATAACAAAGTAGGTGAATTTTTAAAATGATTATCTACTACTACTACTACTACTACTACTACTACTACTACCGCTTTTCCCCACACCTGTGGAGTCGCAGGTGCAAACTGTGTCGCACATGTGGATTTGACCACGTTTTACGGATGAATGCCCTTCCTGACGCCAACCCCGTGTGTAGGGATGCAATTATTATTTCGTGTTCCTGTTGTGGTTGGTAATGTGGTGTGTTGAGTGAATATGAAGAGGAGAGTGTTGGAATAAACACAAACAACCTGTCCCCGAGCCAGATGAATTAATCACACGCAATTGAAATCCCTGACCCAGCCCGGAATCGAACCCGAAATCCTGCGAACCGAAGGCCTCAACGCTAACCACTCAGCCAAAGAATGGGGGAAGTTTTTAAAATGAGTATATCTACAGTATATCTCATAAACTTAACATGTTACAGACGTGAAAATTCGTATGTGTAATCCCCTTTAAAAATAAAGAAACACGTACTTTTTGTTTTTGGAAAATCAACTTAAGCCGGAGATTAGAAAATATGTGAAGGAGTTGAATTCTCTTTATGAGGATATATCTCAAAAACTAGAATGTTACAGAAGTGAAAATCGGTATTTGGAATCTCCTTTAGAAATAAAGAACCCCCTTTTTTTTATTTCGACTTAGAAGAGGACTCTTTCTCATGTAGAGTTCCATGTCGCATGTTCACATTTAGCTCTGCAATTAGCCTGGTCATGTTAGCCCCAAAAGCCAGTGCTACAAACGTGGTTTACAAAGAGGCTCTGGGGTATATGAAATGCAATTTTTCGGTGAGTTTTTTTGCACTTTAGGGATTTTCAGATAATGTCTAGTGCAGTACCGAGGAACAACTAATTTTTATCAACTTACCAAATCTCCGGGAGCGAAGCCGAGGGTAACAGCTAGTTAAAAATAAATGTATTAGAAAAGGTCGTAAAAGTAGAAATATTAAGCGGTACCATATGGTCGATAAAAATGCACGAGGGATTTAAGAAAAAAGTAATTATGATCAGTGGAAAACGATAAATAAAAATGTAAACAGACTGTGGGATGGGTTTAAATCAATTGTTGAAGAATGTGAAAACAGGTAGGCCTATGTAGGTATATCTTTAAGGTTGGTACGGAATGGCAAAGACCCGCTATATTATAACAGAGAAGTAAAGAGACTAAGAAGGAGGTGCAGGTTGGAAAGAAATAAAGTTCGATATGGTTGTGGAAGTAAGGAGAAACTGAAGGAACGTACTAGAAAATTGAATCCAGCGAAGAAGTCAGCTAAGGATAATATGATGGCAAGCATAACTGGCAGTCATACACATTTTAGTGAAAAATGGAAGGCTATGTATAGGTACGTTACGACAGAAACAGGTACGAAGGACATTTCAGAAATCATTAATGAACTAGGGGAGTGTGTATGCGAGGATCTACAGAAGGCAGAAGTATTCAGTCAGCAGCATGCAAAAATTGTTGGTTACAAGGACAATGTCCAGACAAAAGAGGTGACTAATACTAACGAAGTATTTAAATTTACCTATAACAAAGACATTTACAATAAGATACAAAAGTTGAAAACTAGAAAAGTACCTGCAATTTATAAGATTTCTACGGATATACTAAAGACAATGGGTTGGGATATTGTACCATATCTGAGGAATCTGATTACTGTTTGCATGAAGGAACTATACCAAATGAATGGAGAGTTGCTATACTAGACCCTGTGTACAAAGGAAAGGGTGATACACATAAAGCCGAAAATTACAAACCAATCAGTTTGATATGTGTTACGAAATTAATAACAGGTTCGATAGAAGGCAGTTCGGTTTAAGAAAGGTTATTTCACTGAAGCTCAACTTGTAGGATTTCAGCAAGATATAGCAGATATCCTAGATTTGGGAGATCAAATGGACTATGTCGCGATTGACATAACTAAGGAATTTGACAGAGTAGATCATGGCAGACTACTGGCAAAAGTAAGTGCAACTGGACTAGACAAAAGAGTGGTTGAATAGGTGGCTATATTTCTTGAAAATAGAACTCAGAGAATTAGAGTAGGTGAAACATTATCTGATACTGCAATCGTTAAGAGGCGACTTCCTCAAGGCAATATCATTGGACCTTTATGCTTTTAAGATGATATGAGTGAAGAACTGGAATCAGAGGTAAGGCTTTTTGTGGATGATGGTATACTGTATAGAGTAATAAATACAAGATTGTGAGCAACTGAAAAAAAAGACCTCGACAATGTTGTGAGATAGACAGCAGGCCTGGTATGTTGAGAAACGGGGTTAAAAGTCAAGTTGTGAATTTCACTAATAGGAAAGTCCTATCAGTTTTAATTACTGCGTTGATGGGGCAAAAGTTCCTTATGGGGATCACTGTAAGTAACTAGGTGTTAATATAAGGAAAGTTCTTGATTGGGGTAATCACATAATTGGCATTGTAAATAAAGGGTACAGATCTCTTGGTATGGTTATGCGGGTATTTAGGGGTTGCAGTAAGGTTGTAAAGGAGAGTGCCTATAAGTCTCTGGTAAGATCTCAACTAGAGTATGGTTCCAGTGTATGGTACCCTCACCTGGATTACTTGATTCAAGAACTGGAAAAAATCTACACACAAAAAAGCAGCGCGATTTATTCTGAGTGATTTCCGACAAAAGAGTAGCGTTACAAAAATGTTGCAAAGTTTGGGCTGGGAAGACTTTGAAGAAAGGAGACGAGATGCTCAACTAAATGGTATGTTCCACTGTCAGTGGAGAGATGTCGTGGAATGACATCAGTAGACGAATAAGTTTGAATGGGGTTCTTAAAACTAGGAAAGATCACAATATGACGATAAAGTTGGAATTTAAGGAGATAAATTGGGGCCAATATTCGTTTATGGGAAGAGGAGTTAGGGATTGGAATCATTCACCAAGGGAAATGTTCAATAAATTTCCAATATCTTTGCAATTATTTAAGAAAAAGCTAGGTAAACAACAGGTAGTGAATCTGACACCTAAGCGACGGCATTAAATTATCATCTATTGCACGAAATCAGGCCTACGACAAAAGACAAAACACACAGCAGCTAGCAAAATGCAAGTTCTATAATGAAATGATATCTAAGGTAGTTCGTATCGCAAGTATTTATCAAAGATGTTGGCCCATTTACTTCTATTTCGCGCATCTGCGTTGCTGGCTGTTGATTCGACTTTTTCCAATGTCAACAGTAACCTATCTTTTCACCTCATCCATGGGCGACGTCTTGGACGTCATCCAGTTGGCTGATGAGTAAATACGCGGTTTGAGGAGAGCACCATGAGATAAAAACATGTCCTAGCCACTGCAATCTTTTTCTTGTGACCGTTCTACATATATCGGTTTTCTTAAACCGCTGGTACAGTTTTCCGGTATTTGTGTTGAAGATCGGACCTTACATATTCCTTAAAACCTTGCTTTCAAATGAACGAATTCGCTCTTCAAGCCTCCGTGGAGTTGCCCGTGTCTCACAATCATATAGCAACATCGGTCGAATTAGTGTCATGCATACTACACTGACTTAGCAAATGCAATGGGATAGCCACCTAATAGCTTGTGGGGCCTCCTCTGACCCTGCGAACTGCAGTGAGACGCCGTGGAAGTGTGTCGACAAGTCCCTGGTAGTCCTCTGAACGCAGCTGACACCAAATCGTTTGCAGTGCAGCCGCCAATGCTGGTCTGTTCGTGGGTGCTGGATCCATGGCACGGAGCCTGCGTTCCAGGACATCCCAGATATGCTCGATAGGGTTCATATCGGGGCTCCCGGGTTTCCACGGCGATCGTTGGACCTCCGCTGCATGTTCCTGGAATCATTCTCAGGCGACATGGGAGCGATGTGGCGGAGCGTTATCATCTTCAAACACCACAGAACCGTCCGGGCGCTGGAAGGCCAGAAATGGGTGGAGATGGTCTCCGAACAGCTCAACATACCTCTTACCATTCAAAGTCTCTTCCAGAACAACTAGGGCGCCAATTCCATACCAGGAAAATGCATCCCAGACCATAACAGAGACACCAGCGCCCTGGACCACACCTTCGCGGCAGGCGGGATCCATCGCTTCATGTGGTCTGCGCCATACACGGTGCCTCCCATCGGCATGGTGCAGTTGAAATCGTGATTCGTTCGACCATAATATGTTACGCCATTGTTCCAGTGTCCATCCCTGGTGATTGGCGACAAATGCGCATCGTTGTGCCCGATGACGTTGGGTTAACAGTGGCACCCATGTGCGGCACCGGCTCCCATATCCCATAGAACCCATGTTCCTACGGATTGTCCACTGGGAGACGTGTTTAGCAAGGCTGTGTTGAATTGAGCCGTGATTTGTTGCAGGGTTGCCCGTCTGTCACTATTGACCATCCGTCTCAGATGTCGCCGGTCACGGTCATCGAGGGTGGCTGGACGGCCGATCGTTCGTCTGTTGTGGGCGGTGACACCCGCATTCAACCAATCACGATACACCCTCGACACGGTTGATCGTGTGAAGCCGAATTCCCGCACCACTTCCGAAATCGCACTTCCCATCCGTCGGGCACCGACCACCGTACCCCGTTCGAACGGTGTCAGCTCACGACGACGTAACATGTTACACCTGTCACATGCACAGCCACTGCTCACAAGGTCTCCTATACAACTGCCGCTGGCACAGGGGGCGTGTGGTGCGCAGACAACACACCTGCGCATCAGTGCTCCGCTATCCCATGACATTTGCTCAGTCAGTGTAGTGTCATGCATACATGTATCTTGTTTGCCTGGGACACCACACGCGACGTATACAGGTGGTTTAGACCATAATAAACACGATTCACATTCATTGTTCATGGCCGAATCTCTTTCCCGATCTCACTTTTATTCGACAATACTGAGCCAAGGTACTTGAACGTTTCGACTCTTTCAAAATGATGGTCATGGATACTGATGGCGCCAAAATCAGTTTGACGACGATATACTAACATACACTGTGTTTTCTCGTCGCTGACGAACAGCCTTACCTTGCTTTCGAGCATAAATCTAGATGTGTCTATCACCACCTCATTCACGGTTTCGACAAATCCCATCCCGCTAAGGCCAGTGACACGTCTCATTTTCTCTAGTTCGGTGTACAGAACTGATGACAGAGGATCGCCCTGTCGCACCCGTTGCTAATGGTGAAGGACGCTGACAGTTGATTCGCACACCGTACTTGACAGCTTGATTCAGAGTAGCAGGCTTCAATCAATCTAATATACTTTCTGAGGATGCCAAACTCCTGCATTATCTTCCACAACGTAAGCCAATTAATACTGTCATATGCCTGCAGGAAGTCGAATATGAGATTATAAGAAACTTAGTCTACAAGACAAATCATAGACAAAAACTATTCATCTGAGATGGTAGGGCATTATTTCTTCCTGAGATGCCATCTTCTACATAAGAATTTTCGTTTTAGCAACTTCTAGGAGTAAATTTCCAAGCCATGATATGCTAGGTCTCCTAGGTCCACGTTTACCTGCAATCTGACCAAGAGTATCAACTGCAAGAGTTTATAATTACCTCTACTCATGACTACCGAGTTATAAACGTTTACGAGCATTGAGGCAATCATCTGAAATTCATTATTCTCTTGAAATTAAATTGTAGGGCCTGAGCACACTTTTCAGTCTTGGGTGATCATTTTCGTCTTGCAACGAGCGTGAAGATTCCGAAAAGGAAAAAACACTGCCATTATTCAAGTAATCCTACTTTTACGCCAATCGATTACACCTTCGTAGCCTTACATCCATAGGAAAAAACAAACAGCAATGTTATGATAATGTGGAATACATTTTTGAAGATACGATCGCTATAAGAAACACCTGAACCAATTAAAAGTTAGGAAAAATTTGTCATTCTAAGTTGTTATATATACGATGTTAAGAAGACAAATTGTTTCTGTAAATACTTCTCATAGATCTGTTACTTGCCTTGGCCTGTAGCGGTGTAAGTTCCTGATACCAGCGTTCCTGCTGATCACTGCATTCTCCCTCCTACGGTGGGTTGAAGATGGCGTTGAAGATGAGTTATAAAGTTGATTTAGTCTTGCACTGTAGAATCTTCTTTTGCTGGTTGTAGGGCTGTTTAACAACACTTTCTTCATTTTGTTAAGACTGTTAGGACTGTCACTTCGTTTTCGAACGTCAATAAACCTTTCGTGTTATAAACGTTACAATACAAAACACCTGATACAAGTTGCAACAGAGGGAAACAGAATACCTCACAAAAACCACATCACTAAGATTTCACCAGCACGCGTTATTTTTGCCATATTTTTCACGAGTTGCAAATTCATAACAAAAGATCTCCAAACAGAATGTAGTGGATAATATCAAGTTATGGACGCCTGAAATTCTTAATGTTTTCAAGATGAATTGTAATCATGTGGTAACTTTCCTCATCAATATAGGAGAAATTCAAGGAAGATCTGGAGCTGTAAATACACGATTATTTGATGCAAATTGTATACAAGGGCAACAGAAGCACAATAAGCAAATTAAGGTATTATCTACGGACAGTTAATCACACTAAGGTCGAACCCTCTCCCCGGACCCTTGCATATCTTGCAAGATGCCAGTAGCGATCAGATTGTCCGAGTTGATCTGACAATGTTTCACAAACTAGTACTAATCCCCTCCTAAAATGCTTCAGTCCGATCTTTTGACTACTCTCTCCCTTGAAAAAGATCTGCGGTGGTCTCACGAGTCTTCTATTTATCCCATACTAGCTGATGTACCCGTATTTCGCTATGGAATTCTACATTGTGTTCAGAATTCTAGGTTAGGTAGTGTACACATTGTGCGTAAGATTGTATTAAATTGCATAGCTTACCCCACAAACGCGATGGGGAAGCCACTATAGTCTTTTCTCATGTGAAGACTGGATTAGGGAATTTTCATTGCAATGAGAGGCCCTTTTGCTTACTATCAATCAAGTTGGAGAGTTTTCGTTATAATAGCAGACATTCACTCTCCCCCTGCCTTTTTACATCCTCAGAGAGAATGTCTAATTGTAAGTTGTTTTCTCAACTGAAATCAAGCATAGGTCAATACAATGACGTCAGTAGGAATGTCGCGATTAAAAGTAACGCTATCATATAAAATATTCGATCAAATTCAAAACTACACATTTTCTCACTTTTAACGAACAGTACTACGCTGCCGATCTAACAGTCCAAAGTTCCAGAGTTGGAATGACCCTCAGCTACTTCCCGCCAATATTCAGACAGACTGTTATACTCGGTTCGCAGCAGTAACCCCATCTATTGGAGATGAGATACAAAGAACATCACAGTAAACAATGGCCAATGTAACGTTATTGATGAGGTAAAACTGAATAAGACATAAATGATCGGAAATTATATTCTCTATAACTTCTGTCGTAGATAATACTTTTCGACAGGACCAATAAGATAGGTATTAAAAATTTAAGTTTTAGGCGCCGTCCCCTAAACTACAATTTCATCTAAGGTGAATACAATTATTTATAGCCTAGACTGTATTTCCTTATTTTCCGACTTTATATACCGATTTACAGTAAATTCTGTTCACCCATTTCTCGTAGCTCAGCTTTGATATGGACTTAGCACCAAAAATAGCAATTCATAAATATATGTTATCATAGCCGGTACGGTAAAAATGTATAAAACAAATGATGGGAAATTTAATTCTACACAATTTTAGTTATGTAGTATTTATCGATGATTGAGAATTAAATTTCAGGCCTTCCCCTAAACTACCATTTCACTCAGCGTGAATAAAATTTATAGCCTAGATTATAGTGGCTCATTCCCCGACTTTACATACCGATTTTCATTCAGTTCTCTTCAGCCATTTCCTCGTGATACGCGTACAGACAGACAGGGATGAAGGAAAATTAAAAAGTGCATTTCGTTGTTACTATGGACTTCACGACCGATACAGAAATGCCATTCTTTTAAAATTCTGAGCAATGCACAGATAAAACTCTTATTTTACATATACAGATTTCATCCACCCCCCTTCTTTACCAATTAACTGCAATCATCTCTACTTTACAGAGGACTGATACTCTCATAGTGTGGTCGAAAGTAGAATTTGAATGGAAGGTGGTTAGATCAGATAAGAGAAGACGTAGAGAAGAAAGGAGAAACACGGGATGCCCTAGAGAGATAAGAAGCATACCAGGACCGTAATAAATGGAGGCACCTCGTTCTTAAACATCTTACCCGGCTCGTTGAAAGGAATTCATGATGATGATGATGATGAGTTACCATCGTGGTCTTTGAGAGCGATAGCCAGATTTTTATAAGTCCATCATTTATTGAGGAGCATTGCATTTACCAATATCGATTTACTCGATAGACTGCAATAGTCCAAATTACCACCAACGAAGCATTGTTATCCGGCAGGATTTAATGGAGAGGAGGGAGCTAGAGACCCATTTTCAGTCATACTGTAAGTTTTTCCTAATCTCCAACCTCAACTCCAGGCGAATACCGGGATGGTACCTAAAATACAGGTCACAGACACTTCCTATCCAGAACAAACCACAAGCCCCTATCCATTACAAGAACACCAGTACCGACGCCACAGTAATTACTAGTGCCACACTTCACGCGAAGTAACAAGGGAAGTGTGTCTACGGATAGCTCGAGTTAGCTAAAAGTAGACGGACTGGACGTTGTTAAGTATGACAGTGATAGCAGCTCTGTTCGGTTTTACGTTGTTCGGAAGTTACATAGACCTATCTAAAATTTCTCAATGATTCTTACTGGGTTGCAAGCTGACTGAGAGCTGAATAAAAACAAATATCTTGCAATAATAATACAGCCTTACTGCTAGCGGCCATGCGACCAGCCAGCGGTATCGTGTCACATACTATCTGCGTCTAACAAGAAGTAGCGGCAACTTGTAGGTACGGTACGGCACGAGTAACAGATTAAATCTTTTTATTTCAATAATAATATTTACATATCAAACGTGCTTACTACTCAGTATATATGAAAAATGTACAGCTGATAGCTTGATCACAAAGGAATGTTTTTAAAAGTAGAATACAAGGTGATCCTAGACTATGCAGCTCATGAAGTCTTCCTGGGAAAAGACAGACGTCTGAGGGTCACCTGGCACGATGGAAATCTCCGGCCTCGCAATGATGTGGACGTCGACGGAGACCTGGGAGATATCCAGTTAATGCATCTTCAACCAAATGAAGCTAGGAGCACCATTGGCGAGAGGGAGTTTCCACAAAAACACCAGAGTGGACCCAATGAACCTGTTCTTATGATAATCAAGAAGGAACTTGATCTAGGAGTAATCAGGCAATGGCAAAAACAAGACAAGCCCTGTAGGACCATGACGCAGTGGAATACGAGACAGAACACCGATAGTCGACTCGTTCCGTGGGAATTCAAGATGTGCTAGAAGAACTTCCGGGTTGATGGAGGACTCTTAATTAATGTACAGATCTCACCTCTCCGACACGCCTGCAGTAGTGATGATCCCTAGACAGCACACGACCGACATCCTCGAAAAGTTCCACGACAGAAATGAAGCCGGACATCCTGGAGGTGAAGACATATATCAGTCTATCCGACGAAGATTCTTCTGGGTCAACATGCGGAAAGACATCCTTGATTATGTGAAAGGGTGCTACATCTGCGCCTGCAGCAAGACGAGCAACGGGAAGGCAGATTCCAGTCAGCGAGGAAGACGGTCACAGCGCACTTGGGAAGTCATAGCCCTGGACTTTATGAGTCCTTACCGTAGAACACCGAGGGGTAAACAGGACTCCTAGTAATCACAGACCTCTTCACAAGATTGCTTGAAGCCTTTCTGATACCAGAAACCACGACGGGACGCATCACCAGTCTTCTACAGGATGAGGTATTCAGACGCTACGGTTATCCGCTGTGCATTCTGTCAGACAACGGGAGTCAGTTCACGTCAAGGAAGTGGCAGCAAATGATGACTGAATGGGATGTGGAGCACTGGACCACCCCTATCTACAACCCGAGGGCCAATCCAACGGAACGACGGGACCAGGAGCGGAAAAGGATGCTACGGGTCCACCTAATAGACAAGGAACATCGACTGTGGGACCGTCAGGTACCGCAGTCACTCTCTGCCCTGCAACGACGCATCAACCGTGTTACTGGCTATTCCCCAGCGGAGCTGTTCCTTGACCGACAGCTATACGGCACCGGGGATTGGGAAATACGTCTACCACCCACTTCTGGTCAAGATGATGCAGCTGTTTTCCTAGCAGAGTGGCAGCATAAGCAGCAGCAGGACATCACCGTAAAGCAAGCTTTGGCCGAGAAGAGATCCCTTACCCAGACCAAGGTTAAGATGTCGAAGAGACCCAGATCTTCCCATCAGGCCAACGAGTACTGCGACGTAGCCACCCAGTCAGAAATAAGATTGGAGGGTTTCACGCAGGTCTCGCACCCAAGTGGGTTGGTCCCGTCGAGGTCGATAAGCAGCTGGGTCATGGTGTCTACTTACTAAAGACCAACCCTCCTGTCAAGGTTCACGCATCAGAATTACGGCGTGTCACCCAACCGCTGCGCATACAGAGTAAGCCTGGTACGACCACGGGTCCACGTGGAGGAGAGGCTACTAATGACACGGCACAGTCTGGTCATGAGGAGAACGCATCGACTACCACCGAGGAGGCTGGCGGCGAGGAGACACCGACTCCCGACAAGGCACGATCCGGTCAAGAGGAGGAAAGCACATCCACCGACAAGATATAATGTACGACCAAATCAAAGTCGACGAGTGTGATAGACTGTTGAAATTGTTTCAAGTTATAGGGAGGATATTGATGCAAGTGTAATGGACTAGTATAACTTGGAAACAATTCTCTAAACCCATGGGTAAGTAGTGGAAATATCGAGCTCGATTAGTAGTTATTATTACTTGTGGGGTGTGGCTATGAAGTTGTTTACATCTATTATTATTATTATTATTATTATTATTATTATTATTATTATTATTATTTACGTAGTTATGTACGACAGGTTATGAACGAACTTTGTTTGGTATAAATCATGGTCGTATCATTTATTATTTGTGTGTTGTATGATCGGTCTTGTGTAACAAAAACGTGAGATTATGCCTTGATACGTCTGGTGCATACTTAATAATACGACTTTATTTAATGCAAGAACATGTAATTAATAGTATATAATTTATTATTATGTATAAATCCGATGTAATATTGTGCAACACAGGGTAAGGTTCCAGAACAATGCACCTTTCTTTTATAGAATGTTCGATTCATTTGTACATAGGTTATTGGAGACTCGAGAAAATACGAGAAAACATGTGTCATACTTTTCTAGAAGCCTGGCCAGGCAAGGTATATACAGAGACAGTCGTGGGTAGTGGAGTTGAGTTGTTAGTGAAAGTCGTTAGTCGAATGTGAACTCGTGTTGTGATTTTGTTGTGTTGGTAGTTGGCTGACATACTAATGTGCAGTCGATTGTTCAATATGGCGGTTCATTAATGTGTGTGTGTAATGTGTATATAATTTGTAAATAAAACAGTGTACACAATTGACGGCATCACGTGTGTGCGTCCTTGTGAATAAGACAAGGACACGCAGCTTCCTTCCCACTCCCAGGCCTTTTCTATCCCATCGTCGTCATAAGGCCTATCTATGTCGGTGCGACGTAAAGCAAACTGTAAAAAAAAAAAAAAAAAAAAAAAACTCCTTTAGAGATTTTAAATAAAGAGCGGGCCTCTTCTCCACAGCTTCAATGAAGTTTTCAGTATCCTCCGTTATAATACTCGCCATAGCCAAATTCAGTCTTAATTATAGATCATCTACTATAAAGACAGTTGTTTCTGCTCGACTGTTGTGTCGATCATATGCGCACGCTGATGCAAAGCCATGGATAAAGCGCTGCGACACGATAGTTGTTCCACTGAATAATCACAAATCCTCAACTGGTTTATGACTGTAATGTCGATCGACAGTCGTGTTGAATGTATGCGCACTCTGATTTCAGGCTCTGGACTTTTGAGATACGACTCAACTCTCGAACAATAAAAATTGCATATGTGCGCCCGCCCTAAGAGGTAGGGATCACGCGCAGGTCTCCCCACCACGCTTGGCCGTCGGTGACGTCATCGGAACCCTCAGCGCCTTGTCTTCTGTATGAGGTAATTATTCTTATTGGTGCGAAGGGCTATATTGAAATTCTCTTAAAAATATTGGTAATCTGGTAAATGTTTCCATTATTATAGGTGAAGGTGGCAAAGTTATTCTTTGTATGCTCTTTTTTCAGCTGCGTTTGAGGTTTACTCTTTATTTATTAATCTATCTATGTAGTGTCTTGTGTATCCGTTGCTTATCGCTATTTTGTAAATGAGATTAATTTGTCTTTGGAAATCGTTTTTGGACAAGGGGATGTTAAAGGCTCTGTTTAACATGCTTAAAAAGTAATTCCTTGTATGTGCTTCAGGATGGTATGAAACTTTTCGTATGGTAGTTATGGTTTGGGTCGGTTTTTAAAAGACTGAAAAGGATACATTTTCTTCTTTTTTTTCAACGGATAGATCCAGGAAATTTAGTTTTTTATTGTTTCCAGTTTCTAATGTGAAATTTATGAAAAGGTCTAAACTATTAATCTGAGTGCTGCTATTGATCTCTTCATCAATAATTGCAAAAATGTCATCAACAAACCTCAGCCAGACGATAATTTCTTTTTCTTCATTTAAAATTTTATATTTTTCTTAAAGATCCATGTATATTTCAGCAAGGACACCTGATGCTGGGGATTCCATTGGGAGACTTCTCTGTTTGTATACTGTGTTATTGAAGGAAAAATAATTACTGTTAAGGGTAAATTCTAGGAGAAGCACGAATTCTTATATTTAATGATTACTAAGTTTCTTATGTGTCCTTAAGTTGTTCTTAAATTGTACCTTCAAGATTCAAAAAGCACATACTTCTCCAGCCTTTAAAGAAGACCCCTTACGTCGATTTTATTCGTTAACTTGGACATTGGCTTGTTGGAAATTTTTAACCCAACATGAACGATAATTTTATCTTATCATCATCATAATCATCATAAGTCTTTTATTTGGGTTGTCAATTTTTGTTAAATCTTTTAGCTGAAGATGTTCCACAATTGGCTATAAGAAACTGACAAGTATTGGAAGGTGGGAATCTCCTTGTAACATAACCTTAGTGGTGTTGAGCCAATACGGGACAAAACATCAGATTTATAATCTGTAGAAGTATTGTAAAGAAATGAATATAACTAAGTAATTTAATAGATATATACTTACCAGATATTGTAATAGGAGTTGAATCATGGCTGAGAAATGATATAATGGATGCAGAAATATTCTCACGGAACTGGAGTGTGTGTCGTAGAGATAGGATAGGAATGGTAGGAGGAGGGGTATTCATTCTGGTGAAAGAAGAATTTGTAAGCTACGAAAAAGTTAAAGATGACAAACATGAAGTTCTAGGTGTAAGGCTCATTTCTAAAGATAATAGGCAACGTGATGCCTTTGGAGTGTACAGACCGGGAAAGGGTAGCGCTGACGCTGATTCAGAATTATTTGGTAACATAATCAGCTATGTGGGAAATGACATGGGAAGGAATGTGATTGCAGCGGGATATCTGAATTTACCAAATGTCAACTGGGAAGGTAATGCGAACGACAGGAAGCATGGCCAACAAATGGCAAATAAGTTAATATGGGAAGGACAGCTGATTCAGAAGGTGATGGAACCAACTAGAGAGAATTTCCTGGACGTGGTGCTGGTAAAACCAAATGAGCTCTACAGAGAAAGCGAAGTAATAGATGGTATTAGTGATCATGAAGCTGTTTTTGTTGTAGTTAAAAATAAATGTGATAGAAAGGAAGGTCTTAAAAGTAGGGCTATTAAGCAGTACCATATTGCTGATAAAACAGACATGAGGGAGTTTAAAAAAAAGTAACTATGATATGTGAAAACCGGTAAATAAATTTGTAAACAGACTCTGGGATGGTTTTAAAGCAATTGTTGAGGAATGTGAAAACAGGTTTGTGCCTTTAAAGGTGGCAAGGAATGGTAAAGACCCACCTTATTATAATAGAGAAATAAAGAGACTAAGAAGGAACTTGGGTGGGAAACTTTAAGAGAAGGGAGAAAACTAGACTTATAGGATTATATAGAGCCTATACAGGAGAAGAAGCCTGGGGAGATATCTGTGAGAGGCTCCAGTTGGAAAATAATTATATTGGGATAAATTTTCATTCATTGGGAAGGGTGTGAAGGAGTGGAACAGTTTACTAGGGGTTGTGTTTGATCCTTTTCCAAAATCTGTACAGATATTCAAGAAGAGAATAAACAGCAACAGAGAAAATAAATGAAATGTTAGAGGGCATTCGACCAGTGCAGGTTAATGTAAATAAAAAATGTGTGACTAAATTAATTCCATCCCCTGGTCTAAGGAGTTTGTGCAGCCAAAGTTTGGGACTGCCTGTAGGGGTGAAGTACAGTGGGGACTTCGAGGGCCCTGGGACCAGGACCACTACGGTAGCTGTGAAGGCCCTTCAGGAACTCTGAAAAGTGGTGGCAAAAGGGGCTCTGGTTAAGACGCAGCAGGTCGTTATGCTACTTAGGTTCCAGAATGGGTAAACAAATAAATAAAGAAATAAATGCAATGTAAATTTTAATCTTATACCAGTTGTATAGTATCATTTGAAGTAATTCCACATACTGTATATCAGTTGACTATATTTGTAAGTAGTACAGGAGATACTATAAGTAGAATTTTGTAAACAATATAAATTTATTAAGGATGAGCTGTGTGTTTAATAGAAAAAATTGTTAGCATAAATTGTATAATATTGTATTTTGGGAAAATTTTCTTCTCTTGTTAATTCAATATTTAGTGCTTGACAATAATGTATTCTAGTGTAGCATTTGCCACCGAGGTAGACACCTCATTTGCAAACAAAGAGATTTTGATTTGATTTTGAGGTGCAGAATGCAAAGAATTAGAGTTAGAAATGGCTGTGGAAGTAAGGAGAAACTGAAGGAACCTACTAGGAAACAATCTAGCAAAGAAATAAGCAAAGGATTATACGATGGCAAGCATAATTGGTGGTCATACAAATTTTAGTGAAAAATGGAAGGGTATGTATAGGTACTTTAAGGCAGAAACAGGTTCCAAGAAGGACATTCCAGGAAATTAATGAACAAGGGGAGCGTGTATGTGAGGATCTTCAAAAGGCAGAAGTATTTAGTCAGCAGTATGTAGAGATAGTTGGTTACAAGGATAATGTCCAGATAGAGGTGGTGACTAATGCTAAAGAAGCATTGAAATTTGCATAGAATAACAATGACACTTACAATAAGACACAAAAGTTGAAAACTAGGAAAGCAACTGGAATTGATAAGATTTCTGGGGATATACTTAAGACAATGAGTTGGGATATAGTACTGAAGTACTTATTTGATTATTGTTTGCATGAAGGAGCAATAACGAATGAATGGAGAGTTGCTATAGTAGCCCCTGTGTATAAAGGAAAAGGCGATAGAAAAAGCTGTAAATTACAGGCCAGTAAGTTTGACATGCATTGCATGTAAGCTTTGGGAAGACATTCTTTCTGATTATATTAGACATGTTTGCGAAATTAATAACTGGTTCGATAGAAGGCAGATCGGGATTAGGAAAGGTTATTCCTCTGTAGCTCTACTTGTAGGATTCCAGCAAGATATAGCAGATATATTGGATTTAGGAGGTCAAATGGACTGTACCGCGATTGACCTGTCTAAAGCATTTGATCGGGTGGATCATGGGAGACTACTGGCTAAAATGAGTGCAACTGGACTAGACAAAATAGTGACTGAATGGTTTGCTACATTTCTAGAAAATAGATCTCAGAGAAATGGAGTAGGCGAAGGTTTATCCGACCCTGTAATATTTAAGAGGGTAATTCCTCAAAGCAATATTATTGGGCCTTTGTGTGTTCTTATATATATGTTATCAGTAGGGACCTGAAAAATCGCATTTGCGTAAATGCGAATTTTTGAATCTTGTACTGAATTCAAGCGTACGGTAATTCTAATGTGGAATAAAATCATTTTACGCATAAATAGAAGTGCGACAAAATGCGAATTGTGGCCCAAAATGCGAAATTAGTATGAATATGTGATTTTGGTGCGAATTCTGTGAAAATGTGCTATTTTACTAACGAAAACAGCATATTTAGGCAAAATCGTCAGAAATACTCAAAATATGATGCATAAATCTTTCGACCGTTCCGATCGATGAAGAAAAGTAGCCGATCGATTGCTGCTTGCTGACTTTAATCGATATTTACAATGGGAATAGCAAGGGAATAAGATCTATATCGATTTATTATCGAAATATAAATAGAGTGTCACGAAAATAACGAGATAGACGCAGCGTTGTTTTCCTGTTGTTCAAAATTAAAACTAGTGAAAAGTAGAAAGTCGAGGTATTGTTTAGGTTATGGGCTGCACGATAAAAACTGCGCACGAAAGGGCTCAGCAATATGTAAAGGATGATTTATATGCCACAGATTCAGCGACAGTGTTTTGCAAGTATTGTAATTGCCGAGTTGGGTGGGAAGAAAGGATAGCATTGTGAAACATGTTAAATCTGAAAAACACGTGGGTAAGCGACGCGATAACGAAAGTTCAATCCCTGCTGCTAGTACGTCTCAAATAGAGATGGGGAGATTCTGACAGAGTGATTCATAATGAACAAATCATTGCACTGAACGATTTAATCATGATTCAGCGAACGAAATGAATCGGCTCGTTTGTGAATCGAAAGCTGAATCGATAGATGGCAGCCGCAACTCTTTCGTTCCGATCCATATCGCCAAGTTTACTTCAAGGTTCCCGTTTCCTTTCTCGTGAACTAACGTGTGGAACAAGGCCACAAAAGTGTTCATAGGCCTATCTACTGAAAATGTCAATTTCGATTGTCGTATAGTTTCGAATAGTTACTTAAGTTTGGAAAGGATTAGTCGGACAGTTGTATAGCATTTTTCGACTGTAACCTCTAAAAAGGATATTACTCTTGTTGAAATTCTATCATTTCCCTTGAAAATTTCACTTCTTGTAACTTGGAAACTTGTAAAGCAGTAGCAGTTATAAAGAACATAACGGAATGGTTCATCTAAATCCATGGTTTCGCTTTCGGCTCCCCGTTACGTGGTAATCGAATGAACGAATCATTTTGGTGAATCGTTTGAATGAACCGTTTCTTCTAAATGAATCAGATTCCCCATCTCTAGTCTCAAAGAAAGCAATCTTCTGTGCTAACACAGATAGTAGTAAAAGACGAAATATATCCAGAATCAACTTCTCGAAACGCACAGTTGAAGTATTTGCCAAAGCAAATATACCTGTGGGAAAGCTGGAAACCAAAGAACTAAGAACCTGGATTACTGAGTTTTCAAATGAAGAGCTGCCATGTGTGAGAACTACGTGACGTATATTTACAGGGTAAGTTTCGATTTCATTGATCGGGTACGGTTTAGGTATTAAGACATTGAAACCACGCGCAAAATTGAAGGATACCGAATTTGAGTGCGATTTCCATATCGAACTATCTTACCAGTACCCAACTGATCCAGTAATTTTAAATTATTTTGTTATAATTTGAGGTCTTTCTTCCTTTCTAGAAGTTGCATCTGACCACCAGAAAAGAACAGCAGACGCTCTAGTGGGGAAGAACATCAACATACTCTGTGATGAAACTACAGACAGAATGGGCCGTTGTGTTTTTATCATCATATTCCAAGTTCCAGCCGGATCAAAAAGAGACCTGCACGTTGTTTCTGTGAACTATCTTGATGCAGGAAATGCTACAAACTGCTCTCGTGCTGTTTTAGAAGCTCTGCGCAGCTATACTGTACCATATGATGCAGTTAAAGTGTTTGTTAGTGACGGTGCTCCGTACATGACCTGGTGTTATGAAACATTAAGTGTAGTCATAGGAGATCATTTAATGCATGTACAGTGCTGGGCACAAAAGATCAGCTTGGTTGGCAATAGTTGGGTCGCTGTGATGACAGATTTAAATCATGTGGTTGCGATGGTAAAGTCTGCATTTCTGAACACAAGAAAGCGAAAATATAATTATTTACAATTCTTAACATCGAAGTATGGTGCTCAAAGGAAGCAAAGCTTTTTCCTCCACCTGCCATAACCCCATGGAATAGCTGGTTTCAGCCTGCTTCTATTTGAGTGCTTACTTTACTGATGTTACATTTTTCAAGATGTCTGACATGAAAGGCATCAACAACTGTGGTATTAAGTACCTGACTGATCTGAGTGACCGAGAAGTGAATAGGCTTCACTCCCACGTGGTTTTTGTCACAGGTCATGCAGCTGAATTGGTTGACCTCCTTACTGAACTTGAAGGGTCTCTGTATCCTATCTCTCATCTCCTTTACCCCGAACTGCATAACCTAAATTTGTGAGGTGGTGGTGGTGATTATTGTTTTAAGAGGAAGTACAACTGGGCAACCATCCTCTGAATAACACTAATCAGAGAGAAAAATGGAAGGGATCCGATACTTCGAAGAATGAAGATATCGGCCAAAGGAAGACAAGGGCCACGAGGGGCGTGAAAATGAAAGACTCCCTAGCCCTCGCAAACCTAATAGCGTTGGGGTCGGAAAAGAACAAGAGTTGACCAAGAGAGGTCGGATAGGATAGATGAAAGTGAGGAGCCTGGCACAAGTAAGTGGAAGCACTAAATTTGTGAGGGCAACTAATGATGCTTTGATTAAGCTCACTCCTCTACAGCAGGCTGCATGTAGACACACATTTGTCAAAGCTGCTCATTCTTCACAGTGCAAGCTAGCCACAGTGAAAGCTAAAGAACCCGAATTTTGTGTCAATTTCTCAAGCTTTGTATCCAAAAATATAATGTTGAATAACGCTGATAAATTAGATGAGCTTGAGAATTTTTTTTTTTTGGAGTAATAGGTCTCTCACGAAACGATATCTGGTCTGGATACTGTTCTCTGAAACATGCAATTCAAAACCAGATGAAAGAAAGTGAAAAATGTGATGTCATGCTTGCATTAACTGCAGTTTAGACAGCGTTCAGCATGTTTGCTAAATACTGTCTTGAGTTGTTATGGACCCGAACGAACAATGTAGATAGCGAGCGCGTGTTGTCTCATTACAACACAGTGCTTACAGACAGACAGTGCAATTTGAAAAAAAGCAATGCCGAAGTACTGACAATGCTTTCGTTTGAACAATGAATTTATATTGTGTGTGAACCAAGGACAATAAATGCACTTCATAAACTTGGAATCGTTTAAATTAATAATACAATGCGATTATTTTAACTTTGTAAGTAGATGCTAACTTTGTAAAAATAGATGCTAATTTTGGAAAAAATAGATGCTAATGTTGAAACAAATAGATGCTAATTTTTCAGGTCCCTAGTTATCAGTAAAGAAGTGGAATCACGGAAAAGGCTTTTCGTAGATTATGTTATTCTGTAAAGAGTAATAATAAGTTGCAAGATTGTGAGCAACTGCAAAATGACCTCAATAATGTTGTGAAATGTTTATAAACGGGGTTAAAAGTCAGGTTGTGAGTTTCACAAGTAGGAAAATTCCTCTCAGTTTAATAACTGCGTTGATTGGGTGAATGTTCCTTATAGGGATCACTGTAGGTATGTAGGTGTTTATATGAGGAAAGATCTGCATTGGGGTAATCACATAAGTGGGACTGTAAACGAAGGGTACAGATCTCTGCACATTGTTATGAGGGTGTTTAGGGGTTGTAGTAAGGATGTAAAGGACCCCAACTAGAGTATGGTTCCAGTGTATGGGACCCTCACCAGGATTGATTCAAGAGCTGGAAAAAATCCAAAGAAAAGCAGCTTGACTTGTTCTGGGTGATTTCCGACAAAAGAGTAGAGTTACAAAAATGTTGTGAAGTTTGGGCTGGGAAGACTTGGGAGGAAGAAGACGAGATACTCGTCTAAGAGGTATGTTCCGAGCTGTCAGTTGAGAGAAGACGTGGAATGACATTAGTAGACGAATAAGTTTGAGTGGTGTCTTTAAAAGTAGGAAAGATCACAATATGAAGATAAAGTTGGAATTCAAGAGGACAAATTGGGGCAAATATTCATTTATAGGAAGGGGAGTTAGGGATTGGAACAACTTACCAAGGGTGATGTTCAATAAATATCCAATTTCTTTGAAATCATTAAAGAAAAGGCTAGGAAAACAACAGAAAAGAAATCTGGCACCTGGGCGACTGTCCTAAATGCAGATCAGTATTGACTGACTGATTGAATGATTGATTGGAAGCTCATCTAAGGTGTGTGGTAAACAACAGATTCCCGCATTTTCATCTGTGAATATAAAAGGGTCTTGAAGCGTCATTCAAAATAAGCTCAAGAATATGTAGGGCCGGAAGATCACATACTGATGGCGAGTCATATTTACTGCCGACGGCTAAAGACATGGTGTCGAGTGTTATTGGTGAAAACAGGCAAATCAGGTGGGTGTTATTCCCTTATCCAATGACACTGTTTCTCGTAGAATCTCAAGTATGGCTAATTAAAAGAACATCTCGTAACTAACCTCAAGTCCACAAAGTACTTTGCTATACTGATGGATGTGAGTACAGGTGCACAAATATGGCGCAGCAATTGATATAATTTGTTATTTATATTGATTCTACTCATGAAATGGTTGAAGATATGCTTTTCCGCAAGGAGCTTCCAAAACGAACAACAGCACAACTTACTTGACACTCTTGATGAATACCTGAGGCAGCATTGTATTAACTGGGAAAAGTGCGTTTGTGTGTGTACTGACGGTGCAAGAGCAATGACTGGTGCGATTTCCCAGATCAAGAAGATTACTCCAGGAGCAAAATACGTTCACAGTAGTCCTCACATAGAGACTCTAGTTTCGAAGAAGTGTCCAAATGTAATTAAATTAATGTTGACAGAAGCAGTGAAAATAGTTCATTTTATAAAAACTAAAATCAGCCAATTCCATATTATTTGTTATCTTATGTGAAGAACTGGGGAGTGAACATAAACATCATCTCTTCCATACTGAGGCAAGGTGGCTTTCCAAAGGGAACTGTCTTGGACATTTGTTCGAATTAAGACAAGATGTTCAAGTTTTTCATCTTGGTAGTAAGTGTGAGTTTAGCGATAGGCTTGCAGATAAACAGTGACTGTGCAGACTATCTTTCTTAGCTAACATCTTTCAGTGGCTCAATGAGTTGAATATAGGACTGCAGGGTAAACACACAACGGTCTTCATGGTTCAGGACAAAATGAAAGCTCTGAAAAAGAAACTTCAGTTTGCCTTTAAAGAAGTTGTGAATAGAAAACGTTCATTCTTTCCATTCCTAGAAAATTTCGAACATGGAATGATGGAAATTAAATTGAGCTTCATGATTCGATTGTCAGCGACATAAAAGAACATTGTTTAGGACTGACTGAAGACTTTGGCGAATATTTTCCTGAGAATGTAGACAGTGAGTTCTGGATTTGCGACCCTTATTCCGTGGTGAGAGACTTCAGGCTACCAGATTACTTTTCAAGAAAAGGAAGAAATTATTGAAATGTCCTGTGATGAAACAATCAAATGCAGTTTCAAGAAACATCTTTGACAAATTTCTGGTTGCAGAGACAAGTCGAATTTCCTAACATCGCCTGCTATGCTATAACGTTCAAAATGCCTTTCTCAACAACATACCTATGTGAGAGTGCCTTTCCATCCAAATAAGCACCGCAATAGGCTAGATATAGAGCCGTACCTCCACTTGAAAGTCTCGCCTCGTCAAGTGGACATCGGGAAACTGTGTCAAGATATAAAGGCACATCCTTCCAACTGAAAGACAATTCGTTGATTAATAACAATTTTGAACTTTATAACTGTATTTACATTTGGAGATAAGGGAGTGTATGTTAAAACATTTTCCATTATTTTTAAATATTTTTAAAAGTTTGATTGAAACTTTAATGATATAACTTTCCTTAAACTGATCCTAACGATACTAAAACAAATTGTGTTAAAATATAACATTTGAATTATTTAAATACTTTGTCATATTTGTAATATTACTATGACTTGCTAGGCCATTAACCTTTAACTTCAATTTTGGGATTACAATAGAAACCTAGTCATGACTTAGGGGTACAATTTTTAAAAAGCTTCAGAATCCCTGCATCAGACTACACCTTTCAGCTTAAAATACTTCAGGTCTCTATCTGCAATGGCTATGTGTAGGGCTTAGGGGCAGTTTCTGGGGGTGACTGACGAGGATATGGGGAAAAATAAATTTGTTTCTCCCACGGACAGCTGTGCGAAGCACCTCTCACAGCTTGCTAATCATCCATCCAGAAAGTAGAACAGAAAACATGGTTTACAAGGAAGTTCTGGTGGTGGATATTTATGAAACGGGAAAATGGGTTTGTAAGCCTACAGAACGGAAGAAAATGTTCAGACTCGTTATAAAATGAGTGGATCGACTTGTGAAACAAAAGGATCATGAAAGGAAAGATGAAAGTGAGAGCCTGGCACAGACGTAAGCAATGATCGATCTACGTAGGATGATGGTTGTTGTTTAAAGGGGCCAAACATCTAGGTCATCGGCCTCTTATGGTACGAAATGTAATGACAATTTAAAAGTTCAAAATCATCCACTGACCAGAATAAAAAATGTGATGAAGAATGAAGGGATGAATATGAATTTAAAACAATCGGTGGATCCGACCCAGAAACTATCATAGACAATAGTATTACTGACCAAGAGACGGCTTCTAAAGCATAATCCTGAATCGAGGATGCTTGTTGTCTAAAGGGGTCCAAAATCCAGGTCAACCGCCCCTCATAATGGTATTTATCGCTAGTAAAGTAGAACCATGGCGTTTGTCATGTTGCGGTACTAATCAGAAGTAGCGTAGACTCACGGTTTCCACACATTATGGTACTACTCACAAGTATTGTAAGTCGCACAGGTAACGCAGAACTATGGTGTTTCTCACATAATGGCGCCACTCATAAGCAACGCAAACCCATGGTGTTCCTCACCTAGATGTACTAATCACGGGCGCTGGTAATCTCGTGGTGTTCCTCATATAGTGGGTACTTATCACAGGCAACGCAGACCTACGGTGTCGTTCATATAGTGGTACTAATCACAAGCAACGCCCAGTCCCGTAGTGTTTCTCACAATGATACTAATCACGGGTACTGGAAACCCACAGTGAACCACTCTCTCTAATCACAAACCGATTGTGTACCTAACAAAGTGGTACTACTCGCAAGTAAAGGCGACCCATGGTGTTCCCCGCGTGATGGTACAAATCACAAATAGTTTCATGGATCTAATACAATCATCCCTTGGTCGCCCCTTTTAGTCGCCTCTTACGACAGGCAGGGGATACGGTGGCTGTATTCTTCGTCTGCGTCCTCCACCCATAGGGGGTAGACAGATAGAGAAAAAGAAAAAAGAAGGGATCCGTCACTTCGAAAAATGAAGTAACGGGCGAAGAAAGGCCCTAAGGGCCACGGAGGGCTTGAAAATGAAATACTTTCTAGGCCTCGAATGTTCCAATACCGTCGGCGACGGAAAAGAACAAGAGTTGACCAAGGGAGGTCGGACATGAAGGATGAGAGTGAGGAGCCTGGCACAAGTAAGTGGAAGCAATGCCATGACTCAACTAAGAGCCCCCGTGGTCGCCAAACCACGCTCCCAAGTTGAGAGCCCTGGGGCCCCTTTTATTCGCCTCTTACGACGGGCAGGGGATACCGTGGATGTATTCTTCATCTGCTTCCCCCACCCACAGGGAGTGATCTACGTAGGAAACTCGAGGCCGCACCCCATCATTTAATTATAACAATTTGCGTTACGTCGCACCGACACATATAGGTTTTATGGCCACGATGGGATAGGAAAGGGCTAGGAGTGGGAAGGAAGAGACTGTGGCCTTAATTAAGCTACAGTCCCAGAAATCACGGAAGCACCTCATCTTACGGTACAAGTTCTCAGCGTCTGATATCCTTGCCTCTTACGACTAGCCGAGGATAAGGGAGTATTCTACAGGCTCCACCGACAATGGGATCCCAAAATTAAAACATAATAATAACCACCTTCAGTTTGAAGCTGTAGCGAAACATGAATATATTTCTAGTTTATATAATATAATTTTGTTTTATTACTTCCCTAAACTCTGAGATTGCCCAAATGGACAGATGCACATGTAAAAAAAAAAAAAAAAAAAAAAAAAAAAAAGTGTAGAGTTCCAAAAACCACTTAAGTAGTACTTCGAAAACAATGTTCACAAAATCAAAAGCAAGAAAATAACTGTCAAAGCAATTAAATAATAACTGTCAGTAAATTATCATGATTCTTGTCCGAAACCATATAAATGGTTAAGGAACCTTTCAGTGAGGTGACAAACGTCCTTAATAACGCTGTTGTCTAAGCCAAACTCAGGAAAACTGGACAAAATGATGAGGAATAGAGCCTCTAGACTCGACAATGAGACTACCATAGAGACATCTGACATATATTTCTTCAGGTAGAAAAGTATAGTCTAGTAGCAGATGTCTATTATACATGTCTGTGTTCTTCAACTGTTTTTTCTACATTGATTTTTATGCTAATAGTATGACCGACTACCCATCAATTGCTGACTCAGAAGGCAATCAAACCAATTTGTCGAATACTACTATTATTTTAATATCAATTATTAAGAAGAATTCTCGCTTCCTGCGACGCTGTTCAAACGACGAGGATATTCGAACGGGTACGGCAGAACTTTGTGCGACGACACCAAGCCTGCATTAACGCAGGGGGACGCCATTTCGAATATTTGTTTTAAATGGAGCAGCTTGTGAAACTTGTGCAGGTAAACGGACTTAAATGAGTAGAATTTTGCATAACTTTTGACTAGATCGTTTCCGGAATACGTTTCCTTATCTCAAATTGATCCATTTGCCGTCCTCTATCATCCCTGAAAGTTTGTAACATCAACACGGATACACCCTGTAATAAACACATTAATCAAGGCGGGTGAGATCATCACTCACCTAGCGACGCAGAATGGTTCCACACTTAACACCTCAAATACCATCGACGATGGAAGAGATCGAACCCGCTATTCTGAGTAAAGCAAAGACAACGGCTACCGGCTGCGCCATGGAGTTGGCTGAAGTGAAATGAAGACCTGTATCTCCAAGTTCATCAATACAACCTCGAATTACAAACAATACCATTAAACTATTTTCAGCGATTGTTCTCACCTACTGTTCAATGAATGGCTCATCCGGAACCTTGTCATAACGGTGCAGGGTTATAGTCTATGACCAGCAATATCTAAATGCAGAGAACAGATCGACTCTCCAACACGGCAATCTTCATTTTTTTTATACTGAGCACGTATCTGGAAAAAAGGCGTATGCTGCTTCTGTAAATGTTAAACTATATTCACTTGGTTAAAAATATTTTCGCACGATGACACGCTAGTATCTAAAAAAGGCAGAAAAGAGAAATGAAGATTTGGCAACATATTATATTTTATCACTACTTCCTATTAACAAATTGCAAAACAAATGAGCAGGCTTAAACTGTTTATGAAAACTGTTAGGTGGAGTGTTGCACTGTGAAGTCTGTGTGTATGAGTTGGCTCCATATCGTGATGCCATGGAATAAGAACGGATAATATATTTCAGATCTGGGCACCATGAGTACTTTGTGAAGGGTAAGAAAAGTTATGATGATCAAGATGAGCGGCGTTAGTCTCAATGTTAAGTCATTTTTTCACAATCTATTTTACGTCGCACCGACACAGATAGGTCTTATGGCGACGACAGGACAGGAAAGAGTTAGGAGTGGGAAGTGCCGTGGCCTTAATTAAGGTACGTGATGTGAAAATGGGAAACCACGGAAAACCCCTCTTCAGGGCTGCCGATAGTGGGGTTCGAACCCACTATCTCCCCAGTACTGGATACTGGCTGCAATTAAGCGACTGCAGCTACCGAGCTAGGTGTCAAGTCATTTAAATATAAAATGTGTATGTAAGGAGCAGATATATGAAGCCTCAGTAGAAAATGCGAATAAAGAATTGTGGATATTGCGTATATCGCTTGAGTAAAGATTCAACCAACAAACTACGTTAAATAGCTGGCCCGATTACGTTGATTGATGTACGCTGAAAAGCACTCTCAAATATGTTACTTTAAAAAGCATCCTTGATATAATATAATGAGCACAACAGATCCGGAAGGAGAACAGATCAGTAGCATTTATAATACACGCATAAATCAAGGCCGTAAGGTCACCTTACAACCTAGCGACGCAGAATGGTTCCACACTTCAAGAGGCACCTGATGGGCAAGGTCGGGACAGTAATCGACGAATATTAACAGAATACGTCTACATTCAATTAGTCCAGACCACTTTCCATCAATGAAGCTATTATGTTAACTTCGAGTAACATATGGACATCGCAGAAACTGTATTTCCAAGTCCGGATGACTGTGTATTTAATAATAATAATAATAATAATAATAATAATAATAATAATAATAATAATAATAATAATAATAATAATAATGCTTTACGTCCAGCTAATTATTTTTACCGTCTTTGGAGACGCCGAGGTGCCGGAATTTTGTCCTGCAGGAGTTCTTTTACGTGGCAGTAAATCTACCAACAAGAGGCTGACGTATTTGAGCACCTTCAAATACCATCGGACTGAGCCAAGATCGAACATGCCAAGTTGGGGTCAGAAGGCCGGCGCCTCAACGGAGTGAGCCACTCAGCCCGGCAAATAGTGTATTTATTATAACTGAAAGTGTTATATGATTTACAATACAAATGGCCTCTACTAACCTTCAGTTTATTACTAGGTGCACATAATTTACAGAACTGTATCGAGAAAACTGAGTAATTTTAAAGCAGTAAACATGAAAGATTTTCAGTGATTAAATTTCGATCAATCGTACGTTATAAAACAGCTGTTTCTTCCAAATATTTTACTCCAGTAATAGTAATCGATGGTGGTGTTTAAGAATTCTGTATAAATCAATGCTATCAACGTAAAAACGCTGATTCCCGTAGTCCTAGCAAGCAGAATATTGGCGAGTTCAGAGGACAAGAACCTCATGCGAGTTAGAAGAATGTGACTGGCTCTTCGTTATCGCCGTTCACATATTACCTGGGTAATAATTTTTCAGTGATTCGCCTAAAACTTTTGTTAAACTTAGTGGCGCAGTTGGTTAATCGTTGGCCTCCTTTTCCCAAGACAGGGAGTTTCAATCCCGGCGAAGGTCGGTAGCATTCAGGAGTGCAACAACCTTTTATTGTTCACTTCCGGCGCTTTCTAGAACATGGGGCGAAATTACGACCCCCAAGCATCTGCTTCGACTGTTAGCAGCTGGGATGTTAAATATATAGCATTACATTTTCTTAAAACTGGTAGCAGCGTGACTCGACCTCGCCATCTTCATAACTGGAGAACCTTAACCACTCGACCATTGCGCCACAGTCTCTTGCTTGATGGTACCTGGCATGCTAAACCTTTCGCAACTTTTCTCGACATTTTCAAAATCACTTTTTTTTCCTGAAATTTTTGAGAGTTGCGCGCTACTACTTTGCCAGTGTGTTTGTGATTTAGTACTACCAACCTACAAAGTTTGAACAACATCGGCGACGCGGACATCATGACCTCCTCTTGTGAGACAGGCCGTTGGAACATACAAAGTTTTTTTTTTTTTTTTTTTTTTGCTTTAAGTCGCACCGACACAGATATGTCTTATAGCGACGATTACAAAGTATCGACTGCGGTGGGGTGGGATTATGCAACCCTAGACACATGAGCTAAGAGACTGAGTTCTATAACAGTGGTGTCTACACTCCCTTAAAATTTACGTCCAAGGCTTCGTATCTGTGCTCGTTTTACGAGTTCATTCGAGGTACCCATAATGAATTAATGGTGGTGCTCACGATTCCTGCTGATTTTTAGCCCGTAAACACGCATCCCATTATATTACCCCAGTTCAGGGAGAGTGAGACCAATGTATTTCAGAATTGTATTAAAAGCGGCGGGATCCATTAAACTAAATTGCAAGGGGCTCGTGAACCACCCAGTATATCCTGATCCTGCCTTCTATCTATGGTCTGGGGCTTACCACTAATCATACCCATATTCTTCTGTCTAATTTCCTCGTGCTGAAGATTTTCTACCATTACTCGTCTGCAGACAGATTTCCCTTTCTCTATCCTAGGCCTAGAGATACTTAGTTCACTACGTACCAGATAGTGGATTGTATCATCAAAAAACTCCCTGAATACCCGCACATTCCTAACAGATTTCCTGAATTCAAAGTCGGTTATGATTTAGAGTAGTCTATTATGGATCAGGTGCCCCTACCCTTCCATGTGTAGCGGCGAATAGTCTTATGACTGAACAATGTATTCGTAACTGCTAATCCCATACTAGCAGAGAAGTCCAGTTAACGCTTTCCATTCGTGCTAGCTTCCATATCTTCCCCAAATTTACCCATCACCTTTCCGCACCCTTTAGTTCTATTTCCAACTCTCGCATTGAAATCGCCCATTAGCACACACTTATCCTCGATGCTGACCTTGACTATGATGTCACTCACTGTTTCACAAAACTTATCAAGTTCTTCCTCATCTGCACCCTCACATGGCGAATAGATTGAGAATTCTCGTCCTCATTCCTCCAACTGCCAAATCTACCCATTTCATCCAATCATCTACGTGCCTAACAGAAACTACAGGGTCTGTTATTTTAGCTCGCTCCGTGTCAGGGGGGCATGCACGGAAGGCGATACCGCGGCCGGGTGACTCGTTTGCCCAGAGATACATTGCTTCATGACCGGCTAAGATGATCTAATGCAGTACGGTAGCGATAACCATTGCTTCACAGCAATAGTTTAGTTTAACATCTATGGTATTGGTAGCGTCTTCAATGGGTTCGCATGAAAATAGCGTAGTTCATGTAGGAATAATAAAGTAATCATGTGTTTAACGAGTGAAGTATACAGTAGAACAGCGTGTATTCATTGTGTTGTGCTATGCGAAGCATTCTTCTTATACAGAGTGCCGCTTTCGATTCATCGCAAATTTCCTGGTATCCTCCCTCCCCATAGGAGTACGGTACCTAAATTAGTAGAGAACTTCCGCACCACCGGGTCCATTCTTAGTAAGAAATCACGCAGGAGACGAACCTTTTTAACAAAGGAAAAACTTGACGAAATAGGAGCTCTCTTGGAAAGAACTCCAACAAAACCCCTGTCACGTCTCGCCGTACAAGCTAACGTGTCATTATCTTCTGCCCACAAAGCAACACAATTATTAAAAGCAAAACCGCACAAACCCACCCCTCCCCAATATTTAAGAGTACCTGGCAGTTTCGCTAGGGTTCGGTATTGTAACTGATTGCTTCAATCAATTCACGATGGGTATGTTGACCCAGAACTTTTATTTTATAGTGATGAAGCATGGCTACACTTAAGTGGCTACGTAAATAGGAAAAAGAATCGCTATTGGTGTGCAGAAAACCCATCCACTTCATGATGTTAAGATAGGAGTTTGGTGCGCAATAAGTGCTCGCAGAATTATAGGGCCTATATTTTTCCGTGAAACAATAAATGCTGATCGATATATAGACCTCATTCTCAGACCATTCTTTCAAGAGCTGACGGAAGAAGAAAGGAGTAATGGTTACTTCATGCAAGATAATGCGACGACACACACTACTAATCGGTCTATGGAGGTAATACTGGAAGTTTTCGAAGATCGTGTGGTTAATTATCCCCCTAGATCTCCTGATTTAAATCCCTGTGAGTATTACCTGTGGGGGATGCTGAAGGGAAAAGTGTATGTGAACAACCCTCACACAAGAAAATAACTACAAGAGAACATTACACAAGTTATTTCGAACATCACACCGGCTGAGATTCGCCGAGTGTCTGCAAACCTATTTACGAGGTGTCAGGCGTGTTTGACAGCTGAGGGATAACATTTTGAACATCAAATGTAATGCCAGGTAGGTTTTAGACTAATAGTTTCACTAGAAATGGATTTCTATGAGTGTGAATTGCCGTGAGTAGTGGGGAGGAAACGCGACTTGCGCCTAGAGACAGCACTGATCATGTCTTCAACTCATTTCGCGCATGCGCTTCGGCAGCATCTTGTCAGCTAAGAGGTACGGGAAGGGCGGGTGGTCGGAGGGGGAACGTCTTGTCAGCTGATAGAGCTACAGGAACGGCGGGTGGTCGGAGGGGGAGTAAATGAGCAGTATGATCTGCGGAACTTTCAAATCCCGAACAATGAAATGTCAAATCAACTTCACAGCATAACGCTTACCAAATACATCATACACATGTAGAGAAAACAATCGTTGTTAAATAAAAACATGCACACATTTATACTCACAGATTTCTGATGCATGGAGCCGAGCACCGACGGAAGGTTCAAATGCAGCGGCCAAATATTCCTGCTTTAACTTTTGAAGCACTAATATTAATTTTAGAACATGTGTGACTTATCGGATTATGTGCGATAACGATAACAGTACTAGTACAATGAAAATGGGATGTAAGCCAAACACATATCCTAAATAAAACACACACACACATAAAATATCGAATTTACATCAATAGTTACATTTCCTCCTGCGTTGAATATTGTGCCTGAAGGACAATGTTTGTGGCAATAGCATTACTTTCTTCCAGAGTATGTTTGCACATTTTACTTTTAGGTTTTCCCGTATATTTCCTTGTAGAAAATAATCTCTGTGGACATATTTTTTTGTTCCCTGGGCCAGTGACACTAGCTCTGAATAGCTCAGTATGTTCTTTCTTGTTTCTGACAGCCGTCAATATTGCATGCAGTGGTGTAAAGTGATTTTCTAACGCCCTGATTTCTTCTTCTGTTTCTATCTGATTTGCCTCTTCTGTTAGTTGTTTCTGTAGTTTTTCCAGTAATTTCTGCTTTTTTATTTCGAGTGATGTGGATGTTTCTATACATGTGGGCTTCCTCAGAGATCCTGTAAGCATTTCAACTTCATTCACAGAAGTGGCAGCTTCATCTATCACCAGAGAATCTGTGTTCACATTAACCAGAGTCTGATTGGACTCATTTATGACACGGCACACAAGATGAATATGTTTACACATATTCCATTTAATTGCTGAGTCAATACAAGTACACGCGTACTGATGAATGCAGGCTTTACATGCGTCACAAACTATTTTACATTCGCAAATTTCTATGATCTTTCTGACATTATACATGTTTTTCACCTGAGAAGAAGATATCACATCACATGAGTCACGGTTTGGTAATACAACATCGCTTGACATAGAAAGGCTTTTTTTGTGTCGGTGTCTCAGATGTGATATTTTTGACGTTACTTTCCCTTTATGGAGAATCACTAAGCGATCAATCAGTTTATCTCGGACGAAAGTCATAATGGCATGCAGAGCTTTGTCTAAACGCTTCACATTTTTTCCTTGCAGATAGATGTGCTTTATTGCTCCGTGCATTCCTTCGAGATGCATATTTGTATTTAACCCTGTGTGTACTCTGTAGCAGTAAGCCCACAACTCTTACAGGAAACATAGGAATTCTGAAAATAATTACCGAATTCGGCGGTGTCAGGATCATTATTAATAATTTTCAGTCCTTCATTTAAAAGAATTGAAAATGTGTCAGGGTCCCTTTCCTGCATTATCGTTCGGACAAGTTTGTACATTTCTACCTGCTTTTCACTTGTCTTTACTTTTGTGAGGTTTTTGCGCCATGCCCTGTCTACATGCCAGGCACAAAACAATCTTTTCTTGGGAGGCCCCATAACTTCACACCAAGAATTGTAGAAAGCTTCAACCATATCAGACATAAACACTTCTGGCGTATTTTTTTCAGTTTGCCGGAAAATGTGATTTAAAAAAAGTGTTACCACAGTTTGACCTGTTCTGTTAGAAAGCATAAATGCGCAGGGAAATCCTTGTCTCAGGTCATCGAGAACGAGTACTGTAACCAACTCAAAACCATAACTATTCAAACCATGCGTACTATCCATACACAAACAGTCGTTTCCATACTTCTCCAGCATACCTCTCTGCGCGTCGTTCATAAGCAACAAGACGAAATCCTCTCTATTAAGTCCTGTGTATTCTTCGCCCTGTGGGTTATAGAATAGCACACAAGAATTGTCAGAGTCCTGCATGGCGTGCACCCATGCATTCACACTTGTTCCGTCGTCCTGATGTCGCATTATATTGCAGTTTAGATTGAAACTCCTTTCAATATTCTGTAAATCCTTTTTGTGAAAGTAAGTGCAGTCTTTCTAGTTGATCACATATGGAACTTCGAACTTCATCTAAAATTGTGCTCATAGGAATACGGACAGCAATTTTTGATGCAATTTGTTCTCGTTCTTGCTGTGTCAAACGTAAATGGCCTAATTCACAGTGAATACCTACGTGTGTAGTTACGTAATTTACCGTGCACACGCCACCTTCTGTCATTCTCATCTGAATGCTAGCTGGGCAATAACCATTTATTTTGCAGCTGCCTTGGGTTTTTAGGTGGCTTTCTCCTTTAGACTTCGAACTGTAATTACCAGAACGATGGCAGTGGTAAGTGTATGTTTTTATTCCATCCCTGGAACTTTTCACACCTCTGGGTCTCACAAATGAAGCTTTTGTATCTTTTTCTACCGATTCCTTCCAACATGTGAAGTCTGTGAAAGACGGAAACTGCTTTTCTTCATACCTCAACTTAATATCATGTTGATGTTCAAAATGCGCAATAATATCTGCCCTCACAGAAAATGAAAAATCACACATACTGCATTTAATACTTTTAATGGGACCTGAAAAATTGTCTGAATGGTATTGCTTTTGATGACGACGAAGATTTGACAGGTGATGAAAGCGTTTGTCACATAATTCACACAGGTAGCTACCTTCCCCATTCTCTCTCCTACATTTAGGCGCCAAGTAATTTACCTGTGAGGGGTGGCACTTTTTAACACGTGATCGCAAGCTCTTCTCTAGTTCGTATTCACGACCACAAACACTACTAACGAAAATTACTGTCGTTAATTAGAAAACAAGTGGTAGAACACATGTAACAAACACAAACACAGAAATACAACAATACGAAAGTTTCCGAGACCTGGCACTATTACTTTTCTTGATTAGAACACAAGCATGTGCGCGCGGGAAGAGAGCTATACATGAACAGTCATACGAAAGTTTCCGAGAGCTGGCACAGTCCACACGAACTTTTCCGAAGCCTGTGCGCACGCGCAATACGTTCATGAAGACTTGATCGGTGCTGTCACTAGGCGCAAGTGAAACGCGCGCATTATACCGGCTAGCGACGGAGCGTCATTGCGCCACCCGTGCCGTGCTCTGAGTGGTGCTGCGGAACGAGCTAAAAAAAGAGTCCCTGTATGTTGTGTGCAATAGTAGTGTTTGTTGTTTAAAGGGGCCTAACATCTAAGGTCATCGGCCCCTAATGGTACGAGATGGACGACATGATAACAATCAGTGGTTCTAATTCGCAATGCCTTATTGTCTATTAAAACGACAGAAAATGCAGGTGGCAATGAAATAAGGCATTGCCTGGAAGTACAGATATATATACATAACTAGCAGAAGTACCCGTTCTTCGTACGGGTTATCAGAAACTGGCTTTACTTACTCATATTATCGGTGTGACTTACTTCATTAGATATTTATATCACTGGTGCATTTACTTAAGTACGTAGAAATTATTTGTCATGTTTGGAATTATAGTGTATCTTCTTCTTCTTTTCTTCATGGGGGCCTCTAAATATTAGTTCTAATTAGCGTCGACCTGTAAGATCTTTTGCTACCATGTTTTTCCTTCATTCTCACCTAGATATACCTGCTCCCTTCACAAAGCTGCAAGTTAGTGTAAGTATACTTCCGCTAGATAGTACCACAAATATAAACATTATTGAATGTATTTGTTTGTTTGTCACCATAAGACCTATCTGTGTCGGTGCGACGTAAAGCCCCTAGCAAAAAAAAAAAAAAAAAAAAAAAAAAAAAAGAAAGTATTTGTTTGATCCGACATTTCGTAACTATTACAAATGGTCAAGGAAATACGCGATGCATAAAAGAAACTACTATAATTATCGAGAATTATAATTATCAGGGCTTGTCACTCATATCATCAAATAATGAATCTGAATATAAATGTTGAGAAATTTGTTCAAGTCACAATTGTGTACACTATAGGTTTTCATGGTTACAATGATCGTAAAAGTGGACCAAAATATCGGCACTAATAATATCAGTGATCCTACTACTCCATGATTTGATAGAAAATAGTTTAAACTATAGGTAACAGACTTCCCAAAATGCTGAAACTTAAGCCAGTACGTATAAACAGAGGCCCGTCGGCAACCGCTGCGCTGGTCGCTGTACTACGGAGATCTCCGGGGCTATTATGTTTATATTTCACTCCATTTCCATCCCCGCCCAAAGGAGTGCTATGAGCGTCTTACACAACAGTTTATTTTTTCCAGATAGTAAGTCACATGTGTATCAAGTTTGGTTGGCAGCTATGCCCAAACGTACATGCATAATCTAGCTGCTGTAGAATCCTGGAGCTGACGTTGCCATGGCTACGGCCATTCGTTTCTTTATCCGATTCCTAGAGCAGGGGTAGTGTGGTTCCAATATCTCCATAACGGTTGGTTTTAGGGCCTTAAAAAACTTTGTCTCGTCCTTGTACGGCAAATTCGATTTCGTCTATATTAGCCTATTATTTTAATATTTTTATATCTCCCCCGTCGCCCTCCCCCCTCGAATTGTTTTGAAAATAAAATACAGCCCATGTTACTCACTGGCAATGTAGCTTTCTATAAGTGAAGTTATTTTTAAAATCGGTTCAGTAGTTTATGAGTCTATCCGTTACAAACAAATATACAAGTATAGATTACATCCCTACACATACGGTTGCCGTCAGGAAGAGCATCCAGCCGTAAAACAGGGTCAAATCCACATGTGCGACGCAGTTCGCACCCGCAACCCCACAGGGTGTGGGTAAAGCAATAGAAGAAGAAGATACTAATTTTAAAAATTCACCCGCTTTTTTATTCTTTTCACACCCTTAAGTGGATTTTCTAAAAAAAAGTGTGTTCATTTTTAAAGGAGATTCCACGTACCAATTTTAAAGCCTGTAATATCTTCATTTTTTTTTAGATATATGTATCCTCATATAAATAATTCAACTCCTTCCTCACTTCTTTTCATACACCGCCCCCCCCCCCTCCCCTTAAGTGGATTTTCTGAAAAAGAATGTGTGTGTTCTTTTATTTTTAAAGGGGATTCCAAATATCAATTTTCATGTCTGTAACATGTTAGGTTTTTGTGATTTATTGTAGGTAATTTCGTTGCTGTAGAATCCTGGAGCTGACGTTGCCATGGTTACGGCAGTTCATTACTTGATCCGATTCCTAGAGCAGGGGTAGTGTGGTGCCAATTATCTCCGTAACGGTTGGTTTTAGGGCCTTAAAACATGAATTTCGGGCCCGTAGGGCTTATCGAGTTTTGTTCTTTGCGTCAAGAGGATTAAATTGAGCTTTGTCTCGTCCTTATAGGACAAATTCGATAATTTGCCTATATTAGCCTATTATTTTATATATCTCCCCCCCCCCCTCGTGCTCCCCACCACAAATTGTTTTGAAAATAAAATACAGCCCATGTTACTCACTGGCTATGTAGCTTTCTATAGGTGAAGTAATTTTTAAAATCGGTTCAGTAGTATTTTAGCCTTTTCGTTACAAACAAACAAATTAGTATAGATTCAAGTTAGAAGTAAAAATAACACATTAAAATACAGCCAATGGGATAAAAGCGCAATTAACACAAATACACTAGCATACCAGCCAACTTTTAGAAACCAAAAATAGGAAGATTTTTAATTATTGGATTTCACCACATATATTCCACCACAGTCTACGTGAAAAAAGGTCAGGATAAAAGGCATACATATCTACAGTTACAATGCGGATTGACCATTAATTTTAAAAGCTTAAAGTAAGAAAACATAAACATGGTTACAGGGTAGTTCCCTTGAACTTCTTCGGCCACTCTATGTATGGCATGGGCAAGACATGTTACGTGCACCATTTTTATGATACAGATATTGAAGACTTTTTGATGCTTTTATGACACAATCATGCTAATAATATTATTTATGTCACACCGGCACATACAACAAAATGCACAATACAGTTTTTTCTCGCGTAATTAACGCATTTTTTGACGAATAATACAGACGAAAACTTCGGGTGCGTAAATTATTCAAGGAACTCAGATCTTTACAAATTACTTATACAATTTATTTACATTTAAAAGATACATCAAATATAATATAAACACAATTAGTTCAACTCATTTGTGGTTATCGTCATTTGGCGTAAAATTCCGGCGTGAGATTTTTCTTCTGAAAAGTCAAATACGGCACATCACGTAAGTTAGACACGTAGGTTTGAAGTACCGACACTAGAAAATATTCTTCTCATTAGGAACTGACAATAGGACCTGAATGACAAACCGGCTAAAAAAGAAAACTGTCCAACACGAGAAGGACCGGGCATCGAAGGAGGGACCCTGCTACATCACCCCAAACCGTTCGTATCCAATCTTGTACGAGTGACGTGTCCATCCACCCTTTTTCTTGAATACGAACGTGGATCACTCGCGGAAATTTAACTTTAAGCATTGTTCTTCGTTTTAGAATAATGTAAGGTGCAAGGTTTCTGCCTCATATGTTACAGCAAGCATTGCAGTATCGGTACATCGGGTTTTTTTTTCCCGGTAGCGCGTACGATAACAATGTATGTTTCTTGTCGATTGTTCGACTTTGTGGCATATGAAAACTGATTGGCGTCTGACCCGCGGGAGATCAACCATTTTCATCGCTTTGTGATTGAGAAGCGTAAAGTGAAGTGCACTTCTGTTACCGCGGTAGCGCACGTTTCATTTGGACACTGAATACTTGCTGCCCGCTGCTCTATTCCCGTATGTTTCAACCATTTTCATCGCTTTGTGATTGAGAAGGGTAAAGTGAAGGAATATTTGCAATCATTCGTCATTTTTTGGCATAATGTTGTTCTTAGTTGAAGAGAAGGTCCATTTATCTTCATAAAATTAATCAAGCTTTGGCTAACCTTCAAATCCGAGACACTGATTACATGTGCCGCGGCTAATACTCATTCTTTAAAATACAGCATTTCGTGAGAAACGTCTTATCCAACATTGCGTAACAAAATCTATATATATAAAAGAAGAGTTTTGTCTGTACATTGCTCAGAATTTGAAAAGAATGGTATTTCTGTATCGATCATGTCCACAGTAACAAGAAAATGCAATTTTTACTTTTCCGTAATTTCTGTCTGTCTGTATGTACACGCATCACGAGAGAAGGGCTGAAGAGAATTTAACAAAAATCGGTATGTAGAGTCGGGGGGTAAGCCGCTACAATCTAGGCTATAAATTATTTTATTCACGCTGAGTGAAATGGTAGTTTAGGGGAAGCCCTAAAATTCAATTCTCAAATATTTATATTATTAGTGGTCATATCGTTAAATTTCTGATCATTTACGTCTTATGCATTTTTACCGTACCGGGTATGATAACAGAGATTCATGAATTTGGATTTTTGGTGCTAAGTTCATATCAACGCCGAGCCCCGACAAAAAGGGTAAACAGAATTTAATTTAAATCGGTATATAGAGTCGGGGAATAAGAAACTAACAGTTTAAGCTATAAACAATGTTATTCACCCTGGGTGAAATGGTAGTTTAGGGGAAGGCACCTAAAATTTAATTTTTAAATACCTATGTTCTTGGTCCTATGGAAAAGTACTACATAACAAAAGTTATAGAGAATATAATTTCTGATCATTTATATTTTATTCGGTTTTACCATGCCGACTATGATTAGAGTGGTATTTCAGAACCAGATGACAATTAATAATGTGAAGGCCTACAATATCGAAAGCGCGTAACATAGATCAACAATAACATTACACCGACCGTTGTTTGTTGTAATGTTCTTTGTCTCTTATGCTGACATTCAACTCCGATAGATGGGATTACTGCTGCGTACCGAGTATAACAGCCTAACTGAATATTGGCGGGAAATAGCTGAGGAGTTAGATAACTTTCTCCTTTAGCATGCCATTCCTCTGGTTCATACATTTGCTGATACTGCTGTTACGTAACACACTGGTTCATCATAGTATGCCAGCTATTCGATACCTACTCTGACGCGCTGTTTGGAATGAGCAGTGTGCGCACTTAAGTCAGAGGCTCAATTAGTAGTAGTAGGAGTAGTAGTATAAACTGGTCTGGAATTACAATTTAGCCCTATTCCAAATTATAGTACCATAATTCACTAAATAACTCAAAATTCAACCTTGAAAAGAGCCGCTTCTTAGGAAAAGCTTCTTCCTCTTCACTTTCATTAAATCTACATGAATTTTATTCCAAATTAGCAGCGAAGATGTGGTTTCTTCTCTGGCTTGGAGGAAAAATTGCCTCCACGTCAGATAGTTCTTTCCCCCGCCAGTGTAGTGAATTGAGATTTTCCGACTCATCGGGTACTCCCAGGAAGCCGATAAGTAAACGGGCATAGTTTTTTTTTGCCCTGGGACTATCCACTATTTGAACCCCCCCTCCCCGCCGAAATAAAGGACGAAGATTGTTCATGGATCACGGATGTCTGCGTCTTGGTCATTCCAGCTCTGTAGTTTTGGACTGTTAGTTCGGCAGCATAGTACTGTTCGTTAAAAGTGAAAAAATGTGTGGTTTTTCATTTGATCGAGTATTTCATATGAAGGCATTGCTTTTAATCGCGCCATTCCTACCGACGTCATTGTAATGACCCATGTTCATTTCAGTTGGGAAAACCACTAAGAGAGTCTTTCTGAGAATCTATAAAGGCAGGCGGAGAGTGAGTGTCTGCCATTATAATGAAAACTCCCCAACCTGATTGTGACTGACGGTAGGCAAGGTGGCCTATCATTACAATGAAAATTCTCTGACCCAGTCTTGATATGAGAAAAGACGTTGGTGACTTGCCCGTCGTGCTTCTAGGGCAACGTTAAGAGCTATGCAACTTAATACAATCTTGCTCACAACGTTTACACTACCTAACCTAGAATTGTGTATAAAATTTAGAATTCCGTAGCGAAGCACGGGTACATCAGCTAGTCATATATATAAGCAGATAATCCTCTACTTGCGGAAACTTGCTACTTTTTGTCCGCGAAATGCTTTGCGAGACTTGTTGGCCGCTTGAAGTGCACTTCTGTTACCGCGGTAGCGCACGTTTCATTTGGACACTGAATAGTTGCTGCCCGCTGCTCTATTCCCGTATGTTTCGGCGTAACTGATCACCGCGCGTTTGTATGATGCAGTATTGCTCCAATACTGTGGACTGACAAACAATTTTGAGATCACAGAATGTCCCGAACCCGAAACACTCATAAAACGAATGCAGTGGGATTTCCTGACGGCTAATAACAGCACGTTGCCATGTGTTTGGAATGCCCGTTTTCGCAACAGGAAGCCTGCTAATTGAGTATTTGACATCTCTGTTTCGAAACGCAACCGGAGCTTAGTGATGGCTGTTCCAAGTTGTGGGTGCGTCAAATACGTGAACATTTCTTTTTCTCCACTTTGGACCCAAAATTATTGGGACGCGTAAATTATGCAAGGGCGTTAATTACGCGAGAAAATACGATAGTTTCCTTTATCAGACGGTAAAATGAACGGAAATTTATAGGTATCTCTGAACACTTGAAGATAACGTTTGTGATATTTTTTGGCCATAACGAGAAAAGAAAATGCCAGAAACCGTCACTGACATAACCACCTTAAAAATATTCAACTCATTAAAATTATGCACTTATAAATACGCGAAACTACCACATACAAAACAATTCATTATGTCCCATACATTATTAACGTACGACCTTGATAGAGAGGGAAAAACACAGAAACGCAAGAAAAAAACACGTGGCCTACAACTCCGACGAAACCAAATACTTTAATAATTATGATAATACCGGACAGCTTGCGGTTTTCAGCGAGAAAGTCGATAGTGCTGCTACCTGCATGGCTTGGTGTGACCAACACTTCAATAACATATTGCCATCTGTATGATTCTTGGCGCACTGGCGTGTTGTTTATATGTATCAGTGTTTGTCACTAAATAATCTTACATTGCAGTTATATTCCAAGAAAAGCGTTATGCGCTGAACAAATTAACGAAGAAGATAATGGCATGGGAACTGATAAGGACCGCAAGTATTAGAAAAAGTAATGACCTCGCATCTATGTTGACATTCTATGCCCCTTACATTAAGAAATCAATCAGATACTCTACTGAAATATTGGTGGGACGTAAAACCAATAACATTTACAAATATGGAACTCCAGTACACTCAAACTTGAGCGTCCACATTGTTAAACAGTACCATAAATTTCACAATTGAAAACTTGTGGGCCTGTAGCGTAGTGGTTATCGTGGTAGTCTTGACATTGAAAATTGAAGGCCATGAGTTTCGAATCCAGTCGGCTCTTTTTACTGTAAGAAAATAATAATAATAATAATAATAATAATAATAATAATAATAATAAATAATATTTTTCTTTACGTCCCACTAACTACTTTTACGGTTTTGGGATACGCCGACGTGCCGGAAATCCATCCTGCAGGAATCCTTTTTCGTGGCAGTAAATCTACCTGCACGACGCTGACGTATTTGAGCACCTTCAAATACCAGCGGACTGAGCCAGGATCGAACCTGCCAAATTCGGATCAGAAGGCCAGCGCCTCAACCGTCTGAGTCACTTAGCCCGGCGTAAGAAAATTATTACAGTGTATTTAGGCTTGAGCACCAGTCCAACTAATTTAACACGCATGTAGGGTAATTCTTCATGCATAAATATGTGAAAGCCGAGCTCGATAGCTGCAGTCGCTTAAGTGCGGCCAGTATCCAGTATTCGGGAGATAGTAGTTTCGAACCCCACTATCGGCAGCCCTGAAAATGGTTTTCCGTGGTTTACCGTTCTCACACCAGGCAAATGCTGGGGCTGTACCTTAATTAAGGCCACGGCCGCTTCCTTCCCACTCCTAGCCCTTCCTTGTCCCATCGTCGCCATAAGACGTATCTCTGTCGGTGCGACGTAAAGCAACTAGCAATATATATATGTGTGTGTGTGTGTGAAAGAGACATTACGAAATTATGAACACTTTTTCCATGTTAGGCACATCGTAGTTCACGCACGTAACCCCAATATGTGTTATATATATATATAGATTCGTATTTCTGTCTTCAGAGGTAAAACAGAACATTTAAAGTACGGTAAAAGCGAGATAGCAGCCTGTGGTGAGTTCTTCTGTAGAGTTCGGGAAGATCGGCCGGGTAGCGAAAGAGATGAAGAAGAAAAGGAGAAGAGGAAGAATAATAATAAAAAGTGATGGACCAAAACTCCTGTTCCTTAATTACACCTTCTCTTTCCCTAAATCTTAAGAAAACCATGGATATTGTTAAGGTATCTGCTCCCTCTGGCGCTTTGGTTGAATGGTTAGCGCTTCGTGGCCCTTCTCTTCATTTTGATGATACCTTCATTCTTTGGAGTTTTAGTCCTCTTCCATTTCCCTCCTGAGAGGATGGTTGGGCAGTTATACTTCCTCTTAAAGTAATAATCACTACCACGGAATGGTCAGCGCACTGGTCTTCGGTTCAGAGGGCCCTGGTACGATTCCCGGCTGAGTCGGAGATCTAAATCTCGTCTGTTAATTCGTGTAGATCGGGGACTACGGATTTGTGTTCGTATTCATACGCATCTTCAAATATATACAACATATCACACGAAAATCAACCACAGAAACACGCAATAGTAAATACATATATACCTCTACATAGGGTTGGTGTTAGGAAAGGCATCCGGCTGGAAAACTAGGCTAAGTCTTCACAATGTGCTGCCCGAGATAACTGGGAAAAGTCTAGAAAGAAGAGAAAAGAGTAGTAGGTGAATGTTCCTCCCAGAGGATGGGTGGATCCTCAAACAAATTCTGCTTTTAATTTTAAAGACATAGCGAAATGCACGGCTAACACAATGTTCGTTTGGAGGTTTATGAAGGAGGCATTTCATATTTTGAAATTTAATTCTTAATTATTATGATTGTTCAATTATTTCAACAAAAATATTTCCAATGAGTGTAGATGCATTCCTCTCAGCTGTAACGTAGACAAGTATGCAGTTCTTGCGCTTGTCACACCTGCACGCTAGATGTCACCACCGTCGCTGTTCGCACTTCGCTCAATGCTGTTGAGACAGAGCTGTCCGGTATTGGTGTATTAAAGTATTTGACGAAACTACGCACAGAAACAATGTTAACAGCGTGCGAACAACACAATAACAAACTCATTCTTTCGCCCCGATTAACTGAGTCGTTAGCGCGCGCTAGCCTCTTGCCTGCAGGACGATCGCCGCCCCGAATCCCCAGCTGTATCAAGCGCACGCGCTGCTGTGCTGAGCGGGAAACACGATACATGAAGGCGACGAAATAAAGTATCAAATAAATACGCTTGAAAATGAGGTTTCGTAAATTACACAAGCACACAAGAATTTATCCTTTATCCTAGGGGAAGAGTATTGGCCGTACTAGAGGTTATATTAGTCAAAAATCGGAAGTAAAAATAAATCGGAAAATTAGTTAAAAACCAGAAAGTTTCTGGGTAAATCGGAAGGGTTGGCAGGTATGCACTAGGACAAAGGACATTATCACACACGATAAAAAAGACCACTATCTCTCCCTCGTTATCTCTCTTACCCGAATATCATTAACTCCTAAAACATCCAGATGCATCCTCTTTGCTGACTCAGCCAGTTCTTTCTTCCATAAGCCCCATTAATATTGATAGCTCCCCATCAAATTCCATTTCGTTCGCCAAGTTGTTTCCAAGGAGTCGCTCGCCTGTCAAATGGAAGTGAGACTCAGTTACTCGCACAGATCCGAAGCTTACTTACAATGTTCTGAGGTAGGTAATTTCAGTGAATCAGGATGCTACCCTTCTTAACACATAGTCCCAGTGAAAACTTCTCCTCTAACGGGTTAGGGATCATCGGTGGATTGCATAGTCTTAACCGCCATCGTACAAAGAGGGTCATGACTCAGAATATGTCCGAGATGCTAACTCCCATTCCATAGCAAATTATATCCCGACTCCCAGGACCACTTATCAGGCACTCAGTCGTTGCCCGTAGGTCACGAACTAGGACGTGACTACAGTAACCCACACCACGAATCACATGACCGCCAGTCATACGACAAAGCCTGCATAGTTGCCATGCAACACTATCTGGCCATCCATACTTTACATCACAGCCTGCACGGTTGCAAGGTTTTACTCCCGTCACACATTTTGTTACATGACACTATATCGTTACACAAGTTTGCGGATGAACCCAGGTCTAACACATATTTATGTCAAAATAACACATGGCAGATAAATGAATAAACTGTGCACTGTTTCATGCTATGCTGGGAAGTTTAACCAGAAACGCGAAGGTGATTGCTAATGAGCGAGTCGTCTTTCTCGTCTCAATAAATGAACGTTCACTCTCCTTCGCCTTGAGGCGGGGACACAGCACTTCAAAACTGTTTCACTACTTACGTATTAACATGTTAGAAAACATATAATTACAAAAATAAGAATATTTTTGAAACTTATTATCAATATCAACGATGAATATGTTTACATTGTAATAGTTCTTTAGTATGTTTAAATTGATGCTTTCACGGCCTGTAACTGTAAACATGATAAGCTTTTGGGCTTTCACCGTGTCAAGAAAACAAGGTGAAATTCTTTACATTTCGCAGAGAACTTTGCTCCGCGTCTTTAAAAGAAAATACTGACTGTTCACGAGGAAGACCTCTCCAATAATGAAGGTTTGAATTTCAGAATGCTTTACCGTTTATCTATAGTAATGATGATGCTTGTTGTTTAAAGGGGCATAACGTCGAAGGTCATCGGCCCCTAATGGAACGAGATGGTCGGCATGATATATAATAATTAAAATTTTAAAATGTATCCACTGACTAGAGTTAAAAAAAAATTGGCGATGAAGAAAAATGATAATGAGATTAAAACAATCAGTGGATCTAATTCTCAATGCCTTATTTTCTAATATAATAATAGGAAATAAAGGTAACAAAGGGATAAGGCATTTGCTGGAAGTGCAGATATATATAGAAATAATTCACGTTAGACGTTAACATAACACATTAAAATACACAACACAAACTAAAATAAAGTCAATGGGATAAAAGCGCAATTGGTATAAATACACTAGGACAAAGGACACCATTACACACGATAAAAAAGACCATTATCCCTCATAAAACGGATGACGAGGTCTGCTGACTACTCGTTATCTCGCAGGGTGAGGGAGATTGTACGCGGGAGGTTAAGCCTACGGCGCAGATCGACCAGGTCCACACACTCCGTAAGGATGTGTAGTACGGTAAGATGATCGCCGCAAGGACACAATAAAAGGGAGTGCGTCAGGATAAGGTGGCCGATCCCAGGACGACATAATACCACGACATAATATAATGCAAGTCCTCCATACCTCCTTGTTCCTTTTATCGCTCTCAGCTTATTTGGAAGAGGAATGGCCTGCCACTCAATCTCACAATGGGACATAACCAGATGTCTCGGCTGAGTGCGAGTATCACTTGCTGGAACCTTGTAAGGCAACGGGGGCAGTGTAACTGCCTCCTTGGCAGCCTTATCAACTAATTCATTGCCTTCGACACCCAAGTGGCTTGGGAGCCACATAAATGTGATTCTGATGCCGGCATCCGAACACCCGGCCAGCAGGACCCGCTGCACCAGAGGGTGTCGAGGGAAAGAGCTATCAATAGACTGTAGCGAGCTCAAGGAGTCAGTACACACAAGAAAGTGTCGGCGCTGATCGGACAGTGCGTACCGCAGAGCTTCACATATAACATAGAGCTCTGCAGTGTACACACTGCAGGTTTCCGGGAGAGCAAAAAGAAGGCTATCAGTGTCAACAACGAACGCACGGCCCACTTTAGTGTCTGTCCTCGAGCCATCCGTGTAAACGACGACTGAGTCTGGATAACAGCCAACAACGGACAGGAAGAGCCTCCGATAAATCGAAGGGTCCGTTTTTTCCTTCGGGCCAGTGTGCAGATCCAGGATTATTTCAGGTCGTCGTACTACCCACGGGGGTACCCCACTTGGCTGTCTGACAAGGCAAGGAACCGAAGGTACGTAAAACAATCTGACTGCTATCCAAGCGTATTCCAAACGGCCGCGTTGCTGGAGGACAAGCAGCGTACAACCAACGGTTTCCATAGTTGAATACGCAAGGATAGCTTGAGTGAAATGGCATCTGTAGCAAATTAGCAGCATACGATAGAAGCATTTGCTGGCGCGTCAAGTGTAAAGGTAGCACACCAGATTCAGCTAGCAGGCTAGATATGGGGCTTGTTCGGAAAGCTCCCGTTGGCAACCTAACCCGGCTGTGGTTGGATGCTGTTCAGTTTTACAAGGACACTTGGACTTGCTGAGCCATATGCTGCTGCACTGCCGTAGTTTAACCTGGATAAAATATGTGCCCGATAGAATCGTTGGAGCACCGTGCGATCCGCTCCCCAATTAGTGCTGCTAAGAAACTTCAAGAGATTAAGCCTCTTGGTGCACTGCACTTTTAGCTGCCGCACGTGTGGCTCCCACTATAATTTACTATCGAAAAGGAGCCTTAGAAATCAGTAAGTGTCAACTACGGGAAGAACGACATTTCCTAAACTGAGGGTGAAGAGTACGTTGACGACAAAAGTGGACAACAGAGGTCTTTGCGATGGAAAACAGAAAGCCATGTTCTAAGGTCCACTGCTCCACTCTCCTAATAGTTTGCTGTAATTGCCGCTCTGCGACTGCCATATTACGCGAGCTATAGTGCAGAGCAAAACCGTCCACATATAGCGACGGTATTACTACTGAACCAGCAGCAGCGACAATACCGTTTATGGCAATCGCGAACAGAGTGACACTAAGAACCGATCCCTGTGGGACTCCAATTTCTTGAACGTGGTATTGCGAATATGTCCTCCCTATTCGGACACGGAATAGACGGAGGGACAAAAAATTCGCAATAAATACCGGCAAGTGACCTCGGAATCTCCACTGATGCAGGACTGAAAGGATACCATATCGCCATGTGGTGTCATAAGCCTTTTATAAGTCAAAGAAAACAGCTACCAAATGCTGTTTGCAGAGAAACGCATCCTGGATAGAGTTCTCCAGGCGTACCAAGTGGTCAGTGGTCGAGCGAGCGGTTCGGAAACCACACTGGTACTAGGACAAGAGTCCTCGTTTCTCCAGACACCACACAAGTCGGCAATTTGCCAACCTCTCAAAGAGCTTACACAGGCAGTTTTTAAGACAAATATGCCTGTAACTTCCTGCATACTTAGGATCTTGGTCAGGCTTGCGGACAGGAATGCCCTCTCGCCACTGAGACGGAGATTGAGCCACTGAGACTGAGACCCACTATTCAGATTCGGCTGAACACACGAAGGAGATATAGTAGAGTGTCCTCATTAAGGTGTTTCAACATCTGGTTATGGATATTGTCTGGTTCAGGAGACGTGTCCTTGCAAAGTGCTAAGGCGCTGCGGAGTTCCCACTCCGTAAAGAGAACGTTGTAGTCCTCTGAGGCTTGAGTGGCAAAACTGAGATGATGACGTTCTGCCCCCCGCTTCAGAGCGAGGAAATCACGACGATAATTCCCGGAGCCAGACACATCCGTAAAATGGCTAGCTAGATGGTCATAGACGACACATATCTCCCCCACGAAGCTTTCTTACTTTGGCGAATAAGAAGCGCGGAGTTGTTTAAATGTTACCAAGTTGGCCACATTAGGCTGCCTACAATAACGTTTATGAACGTGACGGCGTTCTTTGATAGCTGCTGCAATTTCTTCGTTCCCCAAGGAACGAGTTTTCGGCGAGGAGGCCCTGAGGAGGGAATGGACGACTCAGCAGCAACAAGAATAACTTGGGTGATTTCCTCGCCGACGGTCCGCCTGGAATCGTCGTTAAAGACGGCTAGTGACGTGTACTTTGGCCAATCAGCATGTTTAAAAATCCATCGAGGAGGAGCCTCAACGATTTTTGATTCAACAAAGTAGGGATGATGGGAAAATGGTTACTGTCACAGAGATCATCGTGTGTATTCCACCGAAACAGCGGAACCAACGTTAGGCTGCATAGACTTGCGTCTATGCGAGAATATGTGCCGTAACGTACACAAAAGTGAGTTGGATCCCCTGTGTTCAAAATACATAAATCAAGCTCTTTTACTAATATTTCTAGTTCTATTCCCCGGGGCAAGGCGGCTCATAGCTCCATATGGGCTGATGGGAGTTCAAATCTCCCTAACAAGAGGAAGGGAAGTGGAAGCTGATCTATAAGACCAGTGACATCATTTATGATAAGAGGCTGGCCTGGTGGAAAATAAACGTTACACACTGTTGCTATGACAGGCAGCGGTACCCGCACCTCATCTGTTTCCAGTGGGGTCCTTAGAGGAACCTCTTCGCTATAGGTCCAGAACGAACAAAAATACCCATGCCACCAAATGCCCGGTGAGCATAATATCGTTCTGCCGAGTATAGTCGGAAATTTCTCAAGACCGTACGATGACCTAGTCTGAAGTTTGTCACTTGAATACAGACCGCGTATTCACTAATGAGCTGACGTAGCTCAGCAAGATGCCTGTCATAACCGTTATAATTCCACTGTAACAGTGCCACAGTGTGGACTATAAATGGAGTGTTAGGTTATGAGGGACAAGATGTTCGTGAACCTAAACAATATCAACATCTACATCCGTAGATGTAGATGACAGCGCGACGTCCATCCCGTCACCCACAGACGGCGGGGATGACGCCCAGAACTCCGACGTTTTTCGGGGGCGGGAAGGTCCTCTACGAGGGGAGCGCGCAGGTTTTGGAGCAGGAGTACCTGCTGGGGCGGACTCATAACCTCCAGATAGGGCATGATTTCCGTTTCGCAGGGGAAGTGCTGAAGCACCCGGGATGGGCGCTCCTCTTCGCCGCCTTATTTTCTAGTTTAGACGAGCTGGGAGATGATTTCCCAGCCCTGGACGACGATGCCGCCTCCGCCGGCTGGGTACGGCTTTCGCCGACCTCTTAGGTGGGGGAGGGGAAGGAGACAGCCTCATCCCTTGCTGTGCCGGCTTAGAACTGCCAGCCGGCACAGACTTTGGTTGGTTGAAGGTGGATTGGTCCACCCCTTCGAGCTTTTACTCTTTGCGATGTTGCTCTGAGGAGCAACAGTCGCCTTGGGCGCAGCGATCATCACGGGTAACGATGACGTGAAAGACGAACGTGGGAGACTCTGAGCTAGCATGCTGTAGTCGAGTGTACGGGCAAGTGTATTCGTGGATTTAAACTAACGGCACGATTCCTGGTAGGAAAGACCATCCAGGGTCTTGATCTCCTGAATCTTTTGTTGCACATTGTTTTATTATTTTTATTTCTATTTATTTATTCTACCACATTCATCCCTGATTCGTCTGATAACCTTGCGGTTACTTCGCAACGCACATACGATATAATGAGAAACATCCTAATTGTCGTCAGCTGTCCGGCTCCATGGCTAAATGGTTAGCATGCTGGCCTGTGGTCCAAGGGATCCCGGGTTCGATTCCCGGCCGTTTCGGGGACTGTAACTTCCATTAGTTAATTCTTCTGGTTGGGAGACTGGGTGTTTGTACCGTCTTCAGCATTACAATTCATCCTCCCTGACGCGCAGATCGCCAACTCGGCGTCAACTCGCAAGACCTGCACAACGCCTCTCAAGAGGCCACAGGCCATTATAATTATCATACAAAAACACAGAATTTTCGCTACTGAGCTTGCGCGACGAGTGTAATTATTTCACATTTCACCGTGGATAAGAAAAATGTTGGTGACGTTATAAAAATGACGATACACCAGCCTTTTTCCTTCTATACACAGCACATGTGGTACACCTGCGAGAATCTGATGTAAGACAGGGCAGCCAACCCTTTCTCGCGGAAGGAAGGAGGCGTTCCTCGGTCCTTATGAGCTTCGGTGCATCTAAATATTCACATATACGCGGCACGTAATGAATAATTCGAAACATGCATACCATGACGTATAAAAAAATAATATGATCAATTTTCTACGTCACTGGACATGTAAGTTGTGTTGTTACGGGTTGAAGGGGGGGGGGGGAGTGGAGGAGAGGGGAGGGTAGGGCAGACACCTAATTTCTGAGCAGAGTCCTCAATAAGATGAGTAAGCTGCTTGTTATATTGATGACTTTATTGTATTCTGCTTCCGTGCCACTGAAACAGGCCGCCGTTCCACAATCCGTGACGTCATGTCATCCAACCCGAGGCCCTAATCCCAAGTGGTAACATTTTTATGTTAGTACCACCGGTGTCTCGATCCTCTTATACTGCCTGCTCTATGCCACTAGTTTAACACAGGAAGGCGCGAATACCAATATTTCTTCAAGTCACTGTACATTTCACCTCCTGCCCCAGGGGTGCTAGGAATGTCTTGCCCCCACAGTATTTTTTCCAGCCGGGCTGAGTGGCTGAGATGGTTGACGCGCTAGCCTTCTGACCCCAGCCTTGTCAGGTTTGATCCTGCTTCAGTCCGGTGGTATTTAAAAGTGCTCAAATACACTAGCCTAGTGTCGGTAGATTCACTGGCACGTAAAAGAACTCGCGGGACTAAATTCCGGCACCTCGGTCTCTCCGAAAACCGTAAAAGTAGTTAGTGGGACGTTAAGCAATTATATTAGTATTATATCCGTGGTGTAGTAGTTAGTGTAATTAGCCGCCAACTCCGGAGACCCGGGTCGATTCCCCGCTCTGCCACGAAATTTTTAAAAGAGGTACGAAGGCTGCAACAGGGGTCTACTCACCCTCGGGAGGTCAACTGAGTAGAGGGTTGTTCGATTCCCTCCTCAGCCATCCTCGAAGTGGTTTTCCGTGGTTTCCCACTTTTCCTCCAGGCAAATGCCGGGATGGTACCTATTTTAAGGCCACGGCCGCTTCCTTCCATCTTCCTTGTCGATGCCTTCCAAGATCCCCCACCCCACAAGGCCCCTGTTCAGCATAGCAGATGCGGTTGTCTATGCGAGGTATCGGTCATCCTCCCCAGTTGTATTCCAAACTCAAAGTCTCACGCTCTAGGACACTGCTCTTGAGCCGGTAGAGGTGGGATCCCTCGCTGAGTCCGAGGGAAAAAGCAACCCTGGAGGGCAAACGGATTAAGAAAGAAAGAAAGAAAGAAAGAAAGAAAGAAAGAAAGAAAGAAAGAAGTACGTAGTAAGCCATAGTTTGTTTGAGAGCTATGCTGGAACATACAAACAGGCCTACATCCATAATCTCGGTTCTTATAGACATTTTCTTTCACCCCACCCCCTATGAGGCTGGAAGCTGATCTTGGACCTAAACCATATCTGGAATGTCACTATTCTTTTCAACGACCCAAAAACTATGGATTGTATATTAATATGGGTCGTTTTCTATTAATTTTATATTTCAACTCCTTTCAAGCCCGCCCCTAAGGCTGTTAGTGGTGTCTTACCCCCACAATATATTTTTTCCATATGGTGCATCATGTGTGTACCAAGTTCAGTTGAGATCTATGCTAGAACATACACACATACTGTGACCGTTCACAACGTCACCTATAGTATGTCATGATACCCAGGGGATGAAATATGCCGTTTTCCGCGTCATTCTACGGTAAAAGCTGTCCAAGTTACGACTTTCCCACCCGCCCTGGGAAACGAATGGCAGTACTCTGCCTCGCGCGACCCAACTCTAGCTGCTGGTAATTAGCAGCGAGGCATTGCAGGAGCGCTGGTACTTGAAGTTTTCTCACTCCAACCACGAGCGAGATGGAAAGAGACGCGTTATCACGTGAGAGAGAATCTAGGCCACTAGTAGAGCTCGTGGAGTACATCCAACGTGAGAACTAACATTATACCGCATTTCCCTCATTCATTCACCACTGCCAACTCATAGAGTTCAATTGTTTCCCCCCACCAAATAATTAATATAAATCGCGAAATACTCAACGGAGATTCACGTGCAAACATTCATTTGAATCAGAGAATTTTCACATAATTATAAGGCCGAGAAGTGCTCTACATAACTGAAGGAACGGTAGCTACGCCGTAATAATGGCGCGTCTTAATGGTTACCAGATGTTGGGTCCCAACTGTGGCAGCCAGCTCAAGGATTCCCCTAGCGCTCGTCATCACTCACCGACAGAGACAAAAGGACGCTTTTAAGACTGCTTGAGAATCCACGAAGCTATTTTAATAATATTCACTCGGTGAAAATGGGAATACAGGAGCTACAATTTGATATCCCGTTCGTCACTCTACGTTACGTATTACCGGAGTACATTTTGAGAAGGGGGGTGTGCTTTTCCCCCACTGCCAGCTTCAGGGCACCTCGCCTATATAGTAAAGAGCTGAGGAACATACACCACCAGTTCATTTTCAGTTCGACGTCAGTTCGTTACCAGTTCGCCGTGATTTGTGTGTGAGTCCTTTATGAAGAAATCATTCTGTAATGTGAACAGTGTAATACAGTGACTGATTAAAGTCTATGAGTGTATGTGGCAATAACCACAAGCTGATTAAGCTATTCGCGCGTACAGTATGTCGCTAACAAATATAGTAGAAATGGTACGAAACCGTGATGATCGCTGTCCGTGCGTCGAAGAGGTCGTGCAACGAGCCTCATATATGCCTAAACTAATACGGCTCAATTAACATAAATAGGCACGTATTTAACTAAGTGCGTGGAACGAGTGTATTCGATATGAATGTGAAATATAAGGAAAATGAATGAACGGCTCATTGTCGGCATGATTAAGGGCAGTGCCACGTTAGATCAATCCATAACGCAGTAGAGAGCTCGACTTACGTATGACTAAGTGCAGTAGAGTAGGCCTGAATTACTGTTGTGTAATACGAGAGTGCTAACACATTAGCAGCTTATCCAGTGACGGTTCTAAGTGAGCCAGTGGAGCTTCAGGACCTAGAGTAGCTGTCAATAAGGATAGGTAGATGAGAAGGGAATAATGTCGGGCTTCAGGGACATAACCGTCATTAAGCTGGGGTGCTTGTGTCATTGAGCAGACCCAACCATATATTTAATCTGTGATGCGTAATATAAACTAACGCATTCACTTGAAATAATTTCCCCTCATTTACATAAGGAGTCTACAAGAACGTCGGAGTGAACGAGATATCTAGCTGCCTGCCGGAATTTCGCCTGGTGTAGCAGTGATCGTCTGGAACTTCACAGGAGATCAAGCCGTCATGTTCGTGACTTGCCAGTCGGTCACCAAAGGACTTCACATCGCTGAAGGCATCATGTAGACAGAATAAATTCATGGGTGTGCCCTCCTGTAAAGCTGTGTTCGTGGTTTCCTGAAGGATGAGTACATTTCCAACTATTTGTAGCTTTGAACGTCGTATCCCAGTGTAAATATAGAATAAATTTGCATGTAGATGTAACGTAGATGACCAATATGCTATTTCAGCGGGATAACAGCATTTTATTTGATGGGTTTTTATAGGAAATATTGCTTCAATGGTTGGGGCAACCATATTTCATTTCTGTTTATTTACAAGGATTATAGTGCATGAGGTAGATTTAAGAACCCAAGATTAACTAGTGCGAAGTGTCGTAAAATAATAGGGCGTAAATATTCTGTATAAATGACTCATAGCATCACCGATTCACTCGATAAGAGGAGTCCTCACAAGTTTCTCAATACGTTGATTGGATACTTCGCATAATGATACAGAAAAAAACCATTTAGAATGTAAGACGTCGCAGACAACGGACGAGACATGGTAATGGAATATGCATTTTGTACTTATTTAGCTCGGGATTTGCTTGAAATAACGTGACCCATGTAATAGGATCATCTGCCAAATGGCTTGTTGTCAGCGTGTCGAGAGGTGAGAAACAGATTATTGGCCAGGCTGTAGTTTGGGCATGGTATTGCGGAAAGTAGATGTAGAGGAAGCTCCTTTCGAGTTAAATTGATCAGCGCGAAAAATGTGCCGCTCTACAGATAAAATAATTAATGCCGGAAGCAACAACAAGGTGTAATAAGTTGAGATATCCCGCCAGGAAAGGAATAATGCATTTCGCTGTGCGGAGACAAAGTTAAAGGGCCCAGAGCGGCGACCCTTTTGTACGAGAAAGTGAACCAGGCCATTGTTAGAGTGATTTATGGTACCCACCGAAAGGACGAAGACAGGCCGATCGCTTGCCCTGTCTGTGAAGTTTAGAAGGAGCATTATCTGCCGTAATTCCCTCGAGACAATGACTCAAGCTATTATTTATTATTGACACCGTCGATTGAGCTCCATTATTCTGAGATGAACGATCCCCACCAATCTATTCTTTAACTATTTATAATGACTAGGGTTTCAGATTAGCATATTCATGTCTCAGGAGGCCTAGGTTCGCTTCCTGGATACAGTGAAAGTTTGTGTTCACTGTTACTACCGACAGATGGATTGAACTTCCTGCAACCTCATCTAGTGTATTGAAAGTGTATATGTTTTGTATATTTTATTACAGGAAGTGCCAATTGTATATTCGTGAGATATTGGATGTTGAAGTCATTCCATATTTTTTATATACAGGGTTGCAACGTTGTACATATGTCATGTGGATATATTTGCTGGAATCCTAATGAAACAAGCGTGTGTATTATATTGCATATTCAGCAATGATTAATTTAGGGAAATGATGTGATACGACTTTCAAAGATTTGGGAATGTAATCATAAGAAACGTACGTTCACTTCAGTTCATAGGATATCGTAACTTGATATAATTTGAATATATTAATTCTCGACAGGTAAACAGAATTATAGCGGGGTATGCCCATAATTAAATGTGTGCGCAATGTGATAAGTGTAAGTGCAGAGTGCAAATAATTCGAGAGGAAACGCCTCACTAAGTCTGAAATAGTGTAAATAGTTCAAGAGGGAACGCCTCTTAAGTTTGAAATAATTGAAGATGAAGGGTAGAAAGAGACTACAGACATATATCAAGTCAAGACCACCCTAAATATTATTTGTAAAGTGTTGTATGGCATATCCACGTAAATAAGATGTGTTTCACTAGTATATTAAAAGTTGTTATATAAGATATAGTTTCTCTTCTCATTAGTAATGAACTAGTGTTCCTCTCATAATTAATATTCCCCTACTATAGAGATTATTAGAAGATTATTGCCTCATCGGACGGTCCAATCAGGCCCGAAATGCTATACCGACTCAGCTAGCGAATCATTCTAGTAGGGGAAGATGAGACTTCGATAACCGGACTGAGTTCGAAGCTCATCGGAGGTGCTCCATTCTAGTATCATATTTATGAACCACGGTAACTTGTTTATGTACTGAAGCCTTGGACAGGTACATAACATCCATAATCTCTGCCATTTTGGACATACTTTTTCATCTCGTCTCAATCGCCATGCCGATGGAGGCTGAACTTTGACTTAAACGGCACTGAACGTGTCACAATTCACCTCAACCCAGAAAGCTACGGATTCGACACTAAAATTCGTCGTTTTTAAAATTATTTTTAGATGTCACCCCAATTTCACTCCACAGCAAGAGATGCTAGGGGTTTATCACCCCTAGAGTTTTTTAATTTGTAGATAGTAAATCCAAGTTCGGTTAAAAGGTAGGCTATACTGAAACACACACACCTCAGGCATTTTGAACATTCTTTTTTCACCCCTTATCAACCTTCATTCTACTGGGGCTGAACTACGACTTCAAGGGCATTCAGACTGGCACAGTTCATCTCGGTGACCCCAGAAAGTATGTATTCGACACTAATATCGGTCGTTCTCGATCATTTCTTTACATTCCCCCCCCCCCCCCCAGGCGTACCTTGATCCCACAGTCGTTTTTCCAGATAGTTAGTCAAATGTTTACCAAGTTTGGTTGAGAACTATGCTGGAACATACACACATTCATTCATAATCTCGGCCATTTAGGACTTCACCCCTTCTTACCCCCCGTGCCCATGGGGCTGAACTTGGACTTAAACAACATCTGGAATGTCGCTATTCATCTCAGCGACCCCAAAAACTATGGATTCTACAGTAATATCGTTCGTTTGCTATTGTTTTTATAATTCACACACCCTTTTCAATCCCGCCCTGAGGCTCTTAACCCCCCCCCCCCCCACTATTTTTAACCGTATGTGTACCAAGTTTGGTCGACAGCTATGATGACGGAACATAATACTGCCATAATCTCGGCCATTTTGGACTTCTTTAACCCCTTCTCATCCCCCCCCCCCCCATGCCGATACCGATGGATGATGAATTTGGACTTAAACGACAAGCGGAGTGTCACTGTTCATCTCAGCGACCCCGAAAATGAAGGATTCGGCACTATTTTCTATAATATGTATATGCCATCCCCTACCTCCACCTCTAGGGGTGGCTTACCCACACAGTGCTTTCTTCCAGACAGTAAGTTTTTTGTGTAGCAGAATCTCTCCTTGGCCTAGCCTACATTCACGCACGTGCCTACTTCGAACATCAGGCCTGTATTCTACTGTAAAATCCTTGAGCTGATGTTGCCATGGTTGCGGCCGGTCATTTCTTCATTCGATTCCTACAGCGGGGGTAGTGTGGTGCCAATATCTCCATAACGGTTGATTTTAGGGTCTTAAAATATGGTTTTCGGTCCCCATAGACTTGCCGAGTTTTGTTTTTCGCGTCGTGAGGCATAAAATGAGCTTCATCTCGTCCGTGTACGATAAAATTCTATATTTCACCTGCATTAGTCTATGTTAATGTGGCGAAGTTCCTAAATCTAGGGAATGTTAAAATTTCTTGTAGACGGGATTACCAGCAGGGCTCTGAAAGGTAAGTATACAAAATTTGGTTCAGATTGGTGGGACGGTATGGATTTGTATAAGGAACGGACAGACGGACGTTCTGCGTTATATATATAATAGAAAGAGAGATTTGTATTTTCGCAGTCATATTTGTTAAAGTAAATTTTAAAAGTATATGCAGTAAGTAAACTAAGATGTATAGGTTACAGACCTCGTAGATCGCATTTCGTGCCATACGTTGCGGCATCGAATGAATGGTTTCGCTGACAGCTGAAATTCTTGTTCTTTCCTGGCCTTTTTCCTAATCGCCTGAAGTCGGCACATAAGTAGATTAAGCCCAGTTTTATGGACGGATACTCTTCCTGACGCCAACCCTATATGGTGGTGGTTGTTGACAGTGTGATGCGCATGTACAGTATATGAACGTGTATATTACGACCACAAACACCCAATCCCAGCACTAGAGGAATTCACCAAAAACGGTTAAAATACCCAGGCCGGATGGTAATCAAACCGGGACCCTATGAACTGAAGGCCCCTAAGCTGACCATTTAGTCAAGGATCCCACACTGATAACTGAAATGAGCAGTAAATACGTGAACGACTGCCATTTGAGTTTCATGCGATATTGCGCGAGATACACAACGGTCAAAGTGCTCATAAGCTCTACTTAAACTTACACATATTTTCTGAAATTGATTTAATTAGCCCACTTTTATGTTTAAGAAACCCAGTGGCTGATTGTACATTATAAGCGACTATCCTGGTTGTACTTTCCCCAGTACGTATTTCAAATTCGTTCTGCGATAACAATTAAGAAATGAGATTTTCACTTCCGGAGGTGAACATAGCCCTGAGGTTCACTCAGCCTACACCCAAGGGCAAAGACGGCCGGGCATAGAACTAACCATTCTACCTCTACAAGTGCCGTGGTTACGGATAATGGAAGCCCTTACCTTCCACCCCTCCCAGGGCCTTCACGGCCAGTACAGAGACATATGTATGTCCCTCAGCCGGAAAGCTGGTTGGATACCAAACCATTCCACCAATGGACATAGAAATTCCGGATATCACTCAAGGGCGCCCTGGAGAAAACAGGAGGAAAGTAATTTCCCGTTGCTATTCTCGCTCAACAAGAAGGTGGTGTTATAAACTAGTCAGTCAAACCAACCAACTCTACAAGCCACACTCTCAAATCATTCATTACAGGGATTGGCTGCGGTATCGATTTCTAATAATAATAATAATAATAATAATAATAATAATAATAATAATAATAATAATAATGTTATTTGTTTTACGTCCCACTAACTACTCTTTTACGGTTTTCGGAGACGCCGAGGTGCCGGAATTTAGTCCCGCAGGAGTTCTTTTACGTGCCAGTAAATCTACCGACACGAGGCTGACGTATTTGAGCACCTTCAAATACCACCGGACTGAGCCAGGATCGAACCTGCCAAGTTGGGGTCAGAAGGCCAGCGCCTTAACCGTCTGAGCCACTCAGCCCGGCGGTATCGATTTCTAGTATAGTTCGAACAATTCAGTCATTTTCATATTGTCAGGGCCAAAGACCAAGCTGAGGTTGATAGATAAAAATGCAAACAAGAAAAGTTTTTACATCCTACTAACAGTGTTTACGGTTTTCGGAGACGCTGGGATGCCGGAATTCTGTCTTGCAGTTATTTACTGCGCCAATAAATCTACCGACAACACGAGGATGGCGATTTGAGAATTTTCGAATACCACCGAGCCGCGAACGAATCCGCCATCTCGAACATAGAAGGCCCGCACTCTAGTACCGTGGAAGTCTGAGCTGGCCATAGTCCATACCTGAAGATACAGTGCGCCATATAGCCTACGGTACAAAATCTCATAGGTACGCTTCTGGGTTTAGTAAAGGTAAAGTAATTTGAATATTACCATGTATGGCCAAGAGCGCCTTACACCCATAATCCACTTGACACGTCATAATAAGATACCATTACGTTCCAAGAACTTAAAAAAATAAAGAAACCCAACCCACAAGAATCAGAAACAAAGGTGCACGGCCAAGTGAACAAGGATTAAGTGGCGAACGTACACCCAATCCTTACATAAACAATTGTAAATTCACCCAAAGCCTTTTACACGTCCGCCTCTGTGGTGTAGTGGTCAGTGTGATTAGCTGCCACACTTTTACATCATTCATCACAGGGACTGGCTGTATATCGATTTCTATATTGTTCTACGATAGGAATTTGTACGAGGGCTAGAACGGGGTCCACTCAGCCTCGGGAGGTCAACTGAGTAGAGGTGGGTTCGATTCTCACCTCGAACTGGTCTTCCGTGGTTTCCCACATCTCCTCCAAGCACATGCTGGGAAGGTACCTAATTTACGGCCACGGCCGCTTCCTCGCCAATCCCTTCCGACCTTCCCATCCCCCACAAGGCCCCTGCTCAACATAGCAGGTGAGGCCGCCTGGGGGAGATACAGGTCCTCCACCCCAGTTTCCTCCCCGATCCAAAGTCTCACACTCCGGAGACTGCCCTAGAGACCTTCTTTTATTCTTTGAATAGTGAGAGACTATGTTTACTTCAATGTGTCAGTGCGCCAGATTTAATTATTAAGCTGTTACTCTTCTGTTATGGCACATGGTGTGAGTGGTCAATTACAGATTATGTCTTTGCTTATATATTTGTGATTTTATGGCTGATGATGACATTATACATGTCGAAACCGGTCCCCAAGTTGAATAAACGGTATTTGTAACATAAACACGTACCTAATTACTATTGAAAAGGTTGAACCTAATAGGTATCATTGTCGACCGAGGGAAAAATCAATCCAAGAGGGTAAACGGATTAAGAAAGAAAGAAAGAAAGAAAGAAAGAAAGAAAGAAAGAAAGACCTTTAACATCCGTTCAGTAGCCTATAATCTTGGAAAAGAAGCCTCGGTACAAGATAAGTTACTTTCGCTGCACATGAACAGATACATCCTACCCAGATAATTAATCGTGTGGCAAAGCAACTGAACGGAGAGCAGGACCTGGCACATGAGATGCTAGCGCCAATTCCTTACTACAGTTGTGACCTTGGGCTTGTAGCGAGCCTGCTATTGGCACAGACATCACTTGGTTAGTCTTTTGAGCTCCAACATATACGAATGCCAATAAATTAGTCTGGCATCTTCACAGCTGTTACTTCTTGTTATATTTCTCTTGTATCCAAGATCGCTAACCAGCAACTGCACAGCAAGTAAGTTTAAGATTTCGGTACCGGTATATGATGTAGACTCTGGGGAGCGCTATTTGGTGAAGCGCTTTACAGTTTGTGAGATAAATAAGAATCACCTGAAGCTTCTCAAGATTGTCTCTGACCGGCGATAGGATCCATGGTGACATTTTATCATTCTCAAAACTGGAGGGAATTCTACGATAGGAAAGATTTCCGTTTACATAACTTGATGGGCCATCTGGCAGCGAGTACTTTTGTTTTCTGTCTACAGGGGGACGATGCCCGTTTTCAAGGTTTCGCAGTCTATTTTCTTTTTCCTTAATAACTACAGCAATTACCAACACAAAAATCGTACCAACGCCGTGTACAGTCTCGCAATAACGACTACACATAATGATGGTGGTGGTAGTAGTAGCAGCAGCAGCAGCAGAGGGACAAAACACCATTATCAGACAAACGGATACCAAACGATGCGGAGAACAGATATAGTTCTAATTACAGCCAGTTTTTTAGATCCTAGGCTTGAATATAGTATAGAGGAACGTTGTAAAGTAGATGAAGGTAAGATCATAAAATATGTAAGAACATATTACTACACATAATATGGATAAACAATATGCCGTCGAAATACAACACTCCAGGTAAAAAGATATTATACCAGTACCTATTACTTTCTACAAGGAATAACAATTCATCAGCAATCTAGCCTTAAAACAATAATCACCACTATCACAACCACGATCCATATTGAAGTAATGAGTGGAGTAAGTATAAGACAATGAACATTATATTACCGTAATTGTTCATGTGCTACGATCCATCAGATACGACACAATGTCACAATATTAGTTGTAGCATGTAGATGTTAAGAAAACATTCATTTCACTAGGGCTGGATATTACCAGCGCGATGTTAGTCGGATTTTATCCACTCAATTACTACCTTCATCGCGGCCTGTAACTATACTGAGTGTTCTTACATCCTATTTCTGAAACCGCATTAAGAGGCACGTTACTAAACCCTACTGCAAAATAAAAATAAGAAAACGCACATCTAACGTACAGTTGACATCATGAATGACATTAAATGTGTAATTTTCCCCTACCAAAATAAACTTAGAGGGCAAAATGATCTCTTTTTAAAATGGCAATAAGCAAGTGAATTTCTTGCTGGAAACACAACACAAACCTATTAACACACGTTTACCAACTCGCAGTCGACAATCAATTGCTAATAACACCACCTGTCTTGTCACTTCGTAATAAACAAAGATGAGCGGGCTTCAGCAAGGCGCGCACTCCCACCAAGGCGAGCTCTATTAGCGAACTGTTGTACCACTGCTGCGATATTCCGCTGCGCTACCTACTAGCGCTCAATAGAAGCTCAACACACCGCACATTTTTTGAGAGCGGTATTACGAGAGAGTAACTCTGTTAAACAACTATTGTTTAATCCTAACAGACCTCCCAATGCAAGAAAGTAAACTCGAGTATGGTTTCCTTTTCATACTAAACTTCCCCTAAAATGATGGCTCAGAATGTATCCAGATTTCAACAGCAGTAGATGATAGTGCATAGTAGGAAGAGAGAAGTAAACAGACCTATACACAAGAAAATCTCATTTACACGAACTCGTCTAAGAACACTCGGTTATAACGAACCAAATTTTGGTTCCGGCAGGGATCTTTTTCGGTTAACACGAACTACGAACTATTATTTTTTACCCATCAGCGGTTAACACGAATTGCAAACTTCTTTTTTTAGCCAACAGCGTAATTATATATCAGTTTCTGGTCTGACTTGAGTACGTAACTCAACAATAAAATTTGAAGTTTGCTAGCTAGATTCTGAATTACAGAATTAGGATCAAACTTCAGCCCCTCAGAAAAATTAACTGCCAGATGTTTTGTTGCTCTCTGCAGATACTTTTAATATTCATTCCACCCAGCTGAATATAACTTCACTGCATACTGGTCCAGTGTTGATAATTATTACATGTTTTAATTCAACTGCAAAGTTAGTTCAGTTGTTGCCTGTTTATTTTTGGCTACTACAAAAATGTCATCTGCAAACCTCAAGACAATTATTTTATCAACACCTTCCACTAGATCAAAACAAATTCTTCTTCTATAGAATGTTCCAAAAGCTCATCCAGTATGTGCTATAATGATACGATGAAAAGAGGAGCACCTTGCATTACTGCTTGTTTGAATTACGATTTTTTGTCTTGTTTAACTTATACCAACATTAATTTGTGTAGAATTTCCTACCAGAATTTTGAAGGGAGAGCAGTTGTCCAAATTGTTGATATAATGTGATAGTAATTGGTCTATAATTATTAGCAATATTTTGGTTACCATTGTAAATTAAAACTGTACATGCCAGATTGAAACATTGCAGTACCCAGTAGTTCTAATGTTCTCTTTGATTCCCCCATGTACCTTCTGGGAGGTGCAACAAGAAGGTTCAGCACTAGACAAGTCCTAAAGTTTCTATAATAGTAGTCCATCATCTATATATAAAATAAGAGTTTTGTCTGTACATTGCTCAGAATTTGAAAAGAATGGTATTTCTGTATCGGTCATGTCCACGTAACAGGGAAATGCATTTTTTACTTTTCCGTAATTTCTGTCGGTCTGTATGTATGTATGTATGTATGTATGTACAGGCATCACGAGAAAACGGCTGAAGAGAATTTAATGAAAATCGGTATGTAAAGTTGAGTGATGAACCACTACAATCTAGGCTATAAATTATGTTATTCACGCTGAGTGAAATGGTAGTTTAGCGGAAGGCCTGAAATGTAATTCTCAAATAAGTTATTCATGTTATTAGTGTCCGTATCGATAAATACTACATAACTAACATAACTTTAGTTATGTCGTAAGTTAGTAGTAGTTATGTAAGAAGTTATTAAATTTCCGATCACTTATGTCTTATACATTGTTACCGTACCGCATGTAATCACAGAGATATTCATGAATTTGGATTTTTGTTACTAAGTCCATATCAGCGCCGAGTCACGAGAAAATGGGTAAACAGAATTTAGTGAAAATAGGCATGTAAAGTGTGAGAATAAGAAACTACAGTCCATGATATAACTTAGTAAGACGCCCTAATATCACAGAGTCGAAAGAAAACTAATGTGAAGGCCTGCAATATAGAAAGCTCATAAACTTGATCAACAATAACATTACATTGACCATTGTTTGTTGTGGTGTGCTTTTTGTCTTCCGTTTCCCTCATCCCTGATAGATAGGATTACTGCAGCGTACCGAGTTTTTTAAAATTTGTTTTACGTCACACCGACACAGGTAGGTCTTATGGTGACGATGGGATAGGAAAGGAATAGGGGTGTGAAGGAAGCGGCCTAGGCTTTAATTAAGGTACAGTCTGGTGTGAAAATGGGAAACCACGGCCATCTTCAGGGATGCCGGCAGTGGGGTTCGAATCCACTATCTCCCGGATGCAAGCTCACAGCTGCGTGCCTCTAACCACACGGCCAACTCGCCTGGTCGTACCGAGTGTAACAGCCTGCCTGTATATTGGCGGGAAGTAGCTGGGGAGTTAGATAACTTTCTTCTTTAGCATGCCATTCCTCTGGTTCATACATTTTGTGATATTACTGGTACGTAACACACTGGTTCATCATAGCATTCGAGCTATTCAATCCCTACACTGAGGCACTGATTGGAATGAGTAGCGTGCATATTTAACGGAATAATGACAGAGGAGTGTTTACGGCAGTCTGCGACCTGGTTATTTCAGCTCTGGAACTTTGGACTGTTAGATCGGCACCGTAGTACTATTCGTTGAAAGTGAGAAAATGTGCGGTTTTTCATTTGATCGAGTATTTTATATGATAACATTGCTTTCAATCGCTACATTTCTACTGACGTTTTTGTAATGACCTATGTTGAATTCAGGAAAACCACCAAGTCAGTCTTTCTGAGAATCCTGTAGCGAAGCACGGGTACATCAGCTAGTCAGGGTATAAAAAGGAGGCTAGCTGCAAACAATAAGTCAGTAAGTCAAAGGAGCAGCTGACTGTCGTAGTGAGAGGTCGTACGTGCCTGTCGCTCCGCTGTCTCTCTCCTTTCACCGAGACCTTCGAGAGATTACACTACCTGTTCCAGCCGGTTACCGCCTCTCGGTACCTAGGGTTAGATAGGGATTCTGTGGTCCAGGGACCCGCGACCCCGAGAAAAGAGCGCGCAGCGCGGGGAGAGCGAATCAGGAGGCCTGACGTTATGTGCGAGTGAACGGGAACCGGGGTTCGACACTGAAGTGCCGGAATTCGCACTAGGGAAGGAACAGTCACATGACTCCACTGAGCCACTGACTGGGGAAACACTCAACCACAAACAGGAGACTACTTCTCCCCCCAACACAAACCTTGCCCCCAAACCCAACCTAGTGGCAAGCCAGCCGGACGCCGGGAAAGCGGGACTCAGTTCCGCCAAACCGAGCGAAGAGGCGGCGCCCAAGGGAAGGAAAAGGGGCAAGAAAAGACGGACTGGGCGGCAGGCGCCACGTAAAGTCCCCCCCCCCCCCAAGCAAGCCGGCAAATCGGACTCTGATTCGGACGAGGCAAAACTGGTGATAGATGTATCGAGCACATCCCACGATGCCGACTCCGAAGGTTCAGAAGGAGAGGAGCCGTGCGAGCGCGGGGCGACCGAAACCTTGGACCCAGCCGGGAAACCAGGAAGACGGTTTCAGGGAGGCTAGGAGTGGGAGAAGGAGAAAAGGGGAGGGAAAAGGGAAGGACCCCAAGCCTCTGAGCCGCAAGGCCCAACAAGGCAGGGGTCTGAAACCGAGTACCCGAGCCGAAAGCTCCACAGACACCTCACTCAACTCGATCATGCCACCACCAGACACTAACACGAGACAGGCACAACAGAAAAGACCTCAACAAGCACAAACAAGTAAACCAACCACCCGTAAGGCGTCGACCCCCCCCCCCACACCCCTTACGGTGTACAGTAACAACATCAAACATATTGAAATGGAGCTTCTCAAAAAGCTGACACATGAGCAGAGAAATTATTATTTCTCTAAGCCGAGAGCAAACGCACATGAAGCGGTCCGGCTACATATGTCCAGTTTTGAAAGCTATGAAATCGCTATACAAGTGCTGAAAGGGCTTAATATCAAGTTTGTACAGATATTGCCCAACACAACAGTAAAGCGATTTGTAGTGAGAACGCCCAATAACACGTATTTGACATGTGATATCGGGCTAGCCATGCATGCCCAGGGTATCAATGCTCTTTCCATATACAGGATGCGAACAGGTAACCGGCCAGCCAAAGGCTGCCTCTACCTAGTTGCCGTGGCGGATACCCCAGGAGCGGACAATCTGCGGAAAATGCGGATGCTGAAGAACATGCTGGTGACAGTCGAACCGTACCTCCCGCAAGCCACTGGCCCCCAATGTGGGATGTGTCAGAGGCATGGGCATTCGGGGGCGACATGCCAGCTGGATCCCAGATGTCGCAGATGCGCCGCCTCCCACCTGTCCCGCGACTGCCCCCACGGCAATGACCCAGCGTACTCTACGTGCGCCAACTGCGAGGGGAAACACGCGGCTAATTATAGAGAATGTCCCAGCTGCAGGGACTACGAAGCCGCCCATCAAGGCAAAGGGCCAAAGGGTAACAAGCGTGGCAACCCTAAAGCCCAAGCAGGCCCATCAGGCATAGACGCTTCACGTGGAAAGAAAACTGGCCCCTTAGGCAAAAAGGACCCTTCAGGACCTACAGGCCATTCAGGCACCAAGGGCCAAAAGCAAGGCCAATCAGGCAAACTAGACCCTCAAGGTGGAGGCAAAGTAATCTTGCAACCCCCAAGGACGGAGGGTACTCACAAAACTGGGCCCTCAGCCCAAGCACCCCCCACCTCCGTTCAAAGTAAGACCTCCGGAAATAAGAACAGACAGAAGAAGGCCCTACCCCCAAGACCCAACTTAAGGCAGGTTAAGCCCACGCACGCTGCCCCGGAGCAGACCCAGGGCCCGCCCCAGGCCAGCTCCACCCCCCGCAAGGAACCTGCCGTTAATAAACCAGCATCCGACTCACCCCCCCCAACCCCCGCCCCCCCGCACAACAACAGTCACACCCATCTCACCAACTGCACCTGTAACACTAACACAGGTACAACAGCCAGAGGGAAACATGGCAGTAAAGGCGTTCAGGGAAAGGATAGAAGAAATCCTGAAAACCTTCTTTCCGAACCTGAACCTCACGGCAGCCATGACTACTGGGGTTATGATGGACAACATGCTCCCATTTTCCTGGCTAAGGGATCTGGTTAATGCGATCGCTGACCTCCTATCCCAAGATGCCTGAACAACACGACGATGATCACAATAATAATAACAATAATACGCAGGAGCTTCGAGTTCTAATATGGAACTGCCAGGGCGTCAGGTCTAGGAAATATGAACTTGAAGCCTTCCTAGCCGCGAACACCATACACGTAGCTCACCTAACAGAAACCTTCCTCCCACCGGGGAAGTTCACCATAAGAGGCTATAAAATACACCGAAGCGACAAGGCTAATAGAGTCGGAGGGGTGGCAGTTCTGGTAAGGAAGGACATTAAACATATGGAACTAGACTTACCAGAACTGGTCGAGCTGGAGGCATGCGGTATTGCCATGCCGGTTCGAGGAACACTCGTCAATGTCATATCGGCATACTCCAGACCTAAACACCTTAACACACAAGACATTGACTCGGTACTAAGGCTAAATAGAAACACGATCCTAGGAGGAGACCTAAATTCGAAACACACCAGCTGGGGATGCCTGAAACCTAATCCAGACGGCACAAGGCTGTACAACCACATGCTATCCCAGGACTATGTGGTAACAGCCCCCAGCGAACCCACGTCCCTAGCGCCAAACGAACAGGTCGACGATATTCTAGACATAGCCCTACTACGACATATTCCTCAAAGACACACCATTAAAGTCATAAACGACCTAGGGTCAAGGCATCAGCCAGTGATATTTACACTGGAAGCGAACCCGGAGGAATATGAGAAAAACTCCAAGCGCCGACTCAACTATAAAGCAGCCAACTGGGGTAAATTCGAAAGAAAACTCGATTCACTCCTACAGGGGACTGAGGATATACAAATAGAAAACCCAGCCCAAACGGATGAATCCCTAAAAACACTCATAAATGCGATCCAGGCAGCCACAACTGCGAGCATCCCGGTACACAAACCCAGACAACACACTAACATCGAAATACCGGCCCACATCAAAGAACTAATACGCCAGCGCAACCAACACAAGCGCAAATGGGCCCGATACCACCGCGATGAAGACCGGATACGTAAAAATGAACTCAGAGTCGAAATAGAAACCGAACTAATGGAGTATAGGTCGCGGATCTGGAATAACAAACTGAGTACGTTTGACACTAATACCAGACAGGTGTGGAATTTAGCGAGATATTTCACGCGAGAACCACGCGTGATCCCAACAATCAAGGGACCTAATGGACCAGTATACGAAAACCATGACAAAGCCGAGGTGATAGCTGACTCACTGGAAGCGGCCTTTATGCCCAATGACGAACCGTCAGATCCCGCCTTCATCAGACAAACAGAGGCCAAGGTAGCGGAATTCCTAGCAAACGCGCCCAAGCCTGAGGTTAAGAAGACTAATATCCACGAAATTAAATGGATAATAGCTCACCTTAACCCGAAGAAGGCACCAGGCCCAGATGAGATTCAGAACATAATACTAAAAAAGCTAACACCGAAAGCCCTCGCATTACTCACTAAAACATACAATGCAATGTTTCAATTGCAGTACTATCCGGAACAGTGGAAAAAGGCGAGAATCCTTGTATTTGGCAAAACAGGCAAGGACAAGTCTAACCCTAATAATTATAGGCCTATCAGCCTCCTGGACGCCTTCAGCAAAGTATTCGAGAAAATACTGCTGAAAAGGCTAATAGCACATATCAAGGAAAGAGGAATCATTCGACACGAACAATTCGGTTTTAGGAACGGCCACTCCACCCCGCAACTGCTTACCCGGGTCCTAGAACAAGCGACCATCGGACTAAACAAGTGGAGGGACACAGGCACTGTATTCCTCGATATCCAGAAGGTATTCGATGAAGTCTGGCACGAAGGCCTATTAGCGAAACTAATAGACCTCGAATTCCACCCAGGGTACATAAGATTAATTAAATCATACCTGGAAGGCCGAGAGTTCCAAGTAGATGTCCATAACACACTGTCAAGCACGCGACCGATCAAGGCTGGCGTAGCCCAGGGGTCACTAATAGGACCAATCCTGTTCATCCTATTTACGAATGACATGCCGACAGCGGAACTCGCTACCACGCACCTCTACGCGGATGACACTGCTATCACAGTTCAACACCCTCAGCTAGCATGCACCCGAAAGAGACTACAAGTAGCGCTAAGAACTCTCGAGCCCTGGCTAACCAAATGGCGTATCAAGGTCAACGTTGACAAATGCCAAGCTGTGATGTTCACTAGGAAGAACAGACGCACACACAGGCCAGCCAACATAAAACCGCTCAAACTATTTAATCAAGATATAGCATGGCACGACAAGGTTAAATATCTAGGAGTAGTCCTAGACAGAAAACTAACCATGCTATATCACATTAAAGAGATCCAGCGAAAAACACACGCACGACTGTCACAGCTCTATCCCATACTGAATAAAAGATCCAGTATTAACAAGAGAGTAGCAATCAACATGTACAAGGCCCTAATTAGGCCAATAATAACGTACGCAGCCCCCGCCTGGGGCTACACTGCTATGACGAACCTGGATAAGCTGGAACTAATACAAAACAAATGCATTCGAACAGCGGCTAGACTCCCGTATGACACACCAATACGCCACCTACGCGCAATTGCGAAAGTCATCTCGATAAGGCATCATATAAGAAAACAAACACTCCGAATGTACACGAAGTCATGGGTTAGTAAGGTCAACCCACTAGTCAGTGGAATAGGACGCTACGACGTCGAAACACACCGAAACATTCTGTTCAGCCACAGGGCTAGGAGGCCGGGGGCCCAAAACCGCCCTCGCTCTTAAGCTGACACCAACTCACTACACCGCACCACTTAACATTATGCACGCACACCACAAATTAATGTATATATGTACATGCTTGTTTACTACCTACATCCTTGTCCTAGATTATGTTATTACTATGTTACAGATTTAGCCAAGCGAGGGAGGATTGAGAGAAGAAATACAACACGACGAAGGCAACACAGCCATAAAAGAGACGATCCAATCCAACCCCGCCCCCACCAGCGACAAAGGAGTGGACGAAAAGCCCGCCCCTGCTAATACCATTTAACTATTAATTTACTTGTTGTACTTGTACTTGTTCTACAGGACACGAGAGCGGAAAAGCGGCCTGCACTCTACAGAAGAAAAGTAATAATGTATATATAATAGGATGTGTGTATATATGTGTACATATTTACAGAGACAAGTGTGTGACACCAACACCGCAAAGAAGGGACGTCATCAGGCGAAAAAGAAGATGCCCCTTACAATAAGTAAGGCTTGGCAATACTCCCCTCCTCCTTAAAAGGAGACTTGGCACCAGGGACTGCTGGCTGCTGGACCAAGGGACTAAACTGTGGCCCAAAGCCCAGACGCCAGCGGACCCGAGCCGCACCAGGCAGTGACAAGTAGAACTGATCCCCCATAATAATTGACAAAAGCTAGGTAAATGGTTATGATTGCATGACACATATTCCTAACTAACACAACCTCTGGTCTTTATCCAGCCCACATCCTTGCATGTGCTATCAAAAGATGTCAGGTTTTACATGTAGGCTCTTTCTTCTTTCTGGCTATGTGGTTTTTCCCTGACCCTTCAATACCATACTTCAACACCATATACCTAACACAATCTCGCCTGGTAACGTGTCTGACATGGAAACAGGCAGGTACTCCTTGTATCACTTCCCACTCTACCCAGCTATCTCTTTTCTTCTTAGAAATTAATAGCATGTTGGAGGCCATGTAGATTGAGTCGATGGTCACGGCGGGGGAGCGGGCTACAGGGGCCCCCCGTAAAAATAAAGTAAGTCAGTGTTGAAGATCAGACACTGGACTGGGGCGACAGCAGTGGTGGCTGCCACCAGTGTCCCACCGGAGTCTGAATGAGGAGTTGTTGTAGTGCTGGAGGGTCAAGTTTGTGACGAGGGCTCCACCTGTCGGCGTTAGAGTTCAGTAGCTAGATTGGGGCGGTAGTGCTGGTTGCCGTCAGTGTCCCAACAGTGTCAGAGTATCGTCATGTTGGAGTACGGTCTGTGTACCAACGTGCAGCGAGAGACTGGAGCTTGATGGCAGTAGAGCTGGTTGTCATCTGTGTTCTGCCAGAGTCAAGGTATCGTCACATATGGAGCGGAGTACTGTCTGTGTGTACAGCCTTGGAGTACAGTATTGTGTGTGTGTGTGTACTACTGCGGACTGAGGATCATCTTGGAATCAGTATGCGGAACAGCTGTTGCGAACAGAATTGGAGCCATGTTAACTGTTGTTGCTGTACGAAGTTCTGGTGCTGGCAAGTACTGTTGAGTTGTTATTGTTATGTGACTGCTGTTCAGTTGTCAGTGTTAAGTAGTTCCCTGTATAGAGTGGCCACGTGAGCTACTGTGTTGACTGTGTGAATTACTGGACATTTTCTGGAGTCAAACCTAGGAACAGTCATCGGTGTGATGTTGGGGGGGGGGGGTGCAGGAGTCAGCAGACCCCTGTGTGCAGTTGAGTGAGGCAAAGGAGCAGAACATGCGAATGAAAGTGAAAAGTAGCCTGTTAATAAGGATTATTGCCCATCCAGGCTGCGTGGAGTCTGGTCATTCATGGTTGAATAGAATTTTGTGAGCAGATATATGTGTACTTATTGGGCCATCCTAGAATTAGATCGGTAAAACAGACTATGTTTTATTTGTAATAAAGATGTCAGAAGTTGGATTAGACCCTGTAAGTGACATATTGTAATCAGCATGAATCAGCAGACCAGACACTGTGGGTTACGAACACCGCTGGGAGCATTCGAGAATATCTGTGTATAGTAAATTCACACACACATTTAAATCATTAAGTTTCTTCTTGTGGTAATTTCTGCGTGCGTATTGAGACCAGAAGTCACACAAAAACGAAGGCTCAGTTACATATGATCTTTGAGATGAAAAAAATGGAAGAAAGCCAGAAGATAATGAAAGAGAAGTTTAAAGAAGGCTATAAAATGGAAGAAAACTGAAAGCAGAAAGCCAGGAGAGATGAAAGACAGTCAGAAGAAGGAAGATGGCCAGAAGGGGATGGAAGACAACCAGAAGAAGCTGGAAGATTACAAAAAGATGGCCAGAAGGAGATGGAGGATGGCCAGAACAAGACAGAAGGTTTTGACTGCTGCCGGGAGCATTCCAGAACATCTGTTTACAGTGAGTACACACGCATTTAAATGATTAAGTTTCCTCTTGCGCTAATTTCCACATGCCTAATGGGACCAGAAATCAGAAGAAGATGGAAGATGACCAGAAGAAGACTGAGATGTAGACGGAAGCTCGAAAGAAGGTGGAAAATGGACAGAGAAAGCTCAAGGTGGGCCTCCGCGATATAATGCGCATTCTGCAGGTCAACGTCCTGTCCCGAATACGTTATCCAAAAGTTCTGTTCCAGGAGGGAGTGTGAGCACGAAGTTCCCTGCCGAAGGACCGTCGTGGAGTTAGAGGGAAACTGAAGCCGTGGCGCCTGGATGGAAACCCACAGGGACAGGGATTGTCACCTTCCTCTGTTCCCCTTGACTTACCAACCAGTCTGCCATGCACGAGGCCATGGAACCTGCACCAGTAAGGACACCATTTGGAAGAGAGCTGCACCTTCTGGTGGTTCCTGTATTAGGCCGAACTGAGGACCATCCTGCCCTGACCAGAGATTTTGAGCAACAGATTGGACGCACGGTACGACCAATGAGCGGACACCACCAGAAATCATGAGAATGAGGCAGGGAGGCTGTATAACCCCGTAAGGAAGAGGGGCTTTTCTCTCAAGCTCCAGAAGGTGTGAAAAGGAACTTACTGCATTGTAATGGGAATAAATGATGTCAATCGAGTATGACAGACTCAAGAAGCAAGGTGAAGGTCTTTCAGACACATCACGTGAACAAAAGTGCTGTATAGTAACGAATTTTTTACATCTATTTAAGTGAATAGGAAATTGTTTTAAATTAGGTTAGAACATAAGTAGGTCACTCTTCCCTTCCCATTTCACTGCCCCAATCAACCCTCCATACATATTTAAATTATTTTTATCTTTTGCTGCTAGACCCCTCCAAGGACACAGTAGGTCAGCGACATAACAAGACTCTGGAGAAAGCTTTTTTATAGCATAAATAACACAGCAATGAGCTTCGGAGGATCCCTTGATAAAGAAAGGTTCAAGAGACCCATTTTCACCAAATTAAATCAAACGACAATATTGACTTTGATAAAGAAGAGCAGCTGAAGAGGACAGTCTTTTAATTAAGAAGTAACATCGACATGAAAAAGTCCTTTACAAAAGCTTTTTTTAAAATGAACAACTAAGAAAAACATACACATCACATATGAACAGAAGTGCTGTATACTAACTGATTTTTAACATCTATTTAAGTGAAGAGGAAATTGTCTTAAATTAGGTTAGAACATAAGTAGATCCATCTTCCCTTCCCATTTCACTGCCCCACTCAACCCTCCCCACATAATTTAAATTATTTTTATCTTTTTAAATGAGTTCTGTTTTAAGCATAATGAAGGTATTATTTAAAGACGGTTTTTTGAGAAGAACAAAATTCTATGTAACTTCATCTAAGCAATGTTATGTAGCTGAAGATGTTCCTAAGAAATGAAACATGTTCTACAAATAATTAATTTTCTTAAAGCAAATATATAGTATTAAACACGTGGAAGTTTACTTTTATTGCTTTAATGTAAGCGTTATGTTCCAAGCTGACAGTGGAGAGATGCGCAGAATGCCAGTAGACAAATAAGTTAGAGTTGTGTTTTTAAAAGTAGGAAAAGATCACAACATGAAGATAAAGTTGAAATTCAAGAGGAAAAATTGGAGCATATATTCATTTATAGGAAGAGGAGTTAGGGATTGAAGTAATTTACCAAGAAGGTGGTCGATTAATTTCCCAATTCTTTGAAATGATTTAAGAAAAGACTAGATAACCAATTGATAGGAAATCTGCTGCCTGGATCAATGCCCTAAATGCAGATCGGTGGGATTGATTGACTGACTGATAGACACTTGCTGTTTACTTTCTTTATGTCAGAAGTACATTATACTAATCATGATCACCATCATCCATCTCCAGCTGGGTTGGGATGTTTGTGGCACCTTTCCATCTCCCTCTATCTGACCACCATTGTTCCACCCTAAAGGAGATCAAAACAAAAAAGTAAAATTGCCTCAAAATCAAAGAGTTTATCGGACAGTGTTCAACTATATATTTGCTTTTCCTGTGCGCTGCTCCGCAGGCAGGGAAACCAAGAAAACACAAGTAGCTCTGACATCACTGCGCTGTGAGTGCTGAGTGAGCTAACCGCTCAGTCCAGTTGATTGTTACAATACATGCACTGACACACTTCCATTTGTTTGAAGTGTTGTTTATTATAACTAAATGTGATGACTGTTTGTCGAAATGCCTATCTGTAGTGTGGATGGCTGTAACAACACATAAATAGAAACAAACTATAGAGAAAAAGATACATTTCTGTAGATTTCTATTGTTGCCTCATAGGTTTAGCAGTTGGGTACAATTTTGCAAGTGGAAATATTTTTCTCCTGGTAAGGGAGCTACCGTATATTCAGTGCATTTTAAAAATACAGATTATGATGAAACGCAACTTCTGAAAATGTTGATGCCTACAGAAAAGCTACAAGGTCCAAAATTGAAGCCAGGGACTGTTCCTTCAATAAGATGTTCAGCGCCGACAGATGGAGATATCTCTCATGTAGAAATTCTAATTCATACGGAAGCCGCTTCACAAAATTCACTGTGGGAGTACTCGTCAGTAACTAAAAAGTGCAGGATGGAAAGGTATGAGACTGAAAGACGAAAGGAGTATTAAACAAAAGTGATAACGATAGAGATGTTCAGAAAATTGTCTGCTCTGGTCATGAATAAGTTTATATTCAGGAATTTGCTCCCAGAAATGTTCAAAACACCAATAGTTTTGAAATCAACCTCATTATGTGGAAGGGCGATATTTTTACTTCTACAATTACAGTATTCCAAAATAAATTGTGGTAGTACATTTTTCACAATGTTGGCTCGCTGGCTGAACCACAGATGAAACTCTTTTGGAAGCAAGGATTCTGTAACATTCCCCACCCAGCACCCCAAACTGAATTTGATCAGCTGTTGACCTTTCTTCTCACCTTCATCTCACATTCTATTATCACAGGCCAGTGCTGGGAAACCACACTCGCGCCTTTTCTAACGTTACAGTTCTCTATCTCTACCTGATAGTTAAAAACCAAAAACCCCATGGCACTACAGCCCTTGAAGGGCTTTGGCCTACCAAGCGACGCTGCTCAGCCTGAAGGCCTGCAGATTAGTAGGTGTCGTATGGTCAGCACGACGAATCCTCTCGGCCGTTATTCTTGGCTTTCTAGACCGGGGCCACTATCTCACCATCAGATAGCTCCTCAATTCTAATCACGTAGGCTGAGTGGACCTCGAACCAGCCCTCAGGTCCAGGTAAAAATCCCTGATTTGGCCGGGAATCGAACCCAGGGCCTCCGGGTGAGAGCCAGGGACGCTACCCCTACACCACGGGGCCGGCGTACGGCCTTCCCCTTTTATAGATAATGTATTGACCTGGTTTTTTTTCTTGTAGAAAGTATCATTATCAAGTCACTTGCAACTGCAAAGTCAATGATACTCTCCCACCTCCATATTCTACAGTCCTATGTTCCAGTCTTTTGTTAATCTCTCTATTCCTTGTCTGCTACTGCCAGTGTTCTCCCCAGACATTTTCGTCAGTTGGGTGGTAGGAATGAGTAGCCAGGCGGGGAATACTCCATAAAAAATTCTGATAAAATTTCAATTTATTCCCCTCAGGGCATTAACAATAATATCAGACGGGTATACATTAACTGCAAAACTGAATTATTTTTGTGTTATTATCATGAATATGACATAACAGAGCACTTTGAACTTCCAGTGTTCTGCCGCTCATTCATAATCATGCAACACCGGGGCTTACCACTCTGTTGCCATATGGGTTTGTGATGTCATGCAGAATAGAAAGCTTGCATGTGATTCAATGCCAATCCAGACACTGCTTGTGCATGACACTAAGCGATAGTTGAGCTAAACATTTAAACTCCAATGAAATTGATGCAATTATGATGACAATGATAATTCATAATTTAAATAAACTGTTTTACAGTATTTACATTATAATTTGGAGCACCCAATGCCTCAAATATGTATTAATGTTATGTAACTAGCACATATCTAGGTTATGTTAGCCGGGCAGTCTGTACAAATATATTAAAAAGATCCTAGGGAGAACACTGGCTACTGCCAACATGGCCATTCAAGTCTCCTCCCAATAAAAATCTCTTCTCCATTGCTATTTGTCCTAATTCCTGATCCAAGGCTTTCTAAAATTCTTCCTTCTCTTCAATGTCACAACCGACCTGTGAAGCGCAGGCGCACGAGGTAAATGGGGGATCCTCTACCCGAAATCACCCTCACAGCCCTGTTATTTCTCCTTCTTAATCATACCAGGTGTACTGTCCATTCCTTATCGAGGACAATTCCTACGCTGTTTCTACCTTTTATATTGGTTTTACTGTAGTCAAGTTTGCATCCATCACCCAGTTCCCTGGCCTTGTCCCTTCCATCCGACTTCTTGCACACGTACCATACTTATTGTCCTTCTTTTCATGAAGTCTGCTAGCTCTTTACCCCTAGCTGCCATGCTTCCAACACTGAGGGTGCCAATTTTTAAGACTATCTTCTTTAAGCCCATTATGTTCCATGCTGGGTTAAGACTGATCCTTACTCAATTCAAGATCAATCCCCAACATGGGCTAGAATGGGCATTATACGTAAATGGTGACCATTAAAACATAATATTCTTCCAAGAAATGTACGGTATGCAAGAATATTCTTCCAAATAATGAAAAGTAAATATCTACTTCATATTTTCAGCCAATTCTTATTCTAAGTACACTAACCACTCTCAAGATAAAAAAGTATTTATAAACGGATCAGGAAACTGTAGAAATGTTTTACCTGCTACTTTGCTCTTCAGGAGAAACCATTCTCCGTTCTCTGTTTGGACTGGACATAGTCTACAAAAAATAATGAATTACAATTAGTAACAGATAAGAAAATATCACATCTAACAATACAGTAAAGCACTAAAATCATCCAAATGTGAAAATTGAATTCTTGACAGGCTACAGGAAGACTCACACATTCATTAGAAATGAACTGTTTTTCAAGATTTAAGGACTGATTGATTATGTGTGGCCTCCAGGAAGGTCTGGTGCAGGTTTTTGTATCTAACATTGAATAAGACCTAGGGGTCTTTTCAAGGCTTAATGTCATCATCACCATCTAACAGACTAATCACTATCAATGACATCACATACTTTCACTCAACATGAAACTGTTATAGTTAGGCCCTACTGCTTTTCAGTATTGGCAAATTAATTGAGAAATATCATGAGGGGAAAAGACAGCTATGGTCCCTACATCGTCAGTAAAAAAAAAAAAAAACTGACAGGTTGAGTGAAGTCAGTCTGATAGCAAGTGTAGTTGTGGTGTCAGAATTGATGTATGTAACTGTAATTAACCTAGAAAGGCTTAAATTTGTGGATGAGACTGAAATTATTGATTTCAGGCCAACTCTGCAGGAAGCTGCCTGTGCTAACACACAACAGCAGTAAACAATTAAGGATGAAAGCTCACTTCAAGTAACCTCTACATTTAAAAAGATCAATTCAATTATACCAGGAAGGGTGAAAGAAGTTTTACCTCAGTGGTGACCGAGATTGCATGTAGTTTAATAAAAGCAGGCCGTTCAATTACAATACCTTATTTATGATCAGGATGTAGATCTAACAGGGATGAAATTGATGAGAGTGATCAACGATAAGAATTGGCGAGAACACTGGCAAGCCAATATTAGTTATATCATAAATGCCAAGTTGGGAATGAGTCGGTCATATAGCACAGCTGGTTAGAAGCTTGTCCTGTGTTGAAGACTGTAAGATCAAATTCCGGCACAGACAGGCCAGCAAGTACTTTTAAAAACCTGAAGATTTTTGAAACCATCAACATTGAAAACGACATTACTGATAGAATATCAAATACTGTACAAGTAAGATCAGAGTGGAATCACATGACGCGGGCTGCAGGCAAGATAATGCTGTACGGTATCACCTTGAAAGACCTGCAACAGGCCTCTCCGGAGGCCACACGCCATTGTTATTTTACCCTGCAAATCTGAGAAGACTGGAATCAGTGAAAGCTACCTAAATTAAAAGAGCACTCCAGTTATCCAAAACTACTTGAACCAGGCTAGCGTATTTGCTATCAGGCACAGATTTCTTTATTAAGGCAGTGAGTTTCAACTTGGGATTTACTGCAGCATATGATATAGTCCTATGCATTCAGGACAGGGTGGTGGACCCAGACTTCTTTCAGATGCCAGGCATGAATACCTACAAATGGAAACAATAAAAACTTGCTATCCATCACGTGTACAACAAAGTGGCCGTTCATGGTTTCCACCACAGATTCTGTATCCATAGAGGATATGTAAATAATATTGTATTTTTTACTTGTCAGTTTAGATCTAATTCCTTGAAATTCTATACAAATTATAAAAATGTTGAAGGATCTGTAATACTTAAGCACACAGTATGTTTAATAAATCTTTAATAATAACTAAATATTTTAATCAAGATGTTGCCCTTTATTTATAAAAGGTTCAAAATATAAACGAGTTTAAATTGAAACAGTCACATTTTGGTAACCAAATTAGAGTTAAATTTCTATTACTATACGATGTATATACAGGTTATTAATCCCAAATAAATTAAGAAGAATATCCAAACCTCGTGACAACTATACCAAAATGCAACCTATCAACAGAAGCATTAAAGATTCGATTCTAGTGTAATAATAAGTACGGTATTACTGAATATAAAATAAAATCCAATTATATCAGATTCCAACATTTAGGTCTACTCATTTTTTCTTGACATAGAAAAACAGAAATTCCACTTAGAGCTATGACATCAACGTTTACTGTCAAGGAACGAAGGGAAGAAAACATCTCACCGGAACAGTGTTTGGAAGAATGTAAAGTCACACAAAATTGATGAATTAAACTGAAGTAAATGAATATCAGTATTTTCTCTTCTAACGGATTTTAAGAAAAAGTTATGCACGTCACAAACGCAACAAACAAGCAGTGACAGGCCTGAATTCAAAATGTCATTACTGATACAGAACGGCAAGCACACAGCAAGGTGCTGCAGCTGTTTACATCACAAAGAATAGCAGTTCTACCAACTTGTCAGAGTGAAAGAAACTAACGGTATTAATTTTTTCCTTGGGATTGGTTACGTTGACAATAACAAGTAAGTTCAGACTGCATAAAAAATCGCGTATGCTAAAAAACAGTTTACTAAGTAATCTATATTAAAAACTGTTTCCACCTAGAATACAAACAGCTTCTACATCGCTGATCTCCATTAAACAGACACTTTTCTCTTGCCACCGAGCGGAGTGGCCGCTCTTGCGAACCTCTTCATCAGGGGAAGAAGAGTGGGGTTCGAATCCCACAGTCGCATGTCGGCTGTTCTGAGAATGTTTTCCTGGCAAATGCCGGGACATTTCCTATCAATAAACCACATGTCCTTCATCTCCTTACCCAATTTCATTCACCATCATTCATTTAATCTTCATTAGTTCCTCAACTGAGGTGGTGACAGGAAGGGCATCCGGCCATAAAACCACGCCATATAATTTAATCTCACCTCATCCCCCGACCCTGTATCAAGAAACAAGACAAAGAGGTAGATATAACCTACTCTCACCAGAATGACTAAGCATACCTAATAACGGGACCGGTAATAGATTAAAAGTGCTCCAGGGAGGACATTCATTTACTGACTATAATTATAACTGTCCGACTCGTTGGCTGAACGGTCAGCGTACTGGCCTTCGGTTCAGAGGGGCCCGGGTTCGATTCCCGACCGGGTCGGGGATTTTAACCTTAATTGGTTAATTCCTACGGCACGGGGGCTGGGTGTATGTGTTGTCTTCATCATAATTTCATCCTCATCATGACTCGCAGGTCGCCTACGGGAGTCAAACAGGAAGACCTGCACCTGGCGAGCCGAACCCGTCCTGGGATATCCCGGCACTTAAAGCCATACGACATTTCATTTCATTATAACTAAAATATATTTAATTACTGTAACTTATTGCCTACCTAGTTACATTAACATTGAAATAGTATACATTTAGAGAATATCAAAAATAAGTTAAATTTCGGTGAAAATTGCGCCCTTCAAAAATGAGCACCCTAGGCCCGTTCCCACGGGACCCATTTATAAATCTTGCCTTGTAAACATGTTAACTGGTGTTGCGACCATGAAAATTGGCAAGATACCGGTAAGTTCTGTTAAGAAATCGCACAACATACTACTGCTCTTCAAACAATAAGAAATCTGTTTATAACACGAAATATCACTAATGCTGTGTAAGTAAGAGACAGAACCCTTCTCAGCTCAGGAGTATTCCTATCATTAGTCAATGACTGCTGCTATTCCCTGCAATACTTCAGGAAGGGGAAGGAGACCCAGCATGTAGGCCTAATTCATAATTTAATATAGAGGGAAATGATTATCGATTAACCAATTATCCAGCGCAACTTGTGAATAATTGCTCGGTTCATACCGGGGAATAGTCAGTTGAGAGAAAGGCGTCCTGCGAAGAACTTCTTCTTTTTGCTCTTCTATTAAAAAGGAAAAACCGAAGAGAGAGGAAAATGCGGAAACAGTTTCTCGACTGACTACAGGATTATATTATGCATTGTTTGACGATATAAATGAGGATTAAAGTAAATTTTTCAGTTACCTGCGCATGTCAAAGTCGTCATTTTACGAATTGCTCGGCTTCATAAAAGAAGAAACAACGGGACACGACACAAGACTCAACAAGTGTTTCCCAGCTGAGCTGTAATTCCCTAATATAGCCATATAATTAATCAATGGCACTTGTAAATGTAAACGATTATAGAATTTTTATGGGTACAGTATTAGATATTTCCATATAAGAGTAGTAAACGTTTTATAATACATACCGGGTGGGTTGGCCGTGCGGTTAGAAGCGCGCAGGTGTGAGCTTTCATCCGGGAGATAGTGGGTTCGCATCCTACCGTCGGCAGCCCTGAAGATGGTTTTCCGTTGTTTCCCATTTCACACCAGGCAAATGCTGGGACTGTATCTTAATTAAGGCCACGGCCGATTCCTTCCAACTCCTAGCCCTTTCCTATCCCATCGTCGCCATAAGACCTATCTGTGTCGGTGCGACGTAAAGCCACTAGCAAAAAAAGAAAATTATCATACTCGCCTAGAATATTCTTCTCACCTACGGGTTTTGCTTCGAATTCTGGAATAAATTTCTTTAAAATGCTGTTCCAAGAATTCAGTGTTTCTATTTTGTCAGTGTAGGCTTCAGTTCTGGAAACCCAAGTGACAGGTTTTCATTCTACCTCTAAGATGGTCTTCAGTATTTATTTGACTTTCAAATAATTTTGCCATCTCCTTCATTTGCTGTTGTAGTTTATTTGATGTCTCCATGTTCAATAAATAAACTATCACGATAAGTAAAATATTCACTCTACCACAGCACGAGCGAGACCAAACAAGCAGTGGCGGTGGCTCCTGTGGTGTTTCGCACACTGCGGCGCTATTTACAGCCAACGCAAACCTATACAAGCAACGCAAATCTACGGCGTTCCTCACATAAGTGGACTAACCACAGGGACCCGCACTATCCCGTGGTGTTCCTCACATAGTGCACTAAGCATAGGCAAGGCAGGACCATGGTGTCGCTAATCCCAGGGTGTTGCTCATATAGGGGTATGAATCACAGGTACTGTAAAAGCCGCCAACGCACTCTGTTGCTACGAATCACAAACCTACTGTGTTCCTAACATAGTGGTACTACGCGCAAGTATAAGCGACCCGTGGTGATACTAATCACAAGTAGTGGCATGGTTGAGTCGCTTCTTACGACAGGCAGGGGATACCGTGGGTGTATTCTTCGTCTGCGTCCCCACCCACAGGGGGTTGTGTGTTTGGTCCGCGAGAGGTATGTTATTTCCCTCAAGTCCGCTGGCAAGTCGTTTAGGATCCCCCTATTCGCCAACTGGGACGTGCCATGTGGGAGTATCACCTCTCCCCCTGCTACGCCAGCGTAGTAGGTTCGTGGTGGGACAATTTTAGTCGACGATATCCTACTACCGAAGACATCTGCTCACGCGTGACAGTTAATGATAACACACTTGTAGACGCTCGAGCACGAGTTAACGCCGCGTAGTTGAAGTGGCGCCAGGTCACGTGTGGCGTCGTTTGTGACTGCAAGATCCTTCTGTGTCTCAAATCTAAGATCTAGCACACAGTCGTTCACCCAGTGATACTGTATGGAATGTTTACCGGCGACAAAGAGACACGAACAGATACTGCACGTAACGGAGATGCGCATGCTTAGATGGACTCCGCGAGTCATTCGACTAGACCATACAAAGAACTAGTGTTTGGCAAAACAGTTATTTTTAGACTACGGTTGTCGTGCGCGCAAACAACCCTTGTATAAAACGTTTGCAAGATACCGTACTTCTACTGAAGTGTATACAAATGAGGTAGTGCTTCAACCGCGGCAACATCTCACATCATTCCTTGGATTGGCCAGCCAGTGATGCATATCATTCTATCCAATATAAATACAAACAGAAGGAATTGAATTCAATTATATATTTCTCAGCCATACAGCATAACCATTGGATATATGACGATTACAACGCGACCAAGAACGCAATTTCCCGACCACCCTGAGCAAAATTGATAGCAGCCTTTTTTCCTTGGGAACATAAAAATTCTAAAATTTATGAAAAACACATAAAACATTCCTTTGTATATTGTGTTAAAATTTGAATTCGATCAGATAACGTATTTTTAAGAAATACTTTCTTCGACTTGACGTATGGATGAAACACGTTTAAGAACGGGCACTTCCTGCGTTCCACCTGTCTAAAAATATATTAAAGTATACATTTAAAATTTCACACTTACATGACTGGCGTGAAATAAAACGAGGAAAATAATGGTGTTAATGGATTTTCTATAGGACTATTGATTGCTTCATAAACAACCTCCAAACTCGAATGAATATAATAGTTTGTGCTCGACGTTAGTGATATAACTTTATTCACGTGCAAATGGTTTGCATTTGGGATATAGTGGGTTCGAACCCCACTGCCGGCAGCCCTGAAAATGGTTTTCACTTTTCACACCAGGCAAATGCTGGGGTTGTACCTTATGTAAGGCCACGGTCGCTTCCTTCGCACTCTTAGCACTTTCCTATCCCATCGCCGCCGTAAGACCTATATGTGTCGGTGCGATGTAAATCAGATTGTAAAAAAGAATTATAAGTTAAAAACTTGCAGGTTACCTAGCGTACCGGTAACTTCACTGATAGTTTATCCAGAGAATGAGATAACTGTCAATATGTTTACATTTAAACGATGTAACATGAAGACGAATTAATTTCGTACCTATTCCCCAATGGAAAGTCTTAAAAATCGACTATATAACATAGAAATTACAAATACTTATATCTGAATATCAGCATAATTTACAAATTTATAACGAAATAATCTTAAATTACTGTAGGCTACTCTCTTCGACCTGCAAGTGGAATAATAAGGAGAGGGCAAACAAGTTTCTGGTGAGACCTCAGCTAGGGTATAGTTGCCGTGTATGGGACCCTCGCCAGGATTACTTGATTCAAGAACTGGAAAAAATCCAAAGAAAAGCAGCTCGATTTGTTCGGGGTAATTTCCGACAAAAGAGTAATGTTACGAAAATGTTGCAAAGTTTGGGCTGGGAAGACTTGGGAGAAAGGAGACGAGCTGCTCGACTAAGTGGTATGTTCCGAGCTGACAGTGGAGAGATGGCGTGGAATGACATTAGTAGACGAAAAAGTCTGAGTGGTGTTTTCAAAAGTAGGAAAGATCACAATATGAAGATAAAGTTGGAATTCAAGAGGACAAATTGGGGCAAATATTCATTTATAGGAAGGGGTGTTAGGGACTGGAATAACTTACCGAGAGAGATGTTCAATAGTAGTATAATTGGATGGTTCGGGCGCCACCTCCACCTCAGGCTCCCAGTGGCCACCTCCACCTCCACCTCAGCCAGAGGCCTCCCAGTGGCCACCTCCACCTCCACCTCAGCCAGAGGCCTCCCAGATGCCTCCTCCACCTCCCGCGGGAAATTTGACTTTGTAAACAAAGCCACGTGCTTTTTGACAGCTGTCATCGACAACAACGCATCGCTAACCTCAGTATTGCCATCTTGACGGACCTAAACCTCAGTAGTGCCAACTTAACCTAACTAGCGCGAGGTAAACAAAGCCACGTGCTTTTTGACAGATTTGTAAACAAAGCCACGTGCTTTTTGACAGACAACAACGCATCGCAAACCTCAGTACTGCCATCTTGACGGGCCTAAACCTTAGTGGTACCAACTTAACCTAACTAGCGCGAGGTAAACAAAGCCACGTGTTTTTTGACAGCCACGTGTTTTTTGACAGCTGTCATCCGCCATCTTTGAGCACCGTGCTGCCCTCTTTATCGTAGTAGATGTAAATTCATCACCTGTCATCGGCAGTGCCGCCATCTTGACGGGTCTAAACCTTAGTGCTACCAACTTAACCTCACTAGCGCGAGATAAACAAATCCACGTGCAGCTGTCATCCGCCATCTTTGAGCATCGTGCTGCCCTCTTTAGCTACTTACCTTTGAAATGTGGTACGTTATCCGCCATCTTGCATCCGAAACCTCAGTGCTGCGCTCTATGTAGTGGCGGCAAATTCCATGTGCTCGTGTTTGGAAACAAAGCCACGTGCAGCTGTCATCCACCATCTTTAATCACCGTGCTGCCCTCTTTAGCTACTTACCTTTGACAGTTGTCATCCGCCATCTTGCATCGCCAACCTCAGTGCCGCACTCTATGTAGTGGCGGCAAATTCCACGTGCTCTTGTTTGGAAACAAATTCACGTGCTATTTTTCTGACAGCTGTCATCCGCCATCTTTGAGCACCGTGCTGCCCTCTTTAGCTACTTACCTTTGAAATGTGGTACGTCACAGCTGTCATCCGCCATCTTTAATCCAGAGAGAACAGTGCTGCAATCTATGTGGTGGCGGCAAATTCCACGTGCTTTACAAATCAACATGCTTTTTTGACAGCTGTCAACCGCCATCTTTAATCACCGTGCTGCCATCTATGTGGTGGCGGTAAATTCCACATGCTTTACAAACCTATATGCTTTTCTGACAGCTGTCATCCGCCATCTTTAATCTAGAGAGAACAGTGCTGCCCTCTATGTGGTGGCGGCAAATTCTACGTGCTCTTGTTTGGAAACAAAGCCATGTGCAGCTGTCATCCGCCATCTTTGAGCACCGTGCTGCGAGCAATTTCGTCAGTTGTCATCCGCCATCTTTAATCTACAGAACACCGTGCTGCCCTCTTTATGGCTACTACCTTAAGCACGTAGTAGCGGGCAATTTGAAAAGTTCTGTTAGCTATCATCCGCCATCTTTAATCACCGTGCTGCCATCTTTAGCTAGATACCTTTGAAATGTGGCGGCGGATAATTTGAAAAATGCTTTTTGACAGCAGCTATCTTTGAGCACCGTGCTACCCTCTATGTGGTGGCGGCAAATTCTACATGCTTTACAAACCCACGCGCTTTTTTTTGACAGCCATCTTTAAGCAACAGAGTACAGTGCTGCCCTCTTTGTTGTGGCGGCAAATTCCACGTGCTCTTGTTTGGAAACAAAGCCACATGCTCTTTTGACAGCTGTCACCCGCCATCTTTAACCAACAGAGCACTATGCTGCGGGCAATTTCGTTAGCTGTCATCCGACATCTTTAATCAACAGAGCACCGTGCTGCCCTCATGCGGGGTAATTTCGTTAGCTGCCATCCGCCATCTTTAAACACCGTGCTGCCCTCTTTATGACTACTACCTTAAGCACGTAGTAGCGGGCAATTTCGTTAGCTGTCATCCGCTATCTTTGAGCACCGTGCTGCTCTCTGTAGTAGCGGGTAATTTGAAAAGTTCTGTTAGCTGTCATCCGCCATCTTTGAGCACCGTGCTGCCATCTATGTGGTGGCGGCAAATTCCACATGCTTTACAAACTCACGCGCAGCTGTCATCCACCATCTTACATCGCAAACCTCAGTGCTACACTCTATGTGGTAGCGGATAATTTTAAAAAGAAAAATTCTACAGCAGCCATCTCTCGACGCTAATTGCACAAGATGGTAGCTATACATGACTCCTTAAAGGTGCTCATGCAAGATGATCGCTATACATAGACGCCCTTGGGATGCTTGCGCAAGATGGCGGTTATACAAGGCTCCTTATGAGGGATGCTTGCGCGAGATGGTGGTTGCTCTTATGAGGCGGCTCAAGGATCCATGGCTAGAGACGCCCTAAGGATGCTTGCGCAAGATGGCGGATGCAAGATGGCGGCTATACATAGCTCCTTATGAGACAGCCAGTACAACATGTGATCAGAACATTGATTGATGTGTTCAGAACACAAAATAAGTAGAATCGAACACTGTACTCGATACAACATGTGATTAAAACATTGTGTGGTGTGTTCAGAACACTAATCGAACGCTGTATTAGGGGATACCTTTGTTTAGATTGAAACATAACAAGACTAGAATTGAACACTGCACATTGATTGATTGATGTGTTCAGAACACAAAATAAGTAGAATCGAACACTGTACTCGATGTCGTTAACTTCAACATGTGATTAAAACATTGGCTGGTGTGTTCAGAACACTACATAAGTAGAATCGAACGCTGTATTAGGGGATACCTTTGTTTAGATTGAAACATAACAAGACTAGAATTGAACACTGCACTCGATGTCGGAAGATCAGATTGAAACATAACAAGACTAGAATTGAACACTGTACATTGATTGATGTGTTCAGAACACAAAATAAGTAGAATCGAACACTGTACTCGATGTCGTTAACTTCAACATGTGATTAAAACATTGTCTGGTGTGTTCAGAACACTACATAAGTAGAATCGAACGCTGTACTCGATGTCGTTACATGTGACCCGATACAACATGTTAGGGGATACCTTTATCCTAAGAACCGAACACTGTACAACATGTTAGGGGATACCTTTGTTTAGATTGAAACTAACAAGACTAGAATCGAACACTGCACTCGATGTCGTTACATGTGATCCGATACAACATGTTAGGGGATACCTTTGTTTAGATTGAAACATAGCAAGCCTAGAATCGAACACTGTTTGATGTGTTCAGTACAACTTCAATGATTAACATACACACTGTGCACATATCGCATAGCTAAAAACACACTGTGCACATATCGCATACCTGACACTTCAAATGATTTGCTTAGTACGAAAATAAAAATAAAAAATCTATACCGCGTAGCTAACTCGTTCATCACACTGCTAAGACGCTTAGTAATTGTGAATACACTCATACGAAAATCAAGAAAGCACACTGCGTAGCCAACTCGCTCGGCACGAAAAAATCTATACCGCGTAGCTAACTCGTTCATCACACTGCTAAGACGCTTAGTAATTGTGAATACACTCATACGAAAATCAAGAAAGCACACTGCGTAGCCAACTCGCTCGGCTCACTCGCTTAGTAATTGCAACACACACGGATAAGAATGTTCCGAGATACTTACATGTTTTTTAAGGGGGGTGAAAGATCATAAATTATATGTACACACATGTTGTCTCCTCCAAGTTGTAAGATGAAATAGACGCAGTACTGCGAGTTTCCACTCTAGCTGGCGAACGGAAGTAGCATGATATCTCAGCAAAAAATAAAAATACGCGTGAGCTTGCAAGTCAGACACAATGATGGATACCGCGATTCAAATCCTGGTAACTTATGTCGTCGGGAAGGGCATCCGGCTAGATCATGTAATGATGATCGCACAGGTCCCACGCCTAGCATTTACAGCTTCCAGTTCGAACCCGCTATCATCCGAAGTAGCGAGAATGATTGAAGAGTGTTTTAGTGTGATTCATTTGTTGGATGGAGGCGTTAAGCTGCCTTCTTCGGTAGGAGTAGGCTATGTCGGGATATCGATTTAAAATCCTAGTCAGGAAGGGCAGCCGGTCGTAAAACTATGGTGTGAGGCGGGGTGTGCAAAAAAGCTAGCAATAAGTAAGGGCTGTTGATGGGGACGTTAAACCTTGTGCAGACTCCTTCGAAAATTATTTTTTGAGTACAAGTGTGTTGATGCTGATTCATTTGTCGGATGGAGGCAATAAGCCTTGTGCAGGCTTCTTCAGTGGAGTAGGCTATGTATCGGTACCGGGATATCTAGTTATAAAACCCGCTACAACAAATTTATCGCGTATACTGCGATTTAAAATCCTAGTCAGGAAGGGCAGCCGGTCGTATAAAACTATGGTGTGAGGCGGGGTGTGCAAAAAAGCCAGCATTAAGTAAGGGCTGTTGATAGGAGGCGTTAAACCATGTGCAAGCTCCTTCACCAGGAGAAGCCTACATGCCGGTACCGTGCAGGTTCTTTCGATAGGAGTAGGCACTGTGTGTGTTTTAACCTCTCCGTACAATCATGATAGTTTACGTTAGGAACTTACATAGGCTAAATGCTACACATTCCGTGGCAGAGCCGGGAATCGAACTCGGTCGAAAATTATTTTTTGAGTACAAGAGTGTTGATGCTGATTCATTTGTCGGATGGAGGCAATAAGCCTTGTGCAGGCTTCTTCAGTGGAGTAGGCTATGTATCGGTACCGGGATATCTAGTTATAAAACCCGCTACAACAAATTTATCGCGTATACTGCGATTTAAAATCCTAGTCAGGAAGGGCATCCAGCAGTAAAACAATAGTTCATGATTTAAAATCTAGCAGTAAAACCCCCGATTCTCGACAGATTCTTAATCCGAGTTCTTTGACGTCAGGAAGGGCAACCGGTTGAAAACAATTATCGAACACGCATCGCGAAGGCAAGAGTGTGCAGCGATATGCTTGTTTAGACTTGCAGATTACGAAAAGAAACATAACAAGACTTGAGTCTTAAAACAAATTCTTGCGATTTAAAATCCTAGTCAGGAAGGGCAGCCGGTCGTAAAACTATGGTGTGAGGCGGGGTGTGCAAAAAAGCCAGCATTAAGTAAGGGCTGTTGATAGGAGGCGTTAAACCATGTGCATGCTCCTTCACCAGGAGAAGCCTACATGCCGGTACCGTGCAGGTTCTTTCGATAGGAGTAGGCACTGTGTGTGTTTTTACCTCTCCGTACAATCATGATATTTTACGTTAGGAACTTACATAGGCTAAATGCTACACATTCCGTGTAAGAGGTTAGATACTGCCAGTTTTGCGTCAGGAAGGGCAACTCAACAAATTCTTGCGATTTAAAATCCTAGTCAGGAAGGGCAGCCGGTCGTAAAACTATGGTGTGAGGCGGGGTGTGCAAAAAAACCAGCATTAAGTAAGGGCTGTTGATAGGAGGCGTTAAACCATGTGCATGCTCCTTCACCAGGAGAAGCATACATGCCGGTACCGTGCAGGTTCTTTCGATAGGAGTAGGCACTGTGTGTGTTTTAACCTCTCCGTACAATCATGATAGTTTACGTTAGGAACTTACATAGGCTAAATGCTACACATTCCGTGGCAGAGCCGGGAATCGAACTCGGACCTCCGAGGGTAGCAGCTAACTACTACACTACAGAGGAGGACTATTTCAGAATATTTTACAACCTTAATTAGTACTGTGTTTTAAGAGCTTGAATGGTACTCAGCTAAGAAGACGTTCGCGAGTTACAAGCCGCTTATCAGTGTCCTCGTTCAAGGCCGAGCCGGAAGATACGTGTACAATTTCAGCTAACACACGCATTCCGCTGCTCGCTCTGCGCTGATACGACTTCATGGACAGTAGAACAAACCCATAGCCTACAGTATGCATGCCTCTCACCCGGTAGTCTCGGGTTCGATTCTCTTGGGAATAAAAATGTGTTTAAATCGCAAGAATTTGTTGAGTTGTCCTTTGCACACTCTTGCCTTCGCGATGCGTGTTCGATAATTGTTTTCAACCGGTTGCCCTTCCTGACGTCAAAGAACTCGGATTAAGAATCTGTCGAGAATCGGGGGTTTTACAGCTAGATGCACTTCTTAGATTTTAAATCACGAACTATTGTTTTACTGCTGGATGCCCTTCCTGACTAAGATTTTAAATCGCAAGAATTTGTTTTAAGACTCAAGTCTTGTTATGTTTCTTTTCGTAATCTGCAAGTCTAAACAAGCATATCGCTGCACACTCTTGCCTTCGCGATGCGTGTTCTATAATTGTTTTCAACTAGTTGCCCTTCCTGACGTCAAAGAACTCGGATTAAGAATCTGTCGAGAATCGGGGGTTTTACTGCTAGATTTTAAATCGTAGTATCACGAACTATTGTTTTACTGCTGGATGCCCTTCCTGACTAAGATTTTAAATCGCAAGAATTTGTTTTAAGTCTCAAGTCTTGTTATGTTTCTTTTCGTAATCTGCAAGTCTAAACAAGCATATCGCTGCACACTCTTGCCTTCGCGATGCGTGTTCGATAATTGTTTTCAACCGGTTGCCCTTCCTGACGTCAAAGAACTCGGATTAAGAATCTGTCGAGAATCGAGGATTTACAGCTAGATGCTCGCCGGATACCCTTCCCGACGGCATAAGTTACCAGGATTTGAATCGCGGTATCCATCATTGTGTCTGACTTGCAAGCTCACGCGTATTTTTATTTTTTGCTGAGATATCATGCTACTTCCGTTCGCCAGCTAGAGTGGAAACTCGCAGTACTGCGTCTATTTCATCTTACAACTTGGAGGAGACAACATGTGTGTACATATAATTTATGATCTTTCACCCCCCTTAAAAAACATGTAAGTATCTCGGAACATTCTTATCCGTGTGTGTTGCAATTACTAAGCGAGTGAGCCGAGCGAGTTGGCTACGCAGTGTGCTTTCTTGATTTTCGTATGAGTGTATTCACAATTACTAAGCGTCTTAGCAGTGTGATGAACGAGTTAGCTACGCGGTATAGATTTTTTTCGTGCCGAGCGAGTTGGCTACGCAGTGTGCTTTCTTGATTTTCGTATGAGTATATTCACAATTACTAAGCGTCTTAGCAGTGTGATGAACGAGTTAGCTACGCGGTATAGATTTTTTATTTTTATTTTCGTACTAAGCAAATCATTTGAAGTGTTAGGTATGCGATATGTGCACAGTGTGTTTTTAGCTATGCGATATGTGCACAGTGTGTATGTTAATCATTGAAGTTGTACTGAACACATCAAACAATGTTCGATTCTAGGCTTGCTATGTTTCAATCTAAACAAAGGTATCCCCTAACATGTTGTATCGGATCACATGTAACGACATCGAGTGCAGTGTTCGATTCTAGTCTTGTTAGTTTCAATCTAAACAAAGGTATCCCCTAACATGTTGTACAGTGTTCGGTTCTTAGGATAAAGGTATCCCCTAACATGTTGTATCGGGTCACATGTAACGACATCGAGTACAGCGTTCGATTCTACTTATGTAGTGTTCTGAACACACCAGACAATGTTTTAATCACATGTTGAAGTTAACGACATCGAGTACAGTGTTCGATTCTACTTATTTTGTGTTCTGAACACATCAATCAATGTACAGTGTTCAATTCTAGTCTTGTTATGTTTCAATCTGATCTTCCGACATCGAGTGCAGTGTTCAATTCTAGTCTTGTTATGTTTCAATCTAAACAAAGGTATCCCCTAATACAGCGTTCGATTCTACTTATGTAGTGTTCTGAACACACCAGCCAATGTTTTAATCACATGTTGAAGTTAACGACATCGAGTACAGTGTTCGATTCTACTTATTTTGTGTTCTGAACACATCAATCAATCAATGTGCAGTGTTCAATTCTAGTCTTGTTATGTTTCAATCTAAACAAAGGTATCCCCTAATACAGCGTTCGATTAGTGTTCTGAACACACCACACAATGTTTTAATCACATGTTGTATCGAGTACAGTGTTCGATTCTACTTATTTTGTGTTCTGAACACATCAATCAATGTTCTGATCACATGTTGTACTGGCTGTCTCATAAGGAGCTATGTATAGCCGCCATCTTGCATCCGCCATCTTGCGCAAGCATCCTTAGGGCGTCTCTAGCCATGGATCCTTGAGCCGCCTCATAAGAGCAACCACCATCTCGCGCAAGCATCCCTCATAAGGAGCCTTGTATAACCGCCATCTTGCGCAAGCATCCCAAGGGCGTCTATGTATAGCGATCATCTTGCATGAGCACCTTTAAGGAGTCATGTATAGCTACCATCTTGTGCAATTAGCGTCGAGAGATGGCTGCTGTAGAATTTTTCTTTTTAAAATTATCCGCTACCACATAGAGTGTAGCACTGAGGTTTGCGATGTAAGATGGTGGATGACAGCTGCGCGTGAGTTTGTAAAGCATGTGGAATTTGCCGCCACCACATAGATGGCAGCACGGTGCTCAAAGATGGCGGATGACAGCTAACAGAACTTTTCAAATTACCCGCTACTACAGAGAGCAGCACGGTGCTCAAAGATAGCGGATGACAGCTAACGAAATTGCCCGCTACTACGTGCTTAAGGTAGTAGTCATAAAGAGGGCAGCACGGTGTTTAAAGATGGCGGATGGCAGCTAACGAAATTACCCCGCATGAGGGCAGCACGGTGCTCTGTTGATTAAAGATGTCGGATGACAGCTAACGAAATTGCCCGCAGCATAGTGCTCTGTTGGTTAAAGATGGCGGGTGACAGCTGTCAAAAGAGCATGTGGCTTTGTTTCCAAACAAGAGCACGTGGAATTTGCCGCCACAACAAAGAGGGCAGCACTGTACTCTGTTGCTTAAAGATGGCTGTCAAAAAAAAAGCGCGTGGGTTTGTAAAGCATGTAGAATTTGCCGCCACCACATAGAGGGTAGCACGGTGCTCAAAGATAGCTGCTGTCAAAAAGCATTTTTCAAATTATCCGCCGCCACATTTCAAAGGTATCTAGCTAAAGATGGCAGCACGGTGATTAAAGATGGCGGATGATAGCTAACAGAACTTTTCAAATTGCCCGCTACTACGTGCTTAAGGTAGTAGCCATAAAGAGGGCAGCACGGTGTTCTGTAGATTAAAGATGGCGGATGACAACTGACGAAATTGCTCGCAGCACGGTGCTCAAAGATGGCGGATGACAGCTGCACATGGCTTTGTTTCCAAACAAGAGCACGTAGAATTTGCCGCCACCACATAGAGGGCAGCACTGTTCTCTCTAGATTAAAGATGGCGGATGACAGCTGTCAGAAAAGCATATAGGTTTGTAAAGCATGTGGAATTTACCGCCACCACATAGATGGCAGCACGGTGATTAAAGATGGCGGTTGACAGCTGTCAAAAAAGCATGTTGATTTGTAAAGCACGTGGAATTTGCCGCCACCACATAGATTGCAGCACTGTTCTCTCTGGATTAAAGATGGCGGATGACAGCTGTGACGTACCACATTTCAAAGGTAAGTAGCTAAAGAGGGCAGCACGGTGCTCAAAGATGGCGGATGACAGCTGTCAGAAAAATAGCACGTGAATTTGTTTCCAAACAAGAGCACGTGGAATTTGCCGCCACTACATAGAGTGCGGCACTGAGGTTGGCGATGCAAGATGGCGGATGACAACTGTCAAAGTTAAGTAGCTAAAGAGGGCAGCACAGTGATTAAAGATGGTGGATGACAGCTGCACGTGGCTTTGTTTCCAAACAAGAGCACATGGAATTTGCCGCCACTACATAGAGCGCAGCACTGAGGTTTCGGATGCAAGATGGCGGATAACGTACCACATTTCAAAGGTAAGTAGCTAAAGAGGGCAGCACGATGCTCAAAGATGGCGGATGACAGCTGCACGTGGATTTGTTTATCTCGCGCTAGTGAGGTTAAGTTGGTAGCACTAAGGTTTAGACCCGTCAAGATGGCGGCACTGCCGATGACAGGTGATGAATTTACATCTACTACGATAAAGAGGGCAGCACGGTGCTCAAAGATGGCGGATGACAGCTGTCAAAAAACACGTGGCTGTCAAAAAACACGTGGCTTTGTTTACCTCGCGCTAGTTAGGTTAAGTTGGTACCACTAAGGTTTAGGCCCGTCAAGATGGCAGTACTGAGGTTTGCGATGCGTTGTTGTCTGTCAAAAAGCACGTGGCTTTGTTTACAAATCTGTCAAAATGCACGTGGCTTTGTTTACCTCGCGCTAGTTAGGTTAAGTTGGCACTACTGAGGTTTAGGTCCGTCAAGATGGCAGTACTGAGGTTAGCGATGCGTTGTTGTCGATGACAGCTGTCAAAAAGCACGTGGCTTTGTTTACAAATTCAAATTTCCCGCGGGAGGTTGAGGAGGCATCTGGGAGGCCTCTGGCTGAGGTGGAGGTGGAGGTGGCCACTGGGAGGCCTCTGGCTGAGGTGGAGGTGGAGGTGGCCACTGGAAGCCTGAGGTGGAGGTGGCGCCCGAACCATCCAATTATACTACTTTCAATAATTTTCTAATTTCTTTGCAATCATTTAAGAAAAGGCTAGGAAAACAACAGATAGGGAATCTGCCACCTGGGCGACTGACCTAAATGCAGATCAATAGTGGCGGATTGATTGATTGATTGATTGATTGACGATTGATTGATTGATTGATTGATTGATTGATTGATTGATTGATTGATTGATTGATTGATTGATATGTTCTTAGTTGCTCGTAAAAGGTTGATTGTCAACTTCACGATTGCCTTTTTGAGAGTGTCTATCATTCCAGAGTCGGATTTGAAGTCACATTATATGTTTTCGTATTAGTATTAAATGATAAATGTTACGGCATTTAAAGATCCAATAGATCCGTATTTCATGACTGAGTGGAGTGTATACTAACAATATTAACTCAAAAATACTCGACTAACTGTACCTTACAACACTCAAGCCACTGAATCTGGGGTAGCACTGTCTGTTCTCGCTCTCGGCGCACTGCTGAATGGCCTACGGTACCTGACCTATGAGTTACAGTGGAAAACTCCAGTGTCAAGAAATGTAAGGATTGCGGACGGCAGTTTTGTATACGTACGGGTTGTGAAATTTGAAACGCCACTTGATCGGTGCTGGTGAAGAACGCAACAGCAAAGCCTCAATGCAACTGCAACTGGTATTTTCTCGCAACGGTTTCATTCGATAACGGCCGTGTTCCGGAAACTTGCGATAAAACGGTTGCGTTGTATCTGTCCCAGCCAGGGCCGGATTAACAGGGGGGCTAAAGGGGCTGCAGCCCCGGGCCCCGCGTGCCAAGGGGCCCCGGCCCTTGGCCGAACCTAAAATTGTATAAAAAGGCCTGCTGCTCCACCTCGTGCATGTATATGAATATTTACGCTCGCAAAATATCGAACACGCACTCTTCCTTCCTTCTTATCAGCTGTCAGCGTTAGTATTTCATCACTGCTAGAATCAATTACCGTCCGGAGACACGTATCTTCGCTACTTACGCACTGTAATTATTGTAAAGGTTATTGTTAACGAAAATTTAAATCTGGCAGCTTGCGAGTACGGGCAGAGGGGGAAGGGGATGAAGAGGTCTAGGAAGTGAGCGGGAGGGGACAGGCGAAGCACGGTGGAATGCGCATGCTGTACTATATCTTTGCATCAGGAAGAGAACTTCCAGTTCACCTCTGATTATTGAACCATTCTTAAGTTACAACTGTAATGTTTTTGTAAAATGGATAGAAAATATCCTAGTGGTGCCAAAAAACGTAAGTTCCGTTTTGTATGTCGATTTGATAGTGATGATGAGACAAATGTAAAATATGTTTTGGCATTATGAAAAATTAACATGAAAAATAGAGAAAAATTGTAGTCTATTTCAATACTTCCCTATTCATTAATTTAAGTGCAAGTATTTCTATAACGACTTCAGTATGCTAGTCTTACGTGATGTTACGAAGGAGGGGCCCCACATTTTTAAATAGCCCAGGGTCCCCAAACATCTTCATCCAGCACTGGTCCCAGCTCTACTAAGAACTAAGAGGTCAGAAACACACTTATAGAGTTGCCTCGATTCTGTACAAAAGGAGAGGTGAGGTAGTATTGTCACGTGGCCAGATATGACGCAGAAACTATCGCGAACGCGGAGGCTGGAGACCGAGGAAAATGCAAGAAGGCAGACCTCACATAAGAATGCCAGGAAGAAGAAGAAAATGAGAAATCGACTACCTCTGCCGGTTATGAATTCGCGATCTCAGGATCCAGTGGCGGACACTCTACACTTCATCCAGTGATGTACCGGGTCAGGTCAAGAAGTCTCCACTTCATGGAAGCAAGAGGAACGTGCGGATGGGGAGGCTTGCTACGCAAGTCTGAGGTTTTGATGAATTAATAAATGGAGTATAATTAGAAAAGGACATGGGAAGATCGGAGATCCTGGTGCAAACCTGTGCTTCTTCCGCTCTATCTAGGACAACTTTTACATGCAGTTACCAGGTTTTAGCGATGTCTAGCTGTTTTAGACACGAAGGGCCACCAGAGCAATAAAAATACATTGTGAAATTTGAAAAAAGTCAAATCACACCTCATAATTAAAGTAATATCCGACGCCATGGCTAAATGGTTGGCATGCTGACCTTTAGTCCGATAAATAATGGTAGTTCGTTTTCAGTTGTTTTTGTAAATATTGTGGATAGTAACGTAGTAACACCGCTTTGGAAAGTCAGTTATATTGTTGGTAAATACGGTTGAGGTCGATGCACATTCATTTGTGACTAGCTTTTTGATGTATGTGTGTAATGTCTTGAGGGAATTAATTACTTACGGTCAAAGTGAGGTGACAAATTACAGTGCTTAGAAGTTCTGAATGGTGCAAACAGATACTGAAGATGGTAGGATCATCTGTTATAAGAAGGCGGAAATAACTTGCCAGAGTTTTGAACCGGGAAATTAAAGCAAATCCAGGATAGTACATAAATTGTTGTCATACATAATGCATGATATTTCAGCTGTAGCAGGTGAAGCAAAGGGAAGTTAGTTCCCCTAAGTCGAGTAGAAAGGTCTTTGAGAAAAGCTACGGCTGGTTGGCTCCTAGTTATGCTCTCGAATCGAACGGGGGTCTGTCAGAAGAAATAAGGAGAATTGCTGAGAGTAATCTTGATGGCCTGAGTGTCTATAAATAATTCTGGAATATATTATTATTCATCAAATGTTGGTAGCTATATAAGTGACCATAATATATTAATATTTGATATTTTTTGCCAAATTCTAAATCTCCATCACAATCGTTTGAACTGAAAAGGCTGAAAGCAACTAATGTAGACCGAAAAGATGATAGACCTGAAAGTAGTAATATCACTGAACATAACGCAAAAGTCATAAACAACATTACTAGCAGGATTGACATAATATATATTTCCTTTATTGACCAACTACCGCTTAGTACACTGACTGAGCAAATGTCATGGGATAGCCGAGCACTGATGCGCAGGTGCGTTGTCTGCGCACCACACGCCCCCTGTGCCAGCGGCAGTTGTATAGGATACCTTGTGAGAAGTGGCTATGCGTGTGACAGGTGTAACATGAAACGTCGTCGTGGGCTGACACCGTTCGAACGGGGTATGGCGGTCGGTGCCCGACGGATGGGAAGTGCGATTTCGGAAGTGGTGCGTGAATTCGGCTTCACAAGATCAACTGTGTCCAGAGTGTATCGTGAATGGTTGAATGCGGGTGTCAGCGTCCACAACAGACGAACGACCGGCCGTCCAGCCACCCTCGATGACCGTGACCGGCGACATCTGAGAGGGATAGTTGATAGTGACAGACGGGCAACCATGAAACAAATCACGGCTCAGTTTAACACAGGCCGTGCTAGACACGTCTCTCAGTGGTCAATCCGTAGGAACATCGGTTCTATGGGGTATGGGAGCCGACGCCGCACACGGGTGCCACTGTTAACCCAACGTCATAAGGTACAACGACGCGCATTTGTCGCCAGTCACCAGGGATGGACACTGGAACAATGGCGTAACGTGATATGGTCGGACGAATCACGATTTCAACTGCACCATGCCGATGGGAGGCACCGTGTATGGCGCAGACCACATGAAGCGATGGATCCCGCCTGCCTCGAAGTTGTGGTCCAGGGCGCTGGTGTCTCTCTTATGGTCTGGGGTGCATTTTCCTGGTATGGAATGGCCCCCCTAGTTGTTCTGGAAGAGACTTTGAATGGTACGCAGTATGTTGAGCTGCTCGGAGACCATCTCCACCCGTTTTTGGCCTTCCAGCGCCCAGACGGTTCTGCGGTGTTTCAAGATGATAACGCGCCGCCACATCGCTCTCCCGTCGCCCGGGAATGGTTCCAGAAACATGCAGCGGAGGTCCAACGACTACCATGGCCACCCAGGAGCCCCGATATGAACCCTATCGAGCATATCTGGGATGTCCTGGAACGCAAGCTCCGTGCCATGGATCCTGCACCCACGAACAGACCAGCATTGACGGCCGCTCTGCAAACGATTTGGTGTCAGCTGCGTCCAGAGGACTACCAGGGGCTTGTCGACTCACTTCCACGGCGTCTCACTGCAGTTCGCAGGGTCAGAGGAGGCCCCACGCGCTATTAGGTGACTATCCCATGACATTTGCTAAGTCAGTGTACACAAAGACAGAAAGCACAAAGTCATCGAACACAAAGAATTGGTAGCTCGCCATGGATATCTTCTGAACTTCTCAGCCTTATTAAGCGACGTGATATTTTACATGCGAAACTTAAAAATCCCACCCTAAAAAATAACATCAATCTCAATCAGGAATATCGCAAGTGTAGAAACAATGTAACAAATTTAAGAAGTAGCTTACAAAACAAATATTGCTCTGAAAAACTTTAGAATTCATGACAAGAACCCAAAGGAAACGTGGAATATAATCAATGAAATCATACATAAAAGAAAAACAACAAAGGGCGATAATTGTACATCTCTAGAAATAGATAACAAGATAATTACAGACAGTTAGGAAATATGTGTATCATTAAATTTATATTTTTCAAATACTGCTAAAACTCTAGCTTCAGCAATCCCTCCCCAGAGCACTGAAACACTTGGGGTTCTTAGTTAGTTGAACTCATTTTTATATATCCAACAGATGAAACAGAAGTAAGATCTATAACATCAAATCTAAAAAACAAGAGTAGCTGTGGGCAGGATATTATAACTGCCAATTTTCTAAAAGAATTCCAGGATTCTTGAGGCGGGATGCTAACGAAGATCATTGACGATTTCTTGGCATCTGGTACATTACCTAGTGAGCTAAAAGTATCTAAAGTATTTCCTGTCTTCAAGGGTGGGGATGGGAGGTATCCTAGTAACTATAGGCCTATCTGTATTCTCTCCATGATCTCCAAAATATTAGAAACTATTGTTAAAAAGAGACTTCTCACTTTTTAAACAAAAATAATTTCTTTTATAACGCACAATATGGTTTTCGTGAGAACTCTAACACTGAAATAGTAACCGTAGATCTCATAAATCTGGTGCAAGAGTCAATAGATCTTAATAATTTTGCTGATGGATTGTTTATGTATCTAAAGAAGGCCTTTGATACAGTAGACCGTGAAAGACTGTTAGCTAAATTAGAGAGAGCAGGAGTTCGTGGTGTTGCTTTGAAGTGGTTTAATAATTATCTTTCTGATAGAAAACAGTATGCAGTGCTGAATAACCGTAGGAGCTCAGCAATTAGGGTAACCCATGGCGTTCCCCAGGGGTCGGTATTAGGCCCGATACTCTTTCTAGTCTTCAACGACATTGCAACTTGCCGTTTGAAAGGACGTATCACACTATATGCCGACGACACAAACATGTTCTATACTGGTTGCAATATAGACTCAATTGTTAAAGATATGCAGGAAGACCTCAATAATCTGTGCTTTTGGTTTCAAGCAAATAAATCAACAATTAATGTGCAAAAGACTAATTATATGATAATGACAAAACAAGGCCAGAATGAAATCCCACACAGTAAAATATATATGCAGAATACTGAAATAAAACTAGTTAGTACTGTCAAATATCTTGGATTGGTAATTGTTAGAAACTTGAACTGGACAGACCATGTTGAATATATTAATAAAAAGATCACACCTGTTGCAGGAATTTTAAAGAAACTTAGTTATTTTATCCCACAACATCTTCGAAAACAGATCTACTACTCTTTAGTTTATTGTCACCAACAATATTTGAATGAATCTGGATGCGCTGTAAGAAGTCTGACTTGAATGAGCTAATGGTAGTACAAAATAGAACTGTTAGAAATATACTTAATCTTCCCTACTTAACGCCAATAAAATATCTATACCTAATTGCTAAAATACCACCCCTAAGCATGAGTACAGAATTCAATGCAGCTGTACTCATGTATAAAATAAAACATAAATTTATACACCATAACACTACATATACTCTGAATTCTGACAACTATCCATATAGTTCTAGGCACGCAAATGACTTTGCCTTATACAATGTTCGTTCTTATAAATATGGTATAAACAGCTTGAAGTTCTCTGCGATCCAATTATTTAATAACATCCTTGTGGAGGTAAAAACATCACCAACTTTGGCAAAATTCAAACAAAGAGTCAAACATTATTTTTGGGAAAGGTACAGTGTTGTTTAAATTAAATATCGGTTGTCATTTAGGCCCTAAGTCATTCTGCCGAACAATCTTGCAAACTGCCCGGAACTATTCTTGTACCTCTGCAGCTTTTATGTTATGTAAATGTAAATACTCTGTAATATATTCTTGTACCTCTGCAATTCTTATGTTATGTATATGTACTCTAAATAGTCCGTAATCAATTCTTGTACCTCTGCAACTTTCATTTTATGTAAATATAAATACTCTGTAATCTATTCCTGTACCTCTGCAACTTTTATGTTATGCAAATGTAAATAAAGTCAGAAATAATTCTCTGTAATCCTCATATTGATGATGTCCATACTTTATATATTGTATGTGTTTATATGTTCAACCATTTACTAATAATCTTATATACACAAACTATATTTTGGTATGTAAGTGCCCGCCAGTATGTAATGTCGTGTACAATTCCTATGTATGAGCCTGCAGGCTCGTTGGAATAAACTGAAATAAATGAATGAATTAATGAATGAATGAACGAATGAAAAGAATGCTAAAGGCACATCATAGAATTGTGTCTGTCTGAGTGAATCCCAGACGTTGATACTGTGAAGGATTTATTGCTGAGTGATAAAGCAGAAATAGTATTTCCGGCCGAGAGGCCCAATCGTGAGTTAAAAACAAGTTGTTAGGAGAGTGTGCCCCGAGGAAGTGACGACAAGGGAAAGTATGTCTCAGCTGTGCTCTTAACTTTGGTCTGCAATAAACAAAGATAAGACGCATTAAACCCAACGCCGCCTAGGGCGTTGATTAACCAGGTGTGTGTGTGTGTGTGTGTGTGAAATGTGAGCTAGCCAGACGGAATACGTAATTAGCGAGTTGCAGCTTTGAGCTCGCATCCGGGAGAGAGTTGGTTCGAAACCCACTGTCGGCAGCCCTGAAGATGGTTTTTTCCGTGATTTCCCATTTTCACACCAGGCAAATGCCGGGGCTGTACCTTAATTAAGGCCACGGCCGCTTCCTTCCCCTTCATTGGCCTTTCCTGTCCCATTGTCGCCATAAAACATATCTGTGTCGGTGGAACGTAAAGCAACTACCAAAAAAAAGCGAGTTGTTGTAGTGACCAGCTGGAACGATGTGTACGTTTAGAAGAATGGAAATTAGTGGCATAGCAAGGACCGATGTGGGTTATAGTTACAAAATGATGATAGAACATTACGAAGGTGCTTGTGAGTGTGTAGTGTGGGCATGCATGAGTGTCTTTACAAGAACTCTGATACAAGTGTATTATGTTGATATTCAGATTGCAGTACACTACAGAATCTTACATTAAAATGCAGAACGAGAACAATATGATCAAGGTCAAGCGTTTTACAGCGAATGGTACTTTCACTTACAATCTAAAATCCAACTTTGGAGGCTTCTTAGAAGATAGATTCAAGAGATCTATTGGTTTTACAATTATGTCTCCGTGAATGTTCAAAAGAGCCAACACACTGAGTCGCCTTTCACTTGTTTATTGTCAGCTTCTGTTCATTTTCTTTTGTAAAACGTCCATGTGGTGGGGGGTGGGGGGTTGGTCCCCAGTAATCCCACCTTGACTACGCCACAGAGTCTTACGAATGTTGAAAATGCTCATATAATAATAATAATAATAATAATAATAATAATAATAATAATAATAATAATAATAATAATAATAATAATAATAATAATAATAATAATAATAATAATAATAATAATATACATTTTATTTTATTTACATAAGCATGAAAATCAGCAGTTGTTGCACATATACTTGATGCAGGTCATTAAGCATCAAATGTACAAAATTCTCTAACTGTTTTACAGATACAACCGAAAGGGATAAAATTGAACACTTTAGAAACCCTGGACTTTTGTAGGCATCAATTAATATATCCTTAACACGTACTCAATGATAACATTGAAGATGAAAATTTAAAGATTAAGCCATCAGCAGCAACTGGATATTTGTATAGTTGACTCAAGATAGATGTAACACATTTATAATACACATAGCCCCTAGTCTTCAATAAAATAGTATAAAATTCTTAGAAAGCAACTCTGTATTAAATAGAGCGACAGTTAAATGTTACAATTTCATTACCTGACGATAGAGAATAAGCTCTGAAACGCATTGAGGAATACAAATTAATAAAATAATTTGACTGGTAACTATTTCATAACGAATAAAATACCTATATTTACCAATATTGTCGGACTTTACTTGCGTATGCAATTCTCGCAACCACGAACCTACAACTTTAATGGGAACGGAACAGGACGAAGGAAAAGTAATCTCAAAGTAACTTACACAGTTTGAGTTTTACGTTTTTATCTTCTTTCTTAATCTGTTTACCCTCTAGGGTCGGTTTTTCCATTGGACTCAGCGATGAATCCCACCTCTACCACTGCAAGGGCAGTGTCCTGGCGCGTGAGATTTTGGGATCGGAGGACACTACTGGGAAAAGGACCAGAACCACGCCCAGGTGGCCTCACCTGCTATGCTGAACAGGGGCCTTGTGGTGGGATGGGAAGAATGGAACGGATAGGCAAGGAAGAGGGAAAGAAGCGGCCGTGTCCTTACATTAGGTACCATCCCGGCACTTTCCTGGAGGAGAAGTGGGAAAACACGGAAAACTACTTCGAAGATGGCTGAGGTGGGAATCGAACCCACCTTTACTCATTTGACCTCACGAGGCTAAGTGGACCCCGTTCCAGCCCTCGTACCACTCTTCCCTCGTGGCAGAGCCGGGAATCGAACCCAGGCCTCCGGGTGTTGCAACTAATCACGCTATAGGTTTATATACCTACAAAAATTTATTCAAAACCTAAGGAACAGATGGATACTCACACACGTGCATTCAGTCCAACTGAAAAATATATTAGAGGCCATTTTTCAGAGTCAAAGCGCCATGTTCACACTAAGAAGATATATTCACGAAATCCTGTCCGTATGGCACGTCCGTCACACAAAGTCACTACCGAAAATTGTCCAGGATTCAAGTTAAAATGGCATGTTTCATTCTTGAATTAACATCATCAGATTCAATCAAATCACACTCAAATACTTAGAAATGTACAAACAATGAAACCTGGAACTTATCATAATGAAGTCCTATTTTCTCTCCACTCTAGCATAGAATGCGAAGAACTGTTGCTCTGTCATTGGCGTAAGTTCAGCTGGTTATTCAGTCCATTGACCTTCCGCCACGCCACGCCCCACGCCCTGGTTAGTTCAATGACACGCTGTATTTTACTTTTAGGTGTTATATTTTTAGTGCTCCCATTATTATTATTATTTATTCCTTTCTTAATCTGCTTACTCTCCAGTGTTGGTTTCTCCCTCGGACTCAGCGAGGTATCCCACCTCGAAATATAATAATTTTATTAATTCGCTCCGAATAATACCGAAAGACCTTCCTAACAATGCCGAACGTGATAATCTAACGTCTACCGATCAGAAGCCATAATCAGATTCTAGTGCTCTGGTAGGGGGATAAAATGTGTAGAAAAGCGATGCAGTTAAGAATACGCCAATGCCCAAATCCTGCGGATCACCTCATCCGCTGCCTTCAGGTAACACTTGATTCAATCAGTCAATACCGATCTGCATTTAGGGCAGTCGCCCAGGTGGCAGATTCCCTGTCGGTTGTTTTCCTAGCCTTTTCTTAAATGGTTTCAAAGAAATTGCAAATTTATTGAACATCTCCCTTGGTAAGTTATTCCAATCCCTAACTCCCCTTCTTATAAATGAATGTTTGCCCCAATTTGTCCTCTTGAATTCCAACTTTATCTTTATATTGTGATCTTTCCTACTTTTAAAGACGCCACTCAAATTTATTCGTCTACTGATGTCATTCCACGCCATCTCCCCCCTGACAGCTCGGAACATACCACTTAGTCGAGCAGCTCGTCTTCTTTCTCCCAATTCTTCCCAGCCCAAACTTTGCAAGATTTTTGTAACGCTACTCTTTTGTCGGAAAACACCCAGAAAAAATCGAGCTGCTTTTCTTTGGATGTTTCCAGTTCTGCACATACTCTAGTTGGGGTCTTACCAGAGACTTATATGTCCTCTCCTTTACATCCTTACTACAACCCTTAAACACCCTCATAACCATGTGCGGAGATCTGTACCCTTTATTTACAATCCCATTTATGTGATTATCCCAATGAAGATCTTTCCTTATATTAACACCTAAATGCTTACAATGATCCCCAAAAGGAACTTTCACCCCATCAACGCAGTAAATAAAACTGAGAGGACTTTTCCTATTTGTGAAACTCACGACCTGACTTTTAACCCCGTTTATCAACATACCGTTGCCTGCTGTCCATCTCACAACATTATTGAGGTCACGTTGCAGTTGCTCACAATCTTGTAACTTATTTATTACTCTATACAGAATAACATCATCTGCAAAAAGCCTTACCTCTGATTCCATTTCTTTACTAATATCATTTATATATATAAGAAAACATAAAGGTCCAATAATACTGTCCTGAGGAATTCCCCTCTTAATTATTGCAGGGTCAGATATAGCTTCGCCTACTCTAATTCTCTGAGATCTATTTTCTAGAAATATAGCAACCAATTCAGTCACCCTTTTGTCTAGTCCAATTGCACTCATTCTTGCCAGTAGTCTCCCATGATCCACCCTATCAAATGCTTTAGACAGGAAATCGCAATACAGTCCATTTGACCTCCTGAATCCAAGACATCTGCTATATCTTGTTGGAATCCTACCAAGTTGAGCTTCAGCGGAATAACCTTTCCTAAAACCGAACTGCCTTCTATCGAACCAGTTATTAATTTCACAAACATGTCTAATAAAATCAGAAAGAATGCCTTCCCAAAGCTTACATGAAACGCATGTCAAACTTACTGGCCTGTAATTTTCAGCTTTATGTCTATCACCCTTTCCTTTATACACAGGGGCTACTATAGCAGCTCGCCATTGATTTGGTATAGCTCCTTCAAGCAAACAATAATCAAATAAGTACTTCAGATATGGTACTATATCCCAACCCATTGTTTTTAGTATATCCCCAGAAATCTTATCAATTCCAGCTGCTTTTCTAGTTTTCAACTTTTGTATCTTATTGTAAATGTCATTGTTATCATATGTACATTTTAATACTTCTTTAGCATTAGTCTCCTCCTCTATCTGGACATTATCTTTGTAACCAATAATCTTTGCATACTGCTGACTGAATACTTCTGCCTTTTGAAGATCCTCACATACACACTCCCCTTGTTCATTAATTATTCCTGGAATGTCCTTCTTGGAACCTGTTTCTGTCTTAAAATACCTATACATACCCTTCCATTTAGCACTGAAATTTGTATGACTGCCAATTATGCTTGCCATCATGTTATTATTAGCTACCTTCTTTGCTAGGTTCATTTTCCTAGTAAGTTCCTTCAATTTATCCTTACTTCCACAGCCATTTCTGACTCTATTTCTTTCCAATCTGCACCTCCTTCTTAGTCTCTTTATTTCTCTATTATAATAAGGTGGGCCTTTACCATTTTTTAGCACCTTTAAAGGTACAAACCTGTTTTCACATTCCTCAACAATTGCTTTAACCCCATCTCAGAGTTTGTTTACATTTACTGTCTTCCACCGATCATAGTAACTTTTTAAAAACTGCCTCATGCCTGCTTTATAAGCCATATGGTACTGCCTAATAGTCCTACTTTTAAGACCTTCCTTTCTAACACATTTATTTTAAACTACGACAAAAACAGCTTCATGATCACTAATGCCATCTAATACTTCGGTTTCTCTCTAGAGCTCATCTGGTTTTACCAGCATCACATCTAGGATATTTTCCCTCTAGTTGGTTCCATCATTTTCTGAATCAGCTGTCCTTCCCATATTAGCTTATTTGCCATTTGTTGGTCATGCTTCCTGTCGTTCGCATTTCCTTCCCAACTGACATTTGGTAAATTCATATCCCCCGCTACAATCACATTCCTTTCCATGTCGTTTCCCACATAGCTGATTATCTTATCAAATAATTCTGAATCCGTGTCAGCGCTACCCTTTCCCGGTCTGTACACTCCAAAGACATCAAGCTGCCTATTATCTTTAGAAATGAGCCTAACACCTAGAATTTCATGTTTTTCACCTTTAACTTTTTCGTAGCTTACAAATTCTTCTTTCACCAGAATGAATACTCCCCTTCCCACCATTCCTATCCTATCTTTACGATACACTCTCCAGTTCCATGGGAAAATTTCTGCGCACATTATATCATTTCTCAGCCAATGATTCAACTCCTATTACAATATCTGGTAAATATATATCTATTAAATTAATTCTATTCCTTTCTTTACAATACTTCTACAGTTCAACACTAACATTTTTATGTTATCCCTACTTGACTTCCAGATCTCTGTACCCTTTCCCTGAATGTACCTCCCTATTACCCTTCCAAACAAATTTCCTAACTTATACGTACCACTGCGGTTTAAGTGAAGGCCATCTGAGCGCATATCCCTATCTCCTACCCACCCATTGGGATCTAGAAATTTCACTCCTAGTTTCCCACATACCCACTCCATAGTCTCATTTAAATCCCCAATCACCCTCCAGTCAGTATCCCTCCTACACAGAATTCCACTGATAACAATCTCCGCTTTCTTAAATTTCATCCGTGCTGCATTTACCAGATCCCACACATCCCCACGCTATAGGTTTATATACCTACACAAATTTATTCAAAACCTAAGGAACAGATGGATACTCACACACGTGCATTCAGTCCAACTGAAAAGTATATTAGCGGCCATTCTTTCGAAGTTCAGTACTGACCACTACCTCACATGTACATCAATATATTTTAGCCAGTCCTTAAAGGATAATAACTTAATGACGTGTTCTTACCTCGTCACATCCGGAAAGCTCTATACCTACTTTATATAGACTTCCGCGAGGCTTACACTTATCATTGGGTTTTCTATCGTTTGGGATGCAAACTAGTGTCCTCATCGTTTTTGCATCGTTTGGGATAAGATGTCAAACCTCCGAAATCTTTGCGAGCATTTATTGAATATTTTTATACACACGAGCAGGTGACGACGATTCTTTTCCCCTCAGAGGCGTAGCCTAGGGGGTTTACTGGTAGTTAGAGCCCTCCCCCCTCTATAGACGTTTTACATAAGAAAATAAACGGAAACTGACAATAATCAGGTGAAAGTTGACTCAGTGGGTTGGCTGCTTTGAACCGTTCACAGAGACATAATTGTAAAACCAGTAGAACTCTTGTCTCTGTTTTCTAAGAAGCCTCGAAAATTGGATTTTAAATTATAATCTGAACTATCATTCGTCGTAAAACTGTTGACCTTGATCATATAGTTCGCGTTCTGCATTTTAATGTAAGATTTTGTAGTGTATTGAAATCTGAATATCACCATAATTCACTTGTATCAGTGTCCTTATAAAGGCACTCATGCATGCGCACACCATACACTCACAACCACCTTCGTTATGTTCTGTCATCATTTGTAACTATAACCCCCCATCGGTCGATCCTGGCTACGCTACTGACTTCTATAGAATCATGCTCGTTTATCTACTATCGAGTAACTAGGATAAAAATTAAATAATGATGTGTACTTGTACCAACCAAACACTAGCTCCACAACGTGATTACAACATTACTAGGACTCATAACATTCACTTTTAAAACTGCACGACTCAGGGTAACTCTCATAAATCTATTATTATTATTATTGAAAATGAAAATCCAGTCATTCGACCGGGTCAGGAATGGAATGAATGAAGCCCCCACTAGCGGCGAGGATAGGAATTGTGCCGGCTGCCGAAGTCTGTCGCACTCCTCTGGGGCAATGATTAATGAATGACAGATGAAATTAAATGATATTGGAGAGTGTTGCTGGAATGAATTATGACAGAGAAAATCGGAGTACCCGGAGAAAAACCTGTCCCGCCTCCGCTTTGTCCAGCACAAATCTCACAAGGAGTGACTATCACTATTATTATTATTATTATTATTATTATTATTATTAATTTATAATAATAATACGAAACCTAAACTGCTGTAGCATTCAAGTGGCATCTACAGGTTTCTGGACTTCCCAGTCCGGCTCCATGGCTAAATGGTTTGCGTGCTGGCCTTTGGCAACAGAGGTCCCGGGTTCGATTTCCGGCAGGGTAGGCAATTTTAACCATAATTGGTTAATTCCTCTGGCACAGGGACTGCGTGTATGTGTCGTCTTCATCATCATTTCATCCTCATCACGACGTGCAGGTCGCCTACGGGTGTCAAATCAAAAGACCTGCACCTGGTGAGCTAAACTTGTCCTCGGACACTCTCGGCACTAAAAGCCATACGCCATTTTTTGGACTCCCCAATTTATTTACACTTACTTTACATAAATAATAGGTCCACCATTTTACAGAACACAGCTACCGAAGGGAAAAATTGATTTGGCGCCGGTGTATTTGATGATACACGATATGAACTTAGCATGATAACATTATCCAGGGTGGAGTCATAGGCTGACGGTATCCTGACTTGCTTATCTAATCTGAGGACCTGTTGAACTAAAAAACAACATGGGGATATACCGGCTAGGTTATACTGTTTCCTCAGATGACACACAAAGAATTAAGGGGACCCGGTAGGGTGAAATTCGGCAAAAAATGGAATTTTTACATTTTCATTCCATAAAAATCTAGAGATTTTCTTCTTTCATTAGAGCTATCATTCAAGGTCATATCTTAATTATAAATGCTTTGTATTGCGTTTCCAAGACAACACTGCATGGGCGCGGTAACTTTATCTGCCGGGAGATCTCGTTGTTGACAACGACATTACACGTTTCCTTGGCTCCCTTCTCATATTCCAGCCCAGTGGTGGTATGTGTGTGTAGATGTAACATAATGGATATTTGTGACATTTGCTAGCCTATTCATAAGACCAGTGTTTAGAGATCTAGCAGAGCCACAACTTCTTGAAAAGTGCCTTCATGGACGAACCCAGAACTCCAACGAGTGTGTTAATAATTTGATTTGGACCCGAATTCCCACGAGAGTTTTTGTAGATGTCAGTACCTTGCATTTTGGAGTGTACGATGCTGTGGCTACATATAATGAAGGTAACATCATAAAGTGTAAAACTTTAGAAAAATTGGGAATCTCTCCAGGGTATCACATGATAACAAGTATGAAGAAAATCGATTGTGAACGGAAAAGGAAGGCTGAAGGTGCAGAAAAGGACTGTAAAAAAACTGTCAAGACAAACTAAGAGAGCTGTGAGAAGAAGACTAGAGGATGAGATGCAAGACAACCCAGATGATCCATCATATGGGGCAGGATTACATTGAAAAACTTTGAAGGCTTGTTTCTGCAAGTTCACTTTTTCTGAACAAAAGGAACATTTTCTCAAAAACTATTTAGTATACAATCTTGAAACTTTCAGATATTACATAAAGTCATAATATACACACTTTAACACAACGTTTTTTTGGAGAGAAGTGTTTTGTACAGAAACAAGGGGCTAAAAAGTGAGCGATTTTTTTCAATTTTTTTTTGCACTGAATAGAAAAATTAAAAAAATGGACGAATATCTCTAATGAATAAACCCCTGTGTTAAAACTCGTAAGAAGGTATAAAGAAAGCATGAGAAAAAATGAAGCCTTTAGTATGAACCGTTTCTGAGAAAAATGTACCTAAAAACAGTAAATTTAACACTATAGATATAGACCCTACCGAGTCCCCTTAAGATATGTATTATTGGCACACTTTATCTTGGTGCTTTTGTGTACGGGGGTGAGGAGTAAGGAGGGAGCTGACCCGGTTCCGATAGTGCTGCCAACTGAATGAAAATGAAATCTGAATTGAATCAAGAATATGATCGATCGATATGAAGTTTCTAAACCATTATTATCTTAAGCCAACAACTATGTCACATACACATTATATACCATTTCTCGATGTGAATCTTGTTCCTAGCATGAATTCTATAGCTTGGCTTTGCTGTGTAAACAACAGTACTAGTACGTAAAGTGTACGCCAGATGTCGCACAACGATGCTTAAGCGATTCATAGTTTGTGTTTCAAAAGTTGCCAGTACGAATCTCAAAGATTGCCGAGGTCGACCGATTCAGCACTAGGGTGTAAATGCACCAAGATAAAGTGTGCCGATAATAAGTATACTTAAAAAAAACCACATCTATATGGCTGGAGCATAGCAATAACATCCACCTTCATGACAGAGAACAACATAAATAATAACATTAGAGGTACACACTTTTCCTTCTCTATACAAAATAACCACTGATCACATATATATTCAAAACACATGCCAACACTATCAACCTTCCAAACCTATAACATCATCTCATACACTCTTTTCTCGATCACTGAATTTACACAACATAATCAGGTCAATAAATTAATTAGCTGGTTGGTACAACGACCTTGCCAGGACGATATTACATTAGGATCTTCTCCATCCTTTGCTTCTCACTGAACACACGCTCAATTAAACTGTATATGTTTTACGATATAAAGCACCTTCTTCTTAGCATTTATATTTACACAATCTGGCTAGTGAGAAAGGCTTGATCGCTAAACGTCACCACTTACCCTTCTCCCAGACAGAAAAAATTATGCCATCAAATAATGTACAGGGCATTGTAACATTAATCTTCCAGTGTTTATATGAACTCGTAGTAATGAGTGCGCTCGTACATACTTCAGTCAAAGTTGAGGAAATACCCTCATTACCTCGCCACATTCGACGATAAGGTAGCAAACACTAAGTGGAATTCAAGTTCAGGGTCGGAGACCACGACAAATACATACTCACAGTTTGAAGTTAACTAGATTAACACTTCACAGAACAATTCAGTAAACATCGTCATGACACCAAACTCAATCAGGCGTCCCAGTCAAGCGTCAAGACATGCCATAATTCTTAGAGTTACAAACACCAGCATACACCATGACAAAAATTTTGCCCACTTCAAATGGTACGACCAGACGATCACAACAGTTCCACTAGTTAAGACCAATAAGACCAACCTTGCCATGCCATCCCCCTATTCGTAGCAGTGAGCCGTAAAGCTCAATGCCAGAACTTTTTAGCCCGTCGACCGGTACCGGTACCGGTCTTGAGCGCTATGTCTGTAAGAAGTTAATCTCATGGTTGTAATTTTGCTGGTGAGTGGGGTTAGGGTGAGAATTTAGTCAGTCTTTGGCCAGAGTATGGCCAGGCGCATGAGCGCTGTGTGTGATTGTTTAGTATGTAGTAGTGGCACTAGGCGCTTATGATGAGAAAGTAAAATGCGCTAGGTGCGCGGAGAAATTGCGTTATGAGTACTCGGGGCCACTTGTACTTTAGGCCGTGAGTCTCACAGGAGCCTACTGTGTTAATGAGGGGTTTTCACGCAGGCTGGGGTTCGATTACCGGCTCTGTCACGAAATTTGAAAAGTTTTACTAGGGCTGGAACGGGGCCCACTCTGCCTCAGCCATCCTCGAAGTGGTTTTCCATGGTTTCCCATTTCTCCTCCAGGAAAATTCCGGGATGGTACTTCAGACCACGGCCGCTTCCTTCCCACTTCCTTGTCTAACCCTTCCAATCTTTCTATCCCCCACAAGGCCCCTGTTCAGCATAGCAGTAGAGGCCGCCTGGGCGATGTGCTGGTCCTCCTCCCCAGTTGTATCACCCCAACCCGAAGTCTCACGCTCCAGGGCACTGCCCTTGAGGTGGTAGAGGTGGGATCCCTCGCTGAGTCCGAGGGAAACCCGACCCTGGAGTGTAAGCAGATTAAGAAAGAAAGAAGGGAAGAAAGAAAGAAAGAAAGAAAGAAAGAAAGAAAGAAAGAAAGATATGTGAAATAATATGACTAGTGTTGAAAAAGAAAACGATCCAGCGATTACAGAACTTGAACGCTAACCATTCGACCACCGCCATCTCGTGCTCATGATCGCAAGGCACGGTATATATATATATATATATATATATATATATATATATATATATATATATATATAAACCAAACCCCATGGCACTACAGCCCTTGAAGGGCCTTGGCCTACCAAGCAACCGCTGCTCAGCCCGAAGGCCAGCAGATTACGAGGTGTCGTGTGGTCAGCACGGCGAATCCTCTCGGCCGTTATTCTTGGCTCTCTAGACCGGGGTCGCTATCTCACCGTCAGATAGCTCCTCAATTCTAATCACGTAGGCTGAGTGGACCTCGAACCAGTCCTCAGGTCCAGGTAAAAATCCCTGACCTGGCCGGGAATCGAACTCGGGGCCTCCGAGTAAGAGGATAGTAATAATAATTTCGTGCCCTTGTAAGGCAGACCCTCCGATGAGGGTGGGCGGCATCTGCCATGTGTAGGTAACTGCGTGTTATTGTGGTGGAGGATAGTGTTGTGTGTGGTGTGTGAGTTGCAGGGATGTTGGGAACAGCACAAACACCCAGCCCCCGAGCCATTGGAATTAACCAATGAAGGTTAAAATCCCCGACCCGGCCGGGAATCGAACCCGGGACAGAGGATAGTAGAGTACATGGTAAGCAAAATTTACGATAATTTCACTCGTAGGAATGGATTTCTATTAAGCCTTTTATGTATCGCACTTTATTACCCATGATTTCAGGATAAATGCTCGAGAGAAGTGTGGTCTCTGAGTAAGCGACTAGAGTGCGAATGCAGAACACTTGGAGTTCGATTCCCGGTTGGGCACATACATTTTACTGAATAGTAAATAAATATAACTTTGAATAATACAGTACCAAGGAAGTGAGAGGTGCAGAGCAGCCAATAGGAACCAGCTGGATACAATACTTGCGTAGAAGGTGTCATGGCGGCGACATGGACGACTTTAGAAACTTAGAACCAAGTATCTGTAATATGGCGGATGAGAAAATATGAAGTAAGGAATTCTGAGAAACGACAACGAAATGGTTAAAGAGAAATACGATATGAGTAAGGTATGATGTTCAAGTATTGAATTGAAGAAGGGGAGGGGGTTTGTGTGTTAGCGCCTGTGAGATAGGCAACCCGAAAAACAAAGGTCAACGACCTAGTTTTAAACGAACCGACATAGAGTCCTCTCTGTATTTTAGACAGCTAGGGTAATGTCTGCGGTTTCCTCGCTGGGGTCGGCCGACCGCTACCTTCGACGTATTCCCAACCACTAGCCCGCCATTGGATATATGTTTATCACCAGGCCAATAGCCCACGATTTGGTTCTGGTTACTGATTGGTTGTAAGCGATCACATGCTCAGGCATGCGTTCTGGAGTAAATGGGGACTTACTATTGTTCTTTGGAACAATCACAGTCATTTCCATTTTCACTGATACCAATATGGATGTATCTTTTCGCTCGTAGATTAATTATTTCGGTCTCGAAAGCCAAGAATAACGGCCGAGAGGATTCGTCGTGCTGACCACACGACACCTCGTAATCTGCAGGTCTTCGGGCTGAGCAGCGGTCGCTTGGTAGGCCAAGGCCCTTCAAGGGCTGTAGTGCCATGCGGTTTGGTTTGGTTTGGTTAGATTAATTATTTTCTTGATTGAGTTCCTGTGTGTATTTTGTTTTTCATCCCGTAACTTATCGTGCTGAAGGCACTATTTAGTGTACCTTTCCCTGTCCCCTAAATTTTGCCTAGCTCAGTGGAGAAGCTGCGTGGATCGTTCCGGTGAAATAAATGGATCTAAAATGTACTTACTTTTTTTTTTTTTTTTTTTTTTTTTTTTTGTAAATTGCTTTTACGTCGCATAGACACAGATAGGTCGTATTGCGACGATGGGACAGGAAAGAGCTAGGAGTGGGAAGGAAGCGGCCGCGGTCTTAATTAAGGTACAGATCCAGCATTTGCCTGGTGTGAAAATGGGAAACCATGGAAACCCATCTTCAGGGCTGCTGACAGTGGGGTTCGAACCCACTATCTCCCGAATACTGGTTAGTGGCCGCACTTAAGCGACTGTATCTATCGAGCTCGGTTGTACTTACATTAATAGGACAGGTTCTAGAATGGAGATGTGACGATGGATGGTGAAGGGACCCGATCCCTAGTGAAGGCACGCCCGGCCAGGTGAGAGCCCGTGCTCGGCGGCCTATGAAATTTTAGTTGGCGGCCACTCGGCCGGCCAACGGAGCAAAGCAAGCCTGTGTCCCGCAGGCCGCACTCGTCGGCGGCGGGCTACGACGCTCGGTTTCGGCTCTCCAGGTCTTGTCAACCTCTGCGATTTTCTTTTCAGTCGTCCTCTTCCAGGTCTTCTTGGGCCGACCTTGCTTTCTGGTGCCTTGAGTGTTCCAGCCAACGCCGCCCTCTCAACAGCTCCATCCGGCTTCCTTAATGTGAGTCCGATCCAGCGCCATTTCCTCTCCTTGATCTGGATGTCAATCGGCTGCTGATTGGTCATGGAAATAATGTCCTCAAGGATTTTCAGTTATAATTTGGCAGTATCGTGTCGAGTTCACCAGGTGAAAAATATAATAAAAAGATGTGAAACGATACCGGAGTAGCGTTCTTTATGCTTGCCAAGGACCCACCAAGCTGGCCCTAGCAGTATTCTTACTTAAATATAACAATGAAAACGGAGGCACCATAAATATCAGATTTGTGAACATTTTATTTGTTTCTACTCGCCGGCTTTGGTCAGCCAGGTCGCTGTCATGAAGACTGTTTTCTGTTGTCTACAATAGATCCTGCATAATGTGTGCCCACAAGCCCGCCACACTCATTGAAAATTAAAAACCGCGTAATGTGAAACTGTCTTGACATGCGCCCATAACCCTATTTTACCGGGCGAGTTGGCCGTGCGGTTAGGGGCACGCAGCTGTGAGCTTTCATCCGGGAGATAGTGGGTTCGAATCCCACTGTCGGCAGCCCTGAAGATGTTTTTTCTGTGGTTTCCCATTTTCACACAAGGCAAATGCTGGGGATGTACCTTAATTAAGGCCACGACCTCTTCCTTACCCCCACCCTAGTGCTTTCCTATCCCATCGTCACCATAAGACCTATCTGTGTCGATGCGACGTAAAGCCACTAAAAAAAAAAAAAAAACCAACAACCCTTATTTCGGTCACAATTTTGCAAGACTCTAGAGGGGATGTTAGAGGCTTGTTAACCTGAGAGTTTACACCCCTCAGACTCACTTTGCTCCCCACCACCAAGCATAACGGTTACTAACCGGACCTCACCAATCCAGACCAACGGTCTTTTCGCTGGCCTTTTCTTATAAAGATAGTCTTGGCAACCTTGTAAATCACGCTGTGGCATTGTCCTAGCCGAACTACATTGGATCTGCAACCTGTGTTTCGCGAAGGCTTAGCAGAGGTGTAATAGAATTTCCAATTTTTTAAAGGGAGTTTTAAAAATAACATTTCAGTTGTAAATCTCTATTTTCACAGGAAATGAATCACAGTTCAAAATACCTATTTAATTTTCATCCATTCTGTGACAAGAGACCACCGGCGTTCTAACTCCTTTAATGATTATTTGCATTTTAGCAATATAAATTATCGAAAGTTCACGACTAATACAGCATTGCAACAAAACAACTTACCACAATACATTAATAGGCCTATATATGCTACAATGAAATGAGGTCATAGTTCTCAATCACAAAAAAGATAAAAGGAAGAAACGAACTTACCTCTTTACAGCAAGCTTGACAGACTACCCTTCTATCCTAAGTCAGATTGGGATCCCCTGTGATCCACTGCTTCAGCCAGTAGGACTTCGACGATTTTTCTTTGGGCATTGCCGCAAACACACTTCTTCTTCTTCTTCTTCTTCTTCTTCTTCTTCCACTTCACAATAAATCACAACACGTTCTGAACGTAAAGCGTACGCGTACAACAGTTCGTTTCGAAAGGAAGGTTCAGGGCATATGGGTTGTGCAACATAGTTCGATGTTGACTGGTTCTCGCATATGTCTTAGGAGGATGGAGGGGTTGAAGGCTTTGAGGTCAAATTGTTCCTTGTTTCTCCTGACGGAAATTTCTCTATAACTATTTCTGGTGACTTCTGAGAATTTCCATGTTTGTTCGTGGGGTAAACAGATATTGAGAAGAGAGAAGATAATTATGTCGAGCACACTAGCTACAATATAATACACTGGAGGAAAATCGGCTTTTAAAAAATAGAGTCAAAAGGCATCAAATAGGCAATTATACTCCAAATAGGCTCAAACCCCTGAAATAGGCATTTATAGGCACAAAAAACCAACGAAAAATAGCTAAAAGACCCTAAAACGGATTTATATCTCAAAAGCCTACGTTTCTGAACACAGGAATAAAATAGGCAAATAGGCAAATTCCCGTCTCTAGTTATAACCCAAATCGGCAATACAATGTCAAAGAGTGAGTAAATACGTTATCTACTATATCCTGTTAACATATCAACCCTAAGCGGTTTGTTCCCTTAGCCTAATGACCACATCGGTCCACCACCTTTCTAAAAAAGGGAAACGCATAAACATGTTGATAACTAACTGTAACCGGTCAATACGTTAGGCCAGAGGGGTACGATGCGCATTCGTATCCCTGAAATATCACTATAAAATTTGTCACAAATGGAACATAATAATTGCTTTTGCATATATCAAGTGAAAAATCTGCGGCAAATTAAGAAATACCGTCGTTATTTGAGAAATATGAAAACATACTTAAGGCTTGTAGAGAGGACTGGTTTATGTCGTACTCCGCTGCTGGTGCCGTCTTTTGTTACTTTCTTCAGGTCCAGGGCTAGCACCGTGGAATGGGAGTGCTATGTCTGTGGATTCTCATTATCTTTGTCCATTCGCTGCTGGTGCCGTCTTTTGTTACTTTCTTCAGGTCCAGGGCTAGTACCGTGGAATGGGAGTGCTATGTCTGTGGATTCTCATTATCTTTGTCTGTATGACAGAGCGACCAGTTCAAACAGCAAAATGGAGGTCAACAGAATAATAATAATAATAATAATAATAATAATAATAATAATAATAATAATAATAATAATAATAATAATAATAATAATAATAATAATAATAATAATAATAATGTTATTTGCTTTACGTCCCAGTAACTACTTTTACGGTCTTCGGAGACGCCGAGGTGCCGGAATTTAGTCCCGCAGGAGTTCTTTTACGTGCCAGTAAATCTACCGACACGAGGCTGTCGTATTTGAGGACCTTCAAATACCACCGGACTGAGCCTGGATCGAACCTGCCAAGTTGGGGTTAGAAGGCCAGCGCCTAAAACGTCTGAGCCACGCAGCCCGGCCAACAGAAAAACAGAAAAATAGCATGATCCCTGGACCAATAAATATTTTTATTGTTCGAACGAAAGTAGCTCGATCCCTGGACCAATAAATCACTAGTCCACAGAATTATTCTTATGTACATTGGCCATACCATTTTGTCGCCTATTAAATATTGCATATCGCGATACACTTCAGGAAATGATGTCATTGACAACTGAAGCAATGAAACGAAAGCAAAGAACTTCAGTGAACACAGACATCACACACGAAATTGTTGAAAGTGTAAGACAAAAGACATACGTGTGTCACTGTGAACGTAACACCAAATATACTTGTAAAGTGGTAAAGTAAGTATACATAATATTCTCCAAAAATCAAATTTTCTTAATTTGCCGCAGATTTTTCACTTGATATGTGTAAAAGCAATTATTATGTTCCATTTGTGACACATTTTATAGTGATATTTCAGGGATACGAATGCGCACTATACCCAGGCCAGAGGCCAAACACTCTCGATTGTGATAGTATATAAATGACAATGTAATCTATGTAAATTGGTCAGTAAACGAGTACCCCTACTGTAGCTTGTATGCTAGAGGACTTGACTGCTATTCAATCATCAGTACCTTTCATCTTTAATAATAAACGGAAGTGTTTGTCTGTCTGTGCGCGATGCCCAGCTCGCAGAGATCTGAAGTTTTGAACATAGGTAGATGGAAGGGGCTCCGAATGCACCTCGAAGCCGGAATTTTCATTTTCGCATTCGTTGGTGAGTTATGAACGAAAAACCATCGGAAAACGTGTATTGGGATATGACAATCCAACGTATTGTCACCAAGATTACAGTACCTATATGCATAGAGTCACTGTCGCTAGGCAACGTACATGAGGTAGGTAGAGAACACAATTCAAGGAGCCATTTTACGTCCATGGCGTAGGAAACCGTTTTTGGTCTTATATGTGAGGGCATGTGGCGCTGTTGATGGTGATTCGTTCGTCGGATGGGGACGTAAAGTCTTGAGCTATTCGAGAGGAGTGGACACTCTTACTGTCATAATTCATGTCATTCATTTCATCTGATTAGGCTGACGTCATGAAAGATATCCGGTCGTAAAAACTCGCTACGAAGATTCATCTCACTTCATACCCAAACCCCGTAGGGAAAGGGGACAAAGGTTGGACATGAAATGTATAGGAGACAAGATAGATGATAAGGTTAAACAAGGAATAATACATATATCAGGCAAGATGCCATTTTAAGTCCGTGGAATAAGAAGCCATTTTCCTTCGGTCCATGATGTCTGTCTGTCTGTCTGTCTGTCTGTCTGTCTGTCTGTCTGTCTGTCTGTCTGTCTGTCTGTCTGTCTGTGTGCGATGCCCAGCCAAATCTACGGCAAACAAAGATCTGAAATGTTTGTCACAGGTGGGCACAGGTTTTCACCTAAAACGCATGGCTATGTCTAAGAGCAATTCTTGCATCAAGACATGAAGCTGTCAACGTCATCAATAAGCAACACTCACAAGAATTATCCAGTTACCATGTTTTCTTTCAACTAACTCAATCTCATATTTTATTGTTTCATTTAGAGAAAACATAGGCTACATTAAAGAAGATTAGATTATAATAAACACGCACAGATATGAAATTTTAACATTCGTGGCCACAGCATTTCACCAATTTCGCATGGCTATGTCAAAGAGCAATTCTTGCTCCAAGAAGTGAATCTGTCAATGTCATCATCAAGCAACTTTTACAAGAATTACCCGATGTTCTACAAAGTTACAAGTCTATCGACTACACGGCAGAGCTTTTGAAAGACTCGGAGTCACCTGGAGTACCGTCGAACATCTTAGAGCGGACGATTGTAGCACCGATTATCCTTCTTAAGAATAAGAATCCTGCCCTCTGCAATGAACACGGCTCTGACTGTAGCCAAATACACCAGAGACAATACACGATACTCAGCGAGATATCGAGGGACAGCTATTAAAACTCTCTCTAGAGGGTAGACCTGAGAACTACTGATTCTGTCATAAGAGCACGTATATTTCTGTGTGAAGTTTTGGGTGTTATTTATGCGTTTAAAGTGAGTTGACATAATTAAATAGTAGCGTATGTCATTCGTTGATATCTCCTCTCAACATGAGGGGAAAGGTATGTGCTGTGTTTGGCTGCAGTAACTATGAAGTAGAGAAGAATGCGCGGTCTTTCTTTCGCTTCCCTCGTGACAAGAAAATATAAGTAATATTGTGTTTGTAGGTATATATATTCTTCCAGTGACAAAGAGATTTTTATAGTACTTCATAATTTTCTAACCTGCTCGACCCATATTTTAACCGGCTTAAAATATAATACGCATATTTTATTGTATAGTGCAGCAGTTAACCTTCAATACCGATGTGTTGTTGTAGGTGTGATCTGTGGGTTTTGAAATGTCACAGAAGTGATTTGGATAAGGTGCACAAGAAAGAAGGGACGTTACGCTTATATAAGAATTATAAGATCTGTTCAGATCATTTCCAGGCCAGCGGCTTTAGAAATCCTCGACTATACAGCCAAGAGTATGTTACATTTTTACTCTAATTGTACGTAAATATTCCTCAATACATCACTATCGACAACATTCACATACTTTTCTTTCTTTTATCCCTGTTCCCAGATTAAAGCCGGGATTTTATAGATTTTCTTTATGTTAGTAGGCTTCATGTTAAAAGGAACATTGTCCAGCTTTTAAATGTTAAGGAACGTGTCGATATTTTTATTGACAAGTGTCTTAATGTGATGATACAATTTTTTTAAATTAGAAAAAAGACGAACTAACCGTAAAAGTTCAGGCAGGAATGCTAAAGCAAAAAAAGTAATGCATAAGTGAAAGGTCAAGCCATTTCACAGCAGTCCATTTCACATCTTGTTTATATGTCTAATTTCAGTCTTTAAATAATAAACTTTTAAATAATTCTTCATTCATTTATCCAGAATTCCTTTAGCAACTTCGAAGTTAATATCTCAATAATACTTTCTTTCTAGACGTAATTTATTTATCCATTTTCGTATATGCATTTCCATTGATATTTGAATTTAGCGCGACTTTTCAGGTCAAGTCACTAGGAGCGCCACCATCGAATTGTCTCCCATTTTAACAAGGCTAAATCCGTATGTGTCGCGTATTGTCTCTACTGTATTTGCTGTAGCTTACGTGGTTTGTTCAAGAGTTAGAAAGGCAAACGCACTATGTATCTTAGCTCCATTTGGAAGGACACTAATATAGTTCAACCGGAAGCTCTGTAAGGAAAAATAGTTTTTAATTATATAAAACCGCGGGTACATGCTAGCCTTTAAATGTCTTATTATTCAAAAGTTATCAGAGTACCGTAACAGCTGCGAATACGTTTAGTATCACGTCCTTGGAACGCTGAAAAGTACTATCATCATTCTTCGACTTGTATTTTGACATCTTCTATTTCAAACGTTCTATTGGACTCGAGTTACGACCCAGGTCCGAACCCAAGATACCTTCATTCGGAACATAATTCAAAATTGATTATCGTCACACGTTCGGCTACGCGACACACGGAAAGCCACTTCGAGGATGACTGAGGAGGGAATCGAACACCTCTCTACTCAATTAACCTTAGTTGGACGTATATTTACCAAGGAGCCGCCTCTGTGGTGTAGTGATTAGTGTGATTATCTTCAATCAATCAATACTGATCTGCATTTAGGGCAGTCGCCCAGGTGGCGATGCCACTCAAAACTTATTCGTCTACTAATGTCATTCCACGCCATTTCTCCGGTGACAGCTCGGAACATACCACTCAGTCGAGCAGCTCGTCTCCTTTCTCCCAGCCCAAACTTTGCAACATTTTTGTAACGCTACTCTTTTGTCGGAAATCTCCCAGAACAAATCGAGCTGCTTTTCTTTGGATTTTTCCAGTTCTTGAATCAAGCAACCCTGGTGAGGGTCCCATACACTGGAACCATAGCAGTAGTATAATTGGACAGTTCTGCCGCAATTGCGTTACGAGGCAAAGGTGTGAACATGAAGCTAGCGCCATACAAGAAAGGGCTTGGTATCTACATTTCTCCAAAAAACGTCTACTGAATGCACTGCCATATCGAGCTCTAACGCATGATGAAGTTTTTACGTTTGCTAAACAACTAGGAATTCATTATTTTCGAGGAGTGTATATGCGCGATCAACTACCAGTACGCCCACGTGAACGTGAAAGTGCCGTAATTAACTTGGACGACAGTCGTGGACCTGGAACTCATTACGTTGCTTATGTAAAACGTAAATCTAAAGTATGGTATTTTGATAGCTATGGAGATTTACCTCCTCCTTTTGAGCTCATACGTTATTTCGGAAGCAGTGCAGACATTGTTTACAATAAAAACCGTGTGCAAAACTTTAATACACGCATGTGCGGACGATTATATCTTATGTTCTTATATCAAACCCAGACAGTAGAGAAAGTGCATTAGTGTCTACGTGATGACGAACAGTGAAAGAACGTTTGCTGTACGTGGAGAAGGACCTGAAGCAACCGTCTATTTTAATCCACCAATCGAACTTGGTTATCAGCCGCATAGTCTTGGACTAGTATCGTTTGAAAGCTACAATAAAATCTATAATGTGCGTGATGGTTTAAACAAGTTCTATTACGATGAGTATGTGCTAACACTACCCTCAGGTAGTTATACAGTAGATGATATTCACGACTATATTGAAAGTACGTTAACTGATCAGTTTGGGGAAGATAGTTTTAGTAATCATAATTACAAGTTCTCAATCACTATAAGCAACATTACACATAAATGTGTTATTGAATCATCATTTAAGATTGACTTCAAATCACAACCTGATTCGATCGGCCCACTGCTTGGATTTTCATCGAGGGAGCTCCTACCGAACGTACGTTACGAGTCTGATCAACCTATAAAACTCTTCGATGATTATAATGTGAACATTACTTGTAATATTATTACAGACTTGAATAGTAATCTACAACCTTCGCACGTCCTGCACGACTTCATTGTTACAGAGGAACGTGGATATACTATTTGTGAGAAACCAGCAGTAGTTCTTTATCATCCTGTGTCTGTAAAACACATTAGCAACATTACTCTTAGACTTGTAAATAAACATAATCAGCTTATTCATTTAGATCAGCACGCGTACGTAGCTTACAAACTACATCTTAAACCAGTATGAAAACCATCTATAAAACACGGTGTACATTCCGAAGACATACTACATGTGTGCAGAGACTCATCGAGTTAACAGATACCCATAAGCAGATACTCCAAGATTTGTGATATACACTACTACAACAAAATGGAAGAAATGCTAGACATTACGAATACAGTAGAAAGTCGTGAAGGTGTAGTACGAAGTGAGCTTCATTCCTATCAACCTTTTACGTTTGGATTAAATAACAATGATGAAATTCATTTTATTATTAATCAACAAGATGTTTACACCTTACCACACGAAAGCTACCTCTATATTGAAGGACGATTAGAAAAGTCTGATGGAAGTGGACCAAGCACTTCACAACTAAACAACCATGCTCTAGCTTTTCTCTTTTCTGAAGCGCGATATGAAGTAAATAATGTTGAAATAGATCGAACGAAGAATGTTGGTATTACAAGTGCAATGAAACTCTACCCTTCTTTCTGTGATGAAGAAAGTAATCTTTTGCGGATGGCTGGATGGTGTCCAAAAGCTACTAACAACTGGATGATTAATGAGGATGGAACTTTTACGGGTATGTTATCACTGAATCATATTTTTGGATTCGCAGAAGACTTTACACGTATTATAATCAACGCAAAACAAGAGCTTATTCTAATCCGTGATCGAAGTGATTACAATTCTCTTAAAGCAGTAGAAACACCAGTAGAATCGAAAATAACACTGCATCGTATACTGTGGCGGATTCCACATGTAACCTTATCTGATCGTGAAAAACTTCGATTGCTCAAGATTGTAGAAAATGATACACCATTACCTATACGTTTTAGAAGTTGGGGGCTGCATGAATATCCTGTGTTACCACCTACAAACAAGCATAGCTGGGCTGTTAAAACATCACGTTTTACTGAGAAGCCCTTGTACATTATTTTTGGATTTCAAACTAATCGTAAATTCAATCACGAAAAAGATAGCTCACTGTTTGATCACTGCAAATTAAGACACGTTAGACTATATCTCAACGGAATTACGTATCCCTACGAAAACATCGACATTAACTTTGAGAAAAATAAGTTTGGGATACTCTATGACATGTTTTGTAAATTTCAATCATCGTATTATCAGAAAGAAGATCGTCCGCTATTTACACCTCAAGAATTTAAAAATAAAGCACCGATTGTAGTTATAGACTGCTCTTATCACGAAGAATCTATAAAATAATCTCCAGTTGATATTCGTTTAGAATTTGAAACATCTGAAAACATTCCTGCTAACACAGCAGCCTATTGTCTTATTATTCATATGAGTGATGTTACTTACCATCCGCTAACGAATATTGTTACGAGACTATAAATAAGAATAGATCTTTATCATTTTCATTAGTGTGTGCTTCGACATCGTACGCTATGGAACAAAACTGTAAATGTGCATGCTGTTTGCATGCTCATACGCAACATCTTATTTATGTTTCACGAGTGAGTGAGGCTATTAAGATGTTCTATAAACGTAGATCGTTGATGCCGAAACATCTTATTCAATACTTACCACCAGGATTTTTATATACGTACGCTGCCTCTTACGTACATAATTTTTGGGACATCCTTCCTCTACACAGTAAGATGTCAATCGAAGTAGCTTTATGCAGAACTTGTGAACGACATTACAAGCATCGAGGAGAAAATGGTGATGATGATTGGGATGGACCAAATCCGAGGATTGAACACTGTACACAGTGTATGAATGAACTTTCTCTAGTACCTCATGATGATGATGATGATGATTCCGAAAAGGAATAACAGCAAGGTAAGAAGTATATGATCTTCTCTGTAAAGCATAACATACTTAGTATAATATATTTCTAAATGCTTTGTTTAATTTGAATGTTGCAGGAGGCATTTCAGAAGCATACGTTGTTAAGAAGCACACCAACCTTGTCAGCAGCAAAAACGAACACTGTTGTAGTACATTTGTAAATAAATATTTGATCGCATTCAAGAAATGTTGTACTTATTGCATTGCTTTACACCGACTTACTCTTAAGAAAAACGATCAGGTCTAAACATGCACAATGACGTCATCACAACAGCACTTGCTTACTCTAGCTTTCCCGATGCATGTTTAAACTTGTTCGAATTTACCGCTACCACATTCCTTTACACCGACTTACTCTTAAGAAAACGGACAAGTCTAAACATGCATGATGACGTCATCACTGCAGCACGTGCTTACTCTAGCTTTCCCGATGCGTGATTAAACTTGTTCGAATTAGCCGCCACCACATAGAGTGCAGCAGCGAGGTAAGCGATGTAAGATGGCGGTGGCTAAAGATGTCAGCACGGTGCTCTGTTGATTAAAGAATGCTGCTTGTCAAAAAGATTTTTTCAAATTATCCGCCACCACATAGAGTGCAGCACTGAGGTTTGCGATGCAAGATGGCGGGTGACAGCTTGTCAAATAGATTTTTTATTTTTCAAAGGTAAGTAGCTAAAGAGGGCAGCACTAAGGTTAGCAATGCAAGATGGTGGATGACAGCTGTGACGTAAAATATTACCCGCAAGATAGCACCACGATGCTCTTCTCATTAAAGATGGCAGCTTGTTAAATAGAATTTTTCAAATTAACCGCCTCAAAGGTAAGTAGCTAAAGAGGGCAGCACTGTTCTCTCTGGATTAAAGATGGTAGCTTGTTAAATATAATTTTTCAAATTAACCGCCTCAAAGGTAAGTAGCTAAAGAGGGCAGCACTGTTCTCTCTGGATTAAAGATGGCAGCTTGTCGAAAAGAATTTTTCAAATTAACCGCCTCAAAGGTAAGTAGCTAAAGAGGGCAGCACTGTTCTCTCTGGATTAAAGATGGCTGCTTGTCGAAAAGAATTTTTTCAAATTATCCGCCACCACAAAGAGGGCAGCACGGTGCTCTCTTGATTAAAGATGGTGGATGACAGCTGAAGAGCGAGTAGAATTTGTTTCCAAATAAGAGCACGTAGAATTTGCCGCCACCACATAGAGTGCAGCACTGTTCTCTCTAGATTAAAGATGGTGGATGACAGAAAAGCGCATAGGTTTGTAAAGCACGTGGAATTTGCCGCCACCACATAGAGTGCAGCACTGTTCTCTCTAGATTAAAGATGGCGGATGACAGCTGTCAGAAAAGCATATGGGTTTGTAAAGCACGTGGAATTTGCCGCCACCACATAGAGTGCAGCACTGTTCTCTCTGGATTAAAGATGGCGGATGACAGCTGTCAGAAAAGCACATAGGTTTGTAAAGCACATGGAATTTACCGCCACCACATAGAGTGCAGCACTGTTCTCTCTGGATTAAAGATGGCGGATGACAGCTGACGAAATTGCCCGCATGATAGCAGCACAGTGCTCTATTGATTAAAGATGGCGGATGACAGCTGTCAAAAAAGCACGTGGCTTTGTTTCCCAACAAGAGCACATAGAATTTTTCAAATTGCCGCCACCACATTTCAAAGGTATCTAGCTAAAGAGTACAGCACTGTGCTCTGTTGATTAAAGATGGCGGATGACGGCTGTCAAAAAGCGCGTGAGTTTGTTTCCAAACAAGAGCATGTAGAATTTTTCAATTTGCCGCCACCACATAGAGGACAGCACGGTGCTCTCTTGATTAAAGATGACTGCTGTCATGTGGAATTGCCTGCCACCACATTTCAAAGGTAACTAGCTAAAGAGTGTAGCACGGCGCTCAAAGATGGCTGCTGTCAAAAAGCATTTTTCAAATTATCCGCCACCACATTTCAAAGGTAAGTAGCTGAAGAGGGCAGCACTGTGCTCAAAGATGGCGGATGACAGCTGTCAAAAAAGCACGTGGCTGTCAAAAGCACGTGGATTTGTTTATCTCGAGCTAGTGAGGTTAAGTTGGTAGCACTAAGGTTTAGGCCCGCCAAGATGGCAGCACTGCCGATGACAGGTGACGCAAGAGGGCAGCACAGCGCTCTGTAGTTTAAAGATGGCGGATGACAGCTGTCAAAAAGCACGTGGCTGTCAAAAAGCATGTGGCTTTGTTTATCTCGAGCTAGTTAGGTTAAGTTGGTACCACCGAGGTTTATTCCCGTCAAGATGGCAGTACTGAGGTTAGCGATGCGTTGTTGTCGATGACAGCTGTCAAAAAGCACGTGGCTTTGTTTACAAATCTGTCAAAAAGCACGTGGCTGTCAAAAAACACGTGGCTTTGTTTACCTCGCGCTAGTGAGGTTAAGTTGGCACTACTGAGGTTTAGGCCCGTCAAGATGGCAGTACTGAGGTTAGCGATGCGTTGTTGTCTGTCAAAAAGCACGTGGCTGTCAAAAAACACGTGGGTTTGTTTACCTCATGCTAGTTAGGTTAAGTTGGCACTAGTGAGGTTTAGGCCCGTCAAGATGGCAGCAGTGAGGTTAGCGATGCGTTGTTGTCGATGACAGCTGTCAAAAAGCACGTGGCTTTGTTTACAAATTCAAATCTCCCGCCAAAATTCAAATTTCCCGCCAGAATTCAAATTTCCCGCGGGCGGAGGCGGCAGAACTGTCCAATTATACTACTCATAGCAACTGTAGTTTCTTATTCCCCGACTCTATATACCGGTACCGATTTTCTTTAAATTCTGAAAACTCATTTTCTCGTGGCTCGGCATTGATTTAGACTTGGCAACAAAAATACAAATTCATGAATATCTGTTTTATCATAGGCAGTACGGCAAAACTGGATAAGACATAAATGATCGGAAATTTATTTCTATATAACTTTATCGATAGGACCACTAATAATATAAATATTTGAGAATTAAATTTTAGGCCTTCCCCTAAACTACCATTTCACTCAGCGCGAATAAAATGATTTATAGCCTAAGTTATAGTGGCTCATCCCCTGACTTAACATGCCGATTTTCATTAAATTATCTTCAGCCGTTTTCTCGTGATGCGTGTACAGACAGACAGACAGACAGACAGACAGACAGACAGACAGACAGACAGACAGACAGACAGACATTACTGAAAATTAAAAAGTGCATTTCCTTGTTACTATGGACACGACCGATGGAGAAATACCATCCTTTTTTAATTCTGAGCAATGTACAGACAAAACTCTTTATATATATAGATATATAGAGCCCATACAGGAGAGGAAGCACAGAGGGAAATTCATGAGAGGCTTCAGTTGGAAAATAATTATATCGGCAGGGCTGACTACAAGTATAAAATTAGACAGGATTTAGCAGAAGTGATTGGAGTAAATTTTCATTAATTGGGAAGGGCGTGAAGGAGTGGAATAGTTTACCAGGGGAAATGTTTGATCCTTTTCCAAAATCTGTACAGATATTCAAGAAAAGAATAAACAGCAACAGAGAAAAAAGCATTTGACCTGTGCAGATTAAATATTTTTTGTGAATAAATTAATTCCACCCCCCTTGTCTATGGAGATTGAACAGTCGAAGTAGGGGACTACCTGTAGGGGTGAAGTGCAGTGGAGATGTCGAGGGCCCTGAGACCACTACAGTAGTTGTGATGGCCCTTCAGAAACTCTGAAAGGGGTGGAAAATGGGGCTCTGGTTAAGACACAGAAGGTCGTTATGAGTGTTAGATACCAAAATGGGTATTAAAAAAAAAACCAGTAATGTAAATTTAAATCTTATTGCATTTGTATAGTAATATCTGAAGTGATTCTACATACTGTATATGAGTCGATTATGTGTGTAAGTACATAAGATATTATGAGTAGAATTTTATAAATAATATGAATTTATTAAGGATGAGCTGTGTGTTCAATAGAAAAATTGTTAGTTAAAATTGTATATTATTGTTTTTTAGGAAATTTTGTTCTTTTCTTTTAAATTTGAAATTTAGTGCTTGATAATAATGCATACTTAAAAATAAAGTGATTTTGATTAGATTTGATTTGATTCTGTCCATCCTCATTACATGTCCAAACCATTGTAGCCTGAATCTTCCCAAGAGCTCAGTAACAGATATTTTGATGCTAGCTGCTTTCCTGTTTGTTTTATTTCTAAAGTTCTCTTTTCTGGTCATTTGGTTAATTGTTCTGATGAATTTAATTCCTGTTGACTGGATTTTACCATTAGCCTCGTTATGTAGGGTACATGTTTCGAATCCATTGGTGAGAACTCGAATGAAACAGGGTCAATTTTGCTTTCTGTGATATACTTTTTAAACAGCAAGCATGACGACACAGGAAGGACAATTGTATTGGCCCTTAATGAAAGAGATTTTTAAGAGCTCAAGGAGAGAGGCCTTAAGGCCAAGCTTGGACTTGGACAAATCAAATTTCAAGTAATTAAAGGAAAAACAAAACCTGGTGTTGGCAAGGATGGTGTTGAATGTTCTTCCAGCCAACCTTCAACATAAAAAAGCAGGTGTTGCCAATTTCGTCAGGAAGTTCAAGTCCTAGGGTATTGACGTGGCTCTTAAACAAGAGCCATGGGTAGTTAAGGGCAGAGTAGCAGGAATGGCAGAATCGGGAGGTAGGCTAATGTACAATACTACATCAGATATGCGCAGAACATATTTACTTGTGAGCAGAAAATTAAAATGCTTTCTATTAGAGGAACATTCTTCAAAGGATTTAGTGGCGGCCAAGATAAAACTTGGAAATTGGGAAGGTCCCAGAGAAATAACAATAGGCTCTGCATACCTTCCATGTGACTCAATGGATCTGCCTCCATCGGAAGACGTTGAAAAATTAATTTGCAAAGCAAAGAGGAAAGGTGAACACCTAGTACTCAGAGCAGATGCAAATGCACGTCACACTGCATGGGGCAGTACCAACTACAATGCAAGGGGTGAGTCCTTACTAGAGTTTATTATTAGAACAGAACTGATAATATTAAACTAGGAAATAAACCGACATTCATAAATAAGAATTGTAGAGAGGTAATAGATATCACATTGAGCACCATGTATATAGCAAACTTCATTAAGGATTGGAAGGTGCTGAAGTAGCCATCCTTGGCAGACCATCAGCATATCCAATTTGCAATAGATGTGAGGCAATGTGATATTGAATTGTACAGAAATAGTAAAAGAACGAACTGGGATGGATACAGAGAAGTTCTAGGGCAAGCTGTACAAAAGATCCAAATGAACGTAAGGGAACGGAGGGAATTGGATGAGACATCATGACATGTGGGACATATATCATAGGAAACTCACTGAGTATAACCTAGAGATACAGAGAGCAAAAAGAAACTCTTGGAGACTGTTTTGTGAGAAAGTGGAATCAAACACTGAAGCAGCAAGGCTCCAGAAGGTTCTTAAAATGATGTATATAAGTCAAGTGGGAACACTGGAAAAACCCGATGGAACATACAGTCAGATGGGAAAGGAGATGCTGGAGGTGTTGTTAGCTTGTTATTTTCCTGAGGCTGAGGAAGTAGAAGAGGAAGAAATGGTTAAAACAGAGGCCAGATCATGAAGAGCGGATTGGAACTGTGCCAACCGATTAATAAAGCCTAAGCATGTGAGGTGGGCAATCAACATGTTTCAGCCCATAAAGGCTTAGTTTCTCGATGAGATACAACCGGTACTCCTGCAGGAAGGACGGGAGATAATCATCAAGGCCCTGACAGACCTTTTTAGAGCAAGCCAAGCTCTGGGGTATGTGCCGAAATCATGGTCTAAAGCTAAAGTGGTATTTATACCGAAGCCTGGAAGTCAAACTATGCCCAAGCCAAACCCTATAGACCATTATGCTTAAACTCCTTTGTGCTAAAAGCAATGGAGAAAATACTGGATAAATACATCTGGAAAACGGTGCAACTGAACTCAACATTACATGAAAATCAGTTTGCATACAGACCTGGCAGAGCCACTGAGACAGCACTCCATCATTTGGTTTGAAAACTAGAGGAAAGCCTATAATACAAAGAAATTGCTCTGGCAGCATTTCTAGACATAGAAGGGGCCTTCAGTAATACAACCTACAACTCAATGTTTAAAGTTGTTGAAGAGAGTAGGGTGAGCAAAACTGTTGTAAAATGGATTAGATCCATGTTAGATGGCAGGAAAATAAAGGCAACTCTGTTTGAAGAGACGCTAACGGTTAGAGCCATTCCAGGTTGTGTGCAGGGAGGAGTTCTTTCTCCTCTTCTGTGGATCTTTGTGGTGAACAAAATCATAGCCATGCTCAATGAACAGGGATTTTACACACAAGGATACGCAGATGATTATTGTGGTAAGAGGTAAGGTGATGAGTTATATCCAGGACCTCACTCAAAGATCATTTAACCTTGTGGGGAACTGGTGTCGGGAAGAACAACTCATAGTCAACCCGAGCAAGATAACACTGGCTCTTTCATAAGGAGGAAGAAATTAAAGGGGACGAGAACACTGAAGCACTTTGGGCAAGAAATTTATATGGAAGAACAAGTGTTACACTTAGGTGTAATATTAGACAAAAAGTTAACCTGGAATCCACACATAGAAAGAAACATAACCTGAGCTAAGAACCTATTGTATGCATGCAAGAGGGCAGTCGGAACAACATGGGGTCTAAAACCGGCAATGGTGATGTGGATATACACAATGATCTTTTAGACCACTGATGACTTATGCAGCAATCATTTGGTGGATGAAAGTAAGTCAAGGAAAAGTCAGTAGCAAACTAAATAGCAGTGGCGGCTCATGGCAAATTTTTCAGGGGGTTCACAACTAAATGTATGTTCACGTCTCAAATATACCAAAGTAGAATTCAAATCAGTACAAAATAACTTACTTAAATCGTTTCACTAAAAGTTACTTGTACGGTTGCTTCTCCACTAATAATTTGGTAGAACTCCTATAACTGAGGATGCATTTTTCCGAGACTAATCATTGAATGTACAACAAAACTAAAATTACACTGCCGGACTGAGTGGCTCAGACGGATTTCTGACCCCTAGTTGGCAGGTTCAATACTTAGCTCGGTAAAAGTAAAATTCACAGCAATTTTGCTACAGTGCTGTATTGTAGCGAATATTAAAAGATGCAAACACTATTCTTGGATTTACATAGTACAAATTTCACCTAAGTATGACAACAAGCATAAAAATAGTGCGTGCAATTACCACATTTACCAGTACTCAAATTGAAACGATTCTCCACCCACAATGTAAAGCAAACTTCTTCCCGTGTGTTCAGAACACCGCCGTCTCAATCTCTATATACTGCCTGCTCTGTGGCGCAAGAATTGCGTTTACGACAACATTGCGGATGGCAGCACTTACTGCACCCAGAGCACATGTTGGTTAAATGAGAGTTGGTCCGTAACACCAATATAGAATGAAAAATAATCCTTAACATGTTACTAACTGAGAAGATGATGCACATAAAGAAACTTACATTTCACATATGAGCTTGGCTTAAGATATAGACACATAAAATGTATAAAATCTTACCACTTACAGTAGATATATTAGGATCATCCCACTGCTACATGGTACATACAAATTTCAGAATTTTCTCGACACGAGTAACAGAGCACCTTTTGAGTCCTTTTCTTACTGTTATTTACCAGCAGTGGACGCAAAAGTATTTATATCACTATTTCGCTGGTCCTTTGTTCATGACCAGTTTTCAGGATACGTTCGTCATGTCATTAAATACACCACCCAATCTCCTGCACTAAACAGAGCTTCTAATGCGTCTCCAGAAAATCATCTAGTGAGAACATAAAATAACCGATTTTGTAACAGATAAGACACACATTCCACTGTAGATTTCGCAGTTAGCGAGACAGCATCTGCTGTATTATTAGTCAGACACCTCAATGTTTCACGTTTTGATTCCAACCAAATTATTTTAACATACTTGATGAAATCATCATTCACCCATTGCAAGTATTTTATCTGCTGGTGAATAGAAATGCACACAATCTGGATTGTTTTTGCCGAAAGGCATTACAGTAATAATTTCTGAACTAAAAGGGATAGATCGGATACTTCTAAGCCTTTAACGGGGAAGTAGGCAGCAGAACTAGAGAACTTCTTTGAAAGTTGGATTACCAAGAAAACACAACAGTTAATTCGCGAGAACAGGAGATTTTACTATATCTGTGCTGCATACACCTGCAAGATTGACTACGCAGACGAACTTGTCACTGGTTCGGTTGTAGAGGAGCCGTACCTAATTAGCCATTTATTCGGCGATCACTGTTACACTCCTCTCTGTTGGTCTGAGAGTTTTCTGTGCATTCAGCTCGAAGTTTTTCCTTCATTAATTGGGAAATCCCGACAAACACTATCAACATTTTCCATTTAGGCTACCTGTCCAGAGTACTTTGTGACAGAGCTGACACTAGACCAGGAGTCCTGTTATATTCATAACTGTTTGGGATACTATTCCCCATGCCACATAGTACCACGTGATCTGTTCTGACTAGCCGGATTTAGTCTTGCGAAAATTATGGATTTGATTTTTAAAAACTGTCATTTTCCTTTATATTTGTCTATTTCCTTTACTTTATTCAGACAATCAGTTTCTGGGTTGTCCTCGAATTGTCTCTGTAGCCTTTTAACTCCATCGCAGTCTCAGAATTCTTGATCGGAACCTCTAATGTCTGATTTTCTGATTACTGCTGTCACTTTTACCCGTTGGATTATTGACTTGGATTGATACATCGTTGATCAAGTGAATTTCGTACTCATCATCCAATGTATTTCCTGCGGTTGAAGAGCTTGTTTCATCACAGATTTCTTCCGAAGAAATATCTTGTCGCTGTCTGGTCTTTCGTGGAGCTATTTCTCTGGTTTGAAGGTAATGGGGATAATTCGAAGACCGACTAAGCACGCTCTCTGGCTTCAATATATTTTTCTTTTAGTTTTATCTTTTATCTCCATCTCTAAAATTCAGGCTACAAACACAAGAATAATCGGATGGAATCCATTAACCTTGGTTGATCCTTGCCTTGATATAGCGTTAAGCCAATTTTCCCAAAGTTCTTTACTTGGGGGATTTCAGGAATCCTCACACCTGAAGAATATGGGTTCCTTGCTATGATATACAGAGAGGAGCTCAACAATTCATTATTTTACAACCAGAGACATACACATAAATGCTCGATGCAAAAGCACTGGAACACAATAACGTGGGTACGGAGATAATTTGAGTGCGTTAGCTGGCGCCCCTAGCGGAGGTTCGTGACACTAAGAGCTCATGCTGAGAAGCATGTTAACCGCATAGCATAGAGCAGGCAGTATATAGGATTGAGACGGCGGTGGTTCAGAATTAGCTACTAGCGAAATCTTCCGGCGATGTAATGTAATAGTAACTTCTGGGAGCTGTAGCCAACAGTAACAGGGGAGGTGGCGGGCCCTAGTGGTCAACTGTTATACTATCACTTGTTTGAGGATAGTTGTAGACTGAAAGGCGCATACCTTACCGTGCTCCTCGCTGAGGGAGATATCTGTGCTTAAATTATGATGTCATCATCATGCGCATGCGTATAGTCTTCAGTCTCATAGCAAAATCTCCAGTGTGCTCCCTGCACTGTCAGTCGAAATGAACAGCTGTCAGTGTAACGGAGCTTTAATATAAGTCAAATACTTTTGATCGATTGATGAAATCAGGTAGAAATAAAGGAAACAATTTTGAATTATCCATGAATGCGTGAATATGCATTATAACTAGGTGTTCACATGCTCATGTGCTCCTGAGAGCCCAGCATCACTGCTAAATAGCCTTCAGAGAATGGCATGAATAGCCATAATTGGGGCAATGAAAACTACGCTGAGAGAAGTCTTGAATACTCTACTAGATCTCCCTCCATTAAGTAACTTTATAGAGGGACATGCTAGAATGAGCTCATATTGATTGGATTAAAATGGATGCTGGAAGGCTCAAAGGCCCAATCTTGGACACTATAAAATTAACAGAGTAATAACAAGGGAAGTTTAACACATGCCAGCTGATCATATGATTCCAAAGTATATCTTTGAGAAATCACTTGAGCCCAGATAACCTAAAAGGAATACTGGCACATTAACAGATGGAAAACTGGTAGGGAAGATATTGTGTGGTGGTCAGATGGCTCAAGGACTGAGAAGGGAACAGGAGGAGGGATCAACGGGGAAAGACCTGAGAAATCAATCCAGGCAGACACACTGCAGTTTTCCAAGCTGAAGTGATAGCCATCATTTCATGCTTTGAGGTAAACCTGTAAATGAACTACAGAGAGAAAAGAACATTTTCATATTTACAGATAGCCAAGCAGCCATTAAGGCACTTGAAGCTATCCAGGTTACATTCAAAATTGTTTGGTATTGTCATACACTTCTCCTGAAGCTCTCAGAGTTCAATGTTGTTGAAATAATATATGTACCTGGGCATGCAGGCATAGAAGGTAATGAAATAGCAGATAAACTGGCAACAAAAGGGTCAGAAACACCTTTTGTGGGCTCAGAACCAGTATGTGGGATCTCTTATAGACAAGCCCAACTCTACCTAAGTAAATGGGTATAAAAGATACAAGTGGAAAACTGGAAAAATGCTCCAGGATGCAGGCTTGCATAAAAACTAATAGAGAGCCCAAACAAGAAGCATACTAAGGAACTGCTGGAACTCAGCAGAGAAAATTTAAGATGGGTAGTAGGACTGCTGACTGGATACTGCCATCTTAAAAAGCACCTACATAGAATTTGAGTAATAAGAGACAATGAATGTAGGAAATGCAACGATACAGAAGAATCATAATAATGTACAACGGGTGATTGTTTAGTCTGCCCTGTCAATATATTATCAATATTTGATTTCTTACAATGTTTCACGTGACATGTTTCGGGAGCCTTAACTCCCTTCATCAGCACTTTCTACATCAATATCAATCTTCCCCAAATCCCAAGATCTAAAATCACTCTGTTTTACATTAAACATTGCCATTTATAATATTATAACTCTAACCCATATATATACACTGTTCATTTCTTGTTAATGTCTGTTGTAATGTAACACATTCACACATACTAGAACCCTTTAAAACACTTATGAAAAGTTCAAATATTCCTCCTATATTGTACAACTCTTACAAATATGTATCACAACCTTAGATGGATTTACTAGCCGAGTGAACATTCTTAAGGAATCCTTTTAACAACTGATCGAGCGGGGCATTCTGTAACAGATACACAGGCATTGAGTATATGTGGTTATTTAATATCTTTAAATTTTCGATCAGCTTTCAAAAGTGGAGTGGCAATTATTTTCTCCAATTTATCTTTTAGGTTATTATGATTTATGGTGATTGTCTTAGAAAAATCTGCTCCCAAATATTTCATTGTTTCACCATTGCCAACGCTTTTGATAATTATTTTCTCTGATATATGGAAATTTGTTTCTTTAATATTTCCTTTATCAATTATAATGTTGGAATACTTGGATTCCTTGACTTCCAACCCAATGTTTTCAAGCATTTTAATAGCAATATCATCTGCGAAGCATATACTGGAGAGATTGTCAGTTCCAGTTGCAAGCGGATATCCAAAGGGCTGCGTAACCGATTTTTCACATACCGGTAGTTCATCAATTACAAAACTGATACACATATTAAATATTAGTAACAAAACATATTAATCTTCAGAGGAGCCTTCTTCAGGGTGCACCACTTTTGCCAACAATATTTAACCCGCGAGTGGTCGCTAGCCGAAATGTAACGTGAGTGGTCGCGTGTGAGACTTTCTCTCACATTAAAGTAGTATGACATTTTTCACAGTTTTGTGGGGCGTAAGGCTGAAATTTACTCTTGAAATGAAATGCAAGTTCTACCTTATATATTTTCTATAAAAATGAAATAAGAAAAATGAAATGACGTATGGCTTTTAGTGCCAGGAGTGTCCATGGACATGTTCGGCTCGTCAGGTGCAGCTCTTTTGACTTGACTCCCGTAGGCGACCTGCGCATCGTGATGAGGATGAAATGATGATGAAGACGACACATATACCATGCCCTGTGCCAGTGAAATTAACCATTTATAGTTAAAATTACCGACCCTTCCGGGAATCGAACCCGGGACCCCTGTGACCAAAGGCCAGCACGATAACCATTTAGCCATGAAATTATTAGCTGTTTATTAAAGACACAAATTACTACTTAAAATAACATATGCAATGTACATAAAAATAACTTCCGTCCTGAAGTTTAAAAAATAAAAGTTCACACATGCATTATATCTAGTAATATTTACTTTAAAAGCAAGGTTTGTGAACAGATTAATATTTTCAAAAACAAGAAGTGCTCATAATACAAATACTAACGCGTACAACAGGCGTAAGTTTCCCGTTCCACTTGAACATAACACCAACGCCATTAGTCGCGCGATGAGAGAAACTCTCACGCACCGCGGACGGACACATAGGAACCTTTGTTCTGACTAGGGGAGGGGGTGCTTACCCTTCAAATGTGAATCACTCTACTCACGACAGTTATAAACTCAGCTAGAAGAGAGAACAGTCACCTCCCTTTCATCACTGTGAAGTAATACCACAATAAAAAATAATGTGAGGAAAATCTCATATAGCGACCACTCGTGGGTTAATACTAGTGCTGTTTCCAGACTGCAAATTTATAATTAATATTCTTCATTTTGGTGATAAACCTGATGTTTCCAGTGTGGAACAAACATGATCGTGACCAATATGATCATATTCCTTTGTAAAATCAAGGAATAATATTACTGCATTACCATTTTCTTGCTTAACTTTCTCCGATACTTTTATTTATTTAGCATATGGCAAATTACACAATACATATAAAATAAAATAAAATAAAATAAAAAATAAAATAAAATAAAATAAAATAAAATAAAATAAAATAAAATAAAATAAAATAAAATAAAATAAGATGACAGTTTGGGTTGTAACAATCTAAAAAGGAAAAAATCAACTGGGCACATGAAATATTCAAAGTTTTATATCCAAATTGTCCAGTCACCCTATGGCCATTCTAGAGGCTTGAGCAAAGTCTTCCAGCGAACCCAAGTACGCCCTGTTATGACATTCGTTTTTCCACACCACAGTCACAGTTAGGTGAAGTTCTCATGTCCCACTTATACAGCAGTGAGCCACATCTTCCATGGCTGGTCCGTACCCTGTTAAGGGCAACCCATGCTTTACATAGCAGATCAAAACCTGCTGTGGATGTTGGGTGTTAAACAGAGACTGCTACTCATTTGGAGCTATATTGTTCCATTCCTGTCTCCATTTTACTGAAGCATTAAACCCTCTGTTGATCAGTTCTTTCACTTTGAGTATAGGTGGGGAACATGATTTCAAAGCATGTCTTCGTGTATGGGAAGACAGACGTTTGCTGATATTTTTGTGAACTCATGGATCAGATTATTAAATCTCCTTATCCTTGGAGGTTCAATATGGCTCAATACGGGTAACCAGAAAAGAAGAGTAGACTTTACTGTACCACTAATGATGTGCATTGTCTGATTCAGAACTGTGTCGATCTGCGTAACATGTGGACTGTTCAATCATACAGAAGGACAGAACTTTGCTGTCGAGTAGACTAAACCCATTGCTGATGACCTAAGAGTGAACGCAGTAGCTCCCCATGTTGAACCCGTAAGTTTCTGGATGATGATGTTATTCCTTGCCCTCAGTTTAGCAGCACTCTTAGTCAAGTTATCCTGAAGGACATTGTTTGGTCCAAAGTAACTCCAAGATACTTTGGGTTGGGGTTGTGCGATAAGGGCACACCACTTAGTGAGACGTTTGAGGTAACATTGGCTTGCCTGTTGTTGAGGTGGAAGAAGTAGGTTTCTGTTTTGCTGATGCTTGGTATCAGACACCGCTTTTGGAAGTATCTGCACAAATGATTAAGGTCTGTATTTAGGATTTCTTCTATGGCATTCACAGTGGACTGTTGAGTAACAATAGCAAGGTCATCAGCATAAGCAAATTGACGGAAGGTAGTAGAAGGGATATCTGCAATATACAGGTTGAATAACAAAGGGTAAACCACAGATCCTTGAGGCAGCCCATTATTGAACACTTTAAGTTTACTATGCTTATTATCCATCACAACCTGGATCACCCTGTTTGATAGCATATTGTTTATGAGCTCCGAGATTGCTTTACAGCCTGTAAGTTTGATGAACTTGTACATTAAACCTTCTCTCCATACCCTACCATATGTAGCTGTGAGGTCTATAAACACAGCTCCACTCTTCAGTTTCCTTTCAAAACCTGCCTCAGTATTGGTTGTTAAAGCAAGAACCTGGTGTTCACAACCACGGCAGTGTCTAAAACCTACCTGTTCAACTGGAAGGGTGCTTAAAATCGGAGTGCTAATCCTGTTACATAGAAGCCTCTCCAGGAGTTTATAAGCAAACACTCATCAAAGCAATTGGACGATAGGTTTCAGGACAACCTGTCGCTTTCCCTGGTTTTAGGATGGCTATGATCTTAGTCTGTTTGAACTCTGAAAGAAGATTTCCAATGTGCAAGATATTTGTGGAAAACTGCAACAACTACAGTATTTCCTTACATTCTTACCACAGTGTGTGAGGAATTCAGGATGGATACCATTAAAACCAGGAGCTTTTCTGTTCTTCATCTCTTTCAGGGCTGCCACTAGCTTCTTTTCAGTAAAAGGGTCAGAGATATATGATGAAGCACCACACTGTCTTTTCTCATGGGTTATTTTTTCTTTTAATAACCTTTTATGCTCTTTGTCAGGTTTGATTTTTGACAAACTAGCAATGCAGCTGGCAACTTGATTGGGTGTCACAACTGATTTAGGTTGATGTGTATGAGGTACTCCTCCTAACTTCTTTAACAGGCTCCAAGCCTTTCTGCTGGAATGCTTGAAGTTTACAGTCATTATGGTTTCTGTCCACTTACAATGTCTGGCCTATTTTAAGTTATGAAGAACGTCAGCTCCTCCAGTCTTCCGAAAGTCTTTGTAAAGTTTTTCACATATTGTATTCCATCCAGGTATATATTATTTCTTCACTCCCCTGGGAATGTGTTTCTTTGCAGTACCTAATACCGTTTTAACAAATCTACTGTAGTTATTGACATTAAGTGGAATCCATCTTATATTACTGTCAAGATCAGCAGAAAACTAATCCCAATTGGCTTTATCAAAATTCCAACGTGACAGTGGTGATGATCTAATAATAGGTATATGAAGGCCTACTTCTATGAAAACAGGACGATGTTGACTATGTGGGAAATTTGTGAGCACTTGACGGATCGCAGGTAAACTATCAGTTGAAACAAAACATAACAGGATTGGTATCTGAGTTCCACCTCGCTGACCTGAATGTGCCTCTCCCTTTTGGGTCGAAGATTAGGTAAACATTATTGATGTCTGACCAATCTACAAGCTTTTCTCCACACATATCATTCAGTATCCCCAATGAGTATGATGACTATTAAAGTCATCCACATGAACTACAGAATGTGCAAATGTTGGAAGAACACTATCAGACCATAGTACATCTGGGGGTTTGTATGTGTTCACAACAGTCAAATTATTTTTCTATCACAATATTAAAAATGCAGTCTTCATAATTTGTTGAGATTAGGTAAACATTGATGATGGAGTCACAAATATAGGTTGCAGTACCATAAGATTGGTGAAAAGTAGCTCCCAGTAATCTATAGCGAGGGATGCATCCTCATGAATGTAACTGTGATTCATCAGGTATGTGAGTTTCTTGAACACAAATTAGATCAATGCCATTACCCAGTGACAGTTTGGATAGGTAGTCACTCCTGGATTTGCTTATGACTTCTATGTTGATTTGAAGGATTCTTAAGGCAGGGCTGAAAGTCTTTGTTGATTGGCTCTGAAAAGTGCTGATGTTAGTTGTTTTTTCTTTGTGCATCATTGACCAGGAGATCTTTAGAGAGAGTCTGGTCACCAAGTGCTGATGTTCAGTTCAGTAATGGAAATTTAATTCCAACTACCTTAGCAGGGGCTTCACATGCAGGAATCAGCTTCATCCCCCTCCAATACTAAACTAATGGTTGAGGTGCTCCAGGAAGTATGGAAAAACCTCTTTGATTTGGAAATAATAATAATGTTATTTGCTTTACGTCCCACTAACTACTTTTACAGTTTTTCGAGACGCCGAAGTGCCAGAACTTTGTCCCGCAGGAGTTCTTTTACGTGCCAGTAAATTACCGACACGAGGCTGTTGTATTTGAGCACCATCAAATACCACTGGACTGAGCCAGGATTGAACCTGCCATGTTGGGGTCAGACGACCAGCACCTCAACCATCTGATCCACTCAGCCCGGCTCTTTGATTTGGATTAAAGAAGATGACATCTTTCACCCATTTATCTAATACCTTTCCAATGGTTCTTCTTAGGACTGAACATATTGTTACTGGTCTCCATTCGTTTATATAATTCATTTCTCCACTCTTATGAATTAAAACTGTATGAGTAACCTTGAAACATTCAGTAACCCATGTCTCTGTCAACATTATAGTTATTATTTAGAGATTATACTGGCTACTCATGCACATTTAACAACCCTCATAAGAACCTTGTCAGGACCAGGCACTGTATCTGTAGCCATTTTTGTCATAGCATTCATTACTTCTTTAGAGCTCACTGCCATTTATTCATAAGTAGAAGGATCTGAATGTGGTGCTGGATAATTTTCTCTAACAGTGGTGTCAGTGGTAGAGAATTTCTTACTGAATGCCTGAAGAAGACGGTTAGGATCAATCGTACAGGCATGCTTGTTATCCTTCAATATCATCTGACCTAACTTTCAGCCTCTGATTATAAAAGAGATATTGTGCTTTTTCATATTCGTACTTCTCTCTTCTAATCTGCTTTTCCCTCTTGACCTTTCTTGATGGATTACTTGATGATTTAAAATCATTTCATTTTGATCTGTAATACCTTGCTGCTGAATGTTTAGATCCAGGAAGTATATCAATCACATTTGCAAGAAATTGAACAAATCCTTCATTTTTGATGTTAAAAATTTTGCATTAGTTATTGAATTATTCTGACCATCTTTCTCTTCTTTGTGAGACTTCCTAGCTAGATTTTCCCTCATGTTTCTGCTACCTTCTCCTGCTTTAGTATCTTTGGATTGGTATTTCGATAGCAGTTTTCCTCTGTACTCTTGAGGATGAGATCTACTAATATTCCTACAAAAGTTTTTCCACAAATATAGCAAGTATTTCCTTTAATAGGCTTAAAAGATTTTGTTTGGGTGCTTTGGGTGTTACAGGGTGTACCAATATCTTCAATTTCATCAATATCTATAGATACTAATTGAGTCTCTTCATTTAAGGCATTACTTGCTCTCGAATCATTGCAGTCATTATGAACGAGTCTTATATGGGTGTGTAAACCCCTTGTTTTAAATTCTATGCTACATACCTTTATGGCATTTTATATCATTTGTAGATGCAGACTGAGATTGTTCAGTGTATGTGAAGGTATAGCAGCCTGTAATGAAGAGATAACAGATGACTCCACTAATCACAGAACATTATACACTGTGTGTTTGAAACTTAAAATGCCTATCCCAGTTTCTGATCTAGTCAATCTATTAACAGTCATCATCAGTACTTAAATAAATATTTGAATAATTAAAAATGTTGATGTGAAAAAGACAGATACATTTCCATGCTTAACAGACAGATCCTGCTTCATGAAGACATCAACATAAAAATAAATTGTTTCTTACTGGACCATACAGTGTTGCACCTTATGCATGCTGCAAAGAAACCCATTTAACATCAAGTTGGTCTGCACACATTATACTAGAATCATATCTCCATCAGGTGTAGTTCTAGAAGGTTGTCCGTGATTTCTACAGAATTACATTTCCCTTAAATATTTTAATTATAATACATGATGATGGTGATGCTTGTTATTTAAAGGGGCCTAACATCCAGGTCATTGGCCCCTAATGGTACAAAATGAGACAAAATGTAATGACAATTTAAAAGTCCAAAATCATCCACTGAACAGAATTATTCAAAACGTGATGAAGAAGAATGAATGGATGGATAGATATGAATTTAAAACGATCAGTGGAACCGACACACAGTGCCTCACATGCACAGAAGCTGGCGTAGAACTGACCAAGAGACTGCTTCTATAGCACAATACTGAATCGATGATAGTTGTAGTCGAAAGGGGTCCAAAATCCAAGACAGCGGCCCCTCACAATGGTAGGTACTTATCATGTCATGTTGTGGTACTAATCAAGAGTAGCGTAGACTCATGATATTCCACACATTATGGTACTACTCATAATGTAATGAGTAGTAATGAAATTCGCACATGTATTACAGATCTACGCTGTTTTGCACATTGTGGCGCCATTTACAGGCAACGCAAACCTATAATGTTCATCATGTAAGGGTACTAACCACAGGGACTCGTACTATCCCGTGGTGTTCCGCATATAATGGGTACTAATCATAGGCAAGGCAGACCCATGGTGTCACTCACCCATCACTCACTAATCACAGGTACTGTAAAATTCACCCTGATTCACACACTGTCGCTACTAATCACAAACCTATTATGTACCTAACATAGTGGTATTATGCGCAAGTAAACGTGACCCATGGTGTTCCCCGCATGGTGGTACTAATTACAAGTAGTCTCTTGGTTCTAATTCGATCATCCCTTGGTCGCCCCTTTTAGCAATCTTTTACGACAGGTAGGGGATACCATGGGTGTATTCTTCGCCTGCGTCCTCCATCCACAGGCGGTAATTATAACACAGACTATGATATGTGATCAAAAAGCTTGTCATTATAATGAATTAATTAATCACTCGAGAACATTAAGGAATGACTTGATGCTAATAGAATTAAAATATTTCTTTCTATTTTTTGTTTGTTTAAAATTTTCATACTACTATAACTGTGAGGATATACAACTAACAAGCACTTAATTTTAGAGTATTCCTTATGTTCATTCTGTTACATCTAAACTACGTGTAACGAAAGCTATAAAAACACCCAGAATTATAGGCAAACATTTTACTATCCTCTTCTGAATTTCAAAGGCAACCTGTTTTCTTTAGAGTTCCAAGCTGAAAAAAATGTTTAAACAGTTACAATTTTCTATAACTCAGGTTCTTCATAAATTAGTTTCAACAGACTGAAAAATGTAACAGTTATAAATTAACTAAGTCTAAACTGAAAAGAAATGACTTCAAATATCACTAATTATTATTCTATCAATACTCTTTTATAATATTCATATACAGGGTAATTGGGGTGCTTAATTTTTTCTACTTACAATTACAAGCACTGATACTTAAAAGTTAATTTCAAAGAAATTAGACTCCATGAAAAATTTCTGTGATAGCCCCTTGCATGTTGTTTACAATTCTGATTCAAACACACAAGTTGCTACAGATGGGCATAACAGAAAATAACTGAATGTAAACCTGAGATATCAGATGAATCATTCAGTTTATTCAATATTACTTATGACAGAATGAAATTGAAAACTAAACCTATAAAAGAACTTTTCAGCTGCATCTTAAACATTATGATGCATAATGCAATCTGCAACAGACACAATATTTCCTATAATCAATTACAATCTCTCTGATAGGTGGTGGTGGTGGTGATTATTGTTTTAAGAGGAAGTACAACTAGGCAACCATCCTCTATATAACACTAATCAGAGAGAAAAATGGAAGGGATCCGACACTTTGAAAAATGAAGATATCGGCCAAAGACAGACAAGGGCCACGAAGGGCATGAAAATGAAAGACACCCAAGCCCTCGCAAACCTAATAGCATCGGGGTCGGAAAGAACAAAAGTTGACAAAGTTTTTTTTTTTTTTGCTAGGGGCTTTACGTCGCACCGACACAGATAGGTCTTATGGCGACGATGGGACAGGAAAGGCCTAGGAGTTGGAAGGAAGCGACCGTGGCCTTAATTAAGGTACAGCCCCAGCATTTGCCTGGTGTGAAAATGGGAAACCACGGGAAACCACGGAAAGCCATTTTCAGGGCTGCCAATAGTGGGATTCGAACCTACTATCTCCTGGATGCAAGCTCACAGCCGCGCGCCTCTACGCGCACGGCCAACTCGCCCGGTAGTTGACAAAGAGAGGTTGGATAGTAAGTGGGAGCAATGCCAAGACTCAGCTAAGGGCCTGTGGTCACCAACCCACACTCCAAAGTTCAGAGCCCCTGGGCTCCTTTTAGTCACCTCTTACGACAGGCAGGGGATACCGTGGGTGTTATTCTTCTGCCCCCACCCACAGGGGAGAATCTCTCTGATAAAGAGATAATAAAACAAATGGTTCTGCTAATGGTTTTGCTAACAAAACACTTCAACATTCTTATTCAACATTGTAAATAAATTTTTTCTTTCATTAAATCAAGTCAAGTCGTTATATGCTACGTGAACTTCTCTGAATCAATCACATTTTTGGCCATCTTTTAAACACACTCTATAATGAATCTCCTTGGATTCATGTCAGAGAAGTTCTGCTTCAGTTTGTTTGCTCCCTATCCTTTACATTGACAATATTGTAAAAGTGGCAGACATGAGAGATGCACCCACATACCCACAGTAGGGGTCCGTCCTATCCCCTTTGCTATTCAACTTGTATACTCATGATCTACTTGAAACTCTATCTCGCAAATTCATCTATGCAGACGATATAAATCTTACAGTTCAAGCTACCACCTTTGATGAAGCTGAGGATATATTAAATGCAGATCTTGAGAAGATGGATGAGTACTCCAGAAATTCACAACTAAGTATTTATTTATTTTCCACCTAGTCGATACAATAATTGCTTAAGGCAATTTAATGGTTAAAAGTGGTACATGTTCCGTATATTATCAACATCTTCAGCCACATAACACTGTTTAGATGAAAAATACATAAATTGATAAAGTAATGCTTTAGAGCAGGGGTTTAGAGCGAGAGCACTGTAAGAAATAATGTGAAGAAAAGTCACAAAATATTTAATAGTTCGTTCAAAAACGTATTAATTTTTATACGCCTTATAGACCCAAGTCAAAACTAATTATTCTTTAATACTAGCTCCTCTTTTCAAGTATTCACTTGTTCTCAATGGATTATTTTAATTTTAAAACATTTAAAATCCCAATTTAAAGTAATATTGTTGTTATTTTTGCGTCCCACTGACTACTTTTTATGGTTTTCAGAGACGCCGAGGTGTCAAAATTTTGTCCTGCAGGAGTTCTTTTACGTGCCAATAAATCTGCCGGCACGAGGCTGACGTACTTGAGCACCTTCAAGTACCACCAAACTGAGCCAGGATCGAACCTGCCAAGCTGGGGTCAGAAGGTTGCCGCCTCAACCGTCTGAGCCACTCAGCCTGGCTCCAAATTTCACTCTTTTATGCAATTTTAAAATAATGTTTTAAGCAATTAAAGTGATCAAACCCCCCTTTCAATTGAACTATGCATATTATTTCATAATGGTGCTTCTGTACTATTTGCAGAATTTTACAAAAATTGGCCTATTTAAGTGTGGCCTGCGAACATGACTAAGGTTTCCAAAATGGCCCTCGAGCCCTTACAAATTGGAAACCGCTGCTTTAGAGGAAGTGTCTTTAAAATTAACATAAGATTGACAACATTAAAACAAACAAAAAACTCAAGAGAAAATATATAAAATTATTTCTACAATTGAAAGCAGTTGTCAAGGAAACACTTGTACAATATTCCATAGAGAATATCTAATGAATATTCTTTTCTTAATAATTCATGAAAATGTCAATTTATAAATTAAAAATTATACAATTTATGAGTAATTGTTAAAATGAAGAAATCCAGGTACCGGTATCACAATGTGGCTCTTATTACTAATGCAGATGAAAATATTACTAATTCCTAGTTGTCAGTTCTTATTAAGCCCTATGGAACAGTAACTCCTGCCATTCTTTCACAGTCTTGTGTCTGGTGTAATATTGATGATGCGTTCTTCCTTGTTCTTGTACCTGAGGAGGTGGAGGAGCGGGGGATATAGGTGTGTCAAGAACCTCCTTGCTGTCACCTACTGTATAGCTTCAATTGAGGAGGAATAAGTTGTAGGGCTATCTGTAGGTGGAGAAATTCCAATTCTTTTTTTGTGATCTTTCTCAAGCATTTTCAAATATACTAGAATTTGATAATATATTATATATATATATATTGATAGTACCCTCTATTTGAAAATGCTTGAGAAAGATCACAAAAAAAGAATTGGAATTTCTCCACCTACAGATAGCCCTACAACTTATTCCTCCTCAATTGAAGCTATACAGTAGGTGACAGCAAGGAGGTTCTTGACACACCTATATCCCCCGCTCCTCCAACTCCTCAGGTATAAGAGCAAGGAAGAACGCATCATCAATATTACACCAGACACAAGACTGTGAAAGAATGACAGGAGATAATGTTGCAAAGGAAAGCAGGCTTAATAAGAATTGACAACTAGGAATTAGTAATATTTTCATCTGCATTAGTAATAAGAGCCACATTGTGATACCGGTACCTGGATTTCTTCATTTTGACAATTACTTATAAATTGTATAATTTTTAATTTATAAATTGACATTTTCATGAATTATTAAGAAAAGAATATTCATTAGGACATATTCTCTATGGAATATTGTACAAGTGTTTCCTTGACGACTGCTTTCAATTGTAGAAATAATTTTATATAGGTATTTTCTCTTGAGTTTTTTTGTTTGTTTTAATGTTATCAATCTTATGTTAATTTTAAAGACACTTCCTCTAAAGCATTACTTTGTCAATTTATGTATTTTTCATCTAAGCAGTGTTATGTGGCTAAAGATGTTGATAATATACAAAACATGCACCAATTTTAACCATTAAATTGCCTTACGCAATCATTGTATCAATTAGGTGGAAAATAAATAAATACTTAGTTGTGAATCTATTGAACTGCAATATGGACCATGAAACTGATTTTATGTAATACTCCAGAAATTGGTGGCTCCAGAAAAGTACCTCAAAATCTAAGGTTGCCACATATCACCTTAGTCACCTACAAGCAAACTATCATCCTAGAGTGAAGTTTAGGAATCAGTACCTAAAGTACAATAGCTGTCCTAAGTACTTAGGTATGACATTGGACAGGACACTGACCTACGGAAATCATATTGGAAAAGCGGCTGCATAACTGAAAAGTCGTAATAACTAGGGCCCGGATTCGTATGCACTAAAAACTCCGAAAATATGCATGCTCATATGCACTAAAAATGTTTTAAATATGCACGAAAATATGCACTAAAAATAAAATAAAATACAATTACCAGACACATTATTTAATTTTAACTCTGTGTTAAATTGATAAACATGTTTAATTCCTTGCAAAATGATGCATGTCAGTAAGTTCCAACAGTTTTACAATGTTTTCAGGAGTCAATACATTTCTGTTGTCGGCCAGAATTAATTTACACTGAAAATTATCGTTCTACGTCGACGGACGTAAATGGGTAATACTTGAGCATTGGCACTGATTGCTCAGAACATTCTTCTGGTAAAAATTTAGGCATTTGTACAGTTTGATCAGGTGAAACACTGCAGCAGACGAAGAGCAAGTTAACAGATGAACGCACTTGTTTAAGCAAATCTCGGGAGGCTACTGTAAGGAGAAGGAAAGAGTAATGTCAGAAAGAAGGAAATAGCTATTGTGAAAAGCGTCATTATCCGTCTACCAGCTTGCATTGCGACACTGAAAGCGTTTTCCTTGATCAGGGAAGGCTTCTCATGTTGTCAAAGGATGTACAACATACAAAGGTTATTCAATTTTCATTTCGTTCAGAAATCTTAGGTAATCGAGCACACATAAGAGAAAAATATGTCCGTATATGCACTAACGCTCAAAATATGCAGTAACGTTCGAAATATGCATTTGCATATGCGCATATGCATTTTTTAAAAATTCGGGCTCTAGTAATAACTAGGGCCCGGATTTATATGCACTAAAAAACCTGAAAATATGCATGCAAATATGCACTAAAAAGTTACAATATATGCACGGAAAATAAGGAAATATGCTCTTAAAAAACATGCAATTTTATTCACTTACCTATTTACAGGTATCATTTATTGCAAAAAGAAGCATCACAATAGGTAACTAGTAGTCCTTCAATGTTTTCTGGAGACAAACTATGTCTGTTGTCCGTCAAAATGAGTTTATAGGCTGAAAATGATCGTTCTACATCAACTGACGTAATTGGACAGTACGTATACATGGGCACCAACGTTTCGGAGCATACATCTGGCAAGGATACCCTAGTTCCACTCAAGTATTGACAATTAACTTAATCTACTTCAGTCCTGGGTTCGAATTCAACACCTTTTCTAACTTGCATTTAATCTTCCCTCCAATTTCGCCTGGAGCGTAATTCAACAAAGATGAAGCTTTTTCAACGAGATCAAGTAATTCATGGAGGGGAGTACCAGAAGATTCTAAGCTCTCAATGGCTTTTGCAAGTTTAGAAAAATGTGCATGAACGAAATTCACATCTTGATAAACAGTAGCGGTTTCAAAGACACCTTTTGCATCACGGACACACGCAATATGTTCATCTTCAAGTTTTGTAACCACTTTCACTTCATTAAAATGTTCCTGATAAAATGATACTGCAGATAACCATGTCCCCCACCTAGTCAGGACAGGTTCAGGTGGCAAAGGAACTTCAGGTAGACAATCTTTGTAGAGCTTGACACGAGCTGGTGCTTTCAGAAACAGTTTCTTCCCACATCCAATTAAATTGTTAACAGCTGGAAACTGTGCGCGTATTTCTTCTGCAATGCGGTGTAATCCGTGCGCTAAACAGGTTACGTGTATGAGTTTTGGATAAAATACTTGGAGGGCCTTTGCTGCTTTCAACATATACGAAGCTGCATCTGTGAGTAGTACAAGCACTTTACAACAATTAGTCTCAATTTCAGATGGCCACAATAGTCGCAGAGAATCATTTATAAATCTTGCTATTGTGCTATGGTTGGTTTTCTCTAGTACTTTACAAGCAAGAAGATGTGGCTTACCGGGTTCGTCTGGATGTAATTTACCAACCACGAAATTTGCTATGTAACGGCCACACGAATCCGTTGTCTCATCCACCGATATCCAGACACAGTTCCTTCCGATATCAGAACGGATCAATTCCAGGGTAGATTCATATAGCGGAGGTAGGTAATTTTTCCTAAGAGTTTATTCATCTGGTATTTTTTGATTTACGCAATATTTCTCGAGAAATGATCGCAGAACTGGATTGTTTAATTTATTCCATGGAAGGTTGCTGCGTACGAAAGCCCGACAAAGATCATTTGAAAATGTATTAAGACTACAGGACTTGGGCTTTACCTGTGTAAAAAGTAGTTGTTGTGGTGTGCTGTTCTTCTCCTCCTTTGCTTTAATATGTGCAGTTGTTTTTGAATGCTGTTCAAGCTGAAATTTCTTTTCACAGTTCACTTCCTTTGAGCAAACTTGACAGTACACGATGACACCATCTGTTGAATAGTCCCTATTACCCGACACCCACTGATTTAGTAAATCTCTTCTGCTGCTCTTTTCCTTAGGCATTTTTTAAAAACTAACACTTTTAGAAATGAGATGCAGGGCACTAAAATGGAACGTAACTAGTGAATTGAAGATACTTCTGTCCTGACCAAGTGCCCAGCCCCCTGAGATTATTATCTGCTGTAGTAGAGAAAGGAATTCAGGGAAGTCCAGCCTGCTTACCCACACCTAAGTATCTGTTGCCATTTTCAGTTGTGAAAGTAAAGTGCCGTTACACAGACAGTCGAAAATACCAACTAGCGAGGGATGCACATAAAATAGGCAACTAGCTAGGGATGTACAAAACAGATTTATTTTAGTAGTTCTTGTAATTATCCTTAAATTCAGACATTATATACCGGAATATGCTGTTACGTCTAGAATATGCACTAACCCTCAAAATATGTCAAAATATGCAATTGCATATGCGCATATGCATTTTTAAAAAATCCGGGCCCTAGTAATCACATACTTAGTAGGTTAGCTGGAACATTATGGGGTGCTGACGCCGGTACACTCAGGACTACTGCTTTGGCTGTTGCATATTCTCCAGCTGAATATTGTGCAGGCTTTTAGTTAAATAGCTCTCACTGCCATCTAGTGGATATTCAACTTCGCCAAACAATGCGTATCATCTCTGGTACTCTACGTTGTACCCCCTCCCAGTGGTTACCTGTACTATGTAACATTGCTCCGCCCCATCTTAGGAGACAGCAAGCTCTTGTTCGCGTGTGGTGTAGGATCTTGGAAAATGATACTCTTCCAATTCATCATGATGTCAAACATCTTTCTAAACCGAGATTGAAATCAAGAAAGCCAGCTTGCAAGACGGCTGTAGATCTTACGTCAACCAGGTTCAATCTCCGAAATGCCTGGAGAGTTGAATGGTTAAACTCGACACCTCGTGGCCTACTTTCAATCAGTGATCCCACTACAAGGCTTGGTGGCTTTAATCTACCTTGGACAGTCTGGTCAAGGTTAAACAGGATTCAATGTGGTACTGGTCGAACTGGTGCAACCCTATATCAATGGGATAAATTGGATAAATTCTGCCCAATGCAGTTTTGAATTGCAAACCATCAAGCATATTGTGCAGGAGTGCCCTCTACGTGCATATCCCGGCTCCTTGGATGAACTCCACTCAGCATCTCCAGAAGGAATTAGATGGATTGCAGACCTTTCTATCCATATTTGAAAAGTGGTCCTAATGCTGTAAATTGTATATATGTAACAATATAATTTAATGTAATTCTTATTGTCTTGTAAGTGTCATATGCTAAATAATAATAATAAATAATACTCCACTGGGCAATGGACTAAGACTGTTCTTAGATGACTGATCGTCTTACCACAGAAGAGGAACATTTTAAAAAGATGCCTGTTCTCAAACTTCAATCAGAAAGTGGCTGCTAAAAATAATGTCATGCTGAAGTTGGTGGGAACAACTTGGAGTATGCATCTACATGCAGTGAAGACATCTGCCCTTGCACTATGCTATTCTACAGCTGATGCTTGTCCTGAAATGTGAAAACAGCGGATGTGGCAGTCAATAAGATACTCCAAATTTTTTCACACATTCGGAAAAGCTCCATTGTCTTGCCAGTATAGCAACTCCGATATTCATAGGAAAATAGCTACCAGGAAATAGAAGAACAAGGCAATGGCATCTCAGGCACATCCTCTGTTTGGATAACAGCCAACATATCAATGTCTTCTTATGAGCTACTTGATACATTTTCAGGTACATCATGGCAAGTAAGGGTTCAAGAGAGGCAGACCAGAGGTCAACAACTAAATTAATGACTGGTGCCACCTGAACAACTACCTCTTGGTCACATGGCAAACTGGATGACCTGCATTCAGGTGTCACTAGATGTGGGACAAATATCAAGATGTAGAGCGTTAGTGTGGATTCCGCGTTATGTAAATGGGGACAATAGCAGCGTACGGCCATTTGTTGCAATGCAGTTCATGCTTAGTCAGCTGTACAGCAGAAGACCTGATTAAGGCAACAACTAATGCTTTTCAAGTGGCTAGGTTTTGGCCCAAAAAAGTTTAATCCAATGACCACAGAGTTTTGTATATTTATCTTCCCAATAATTTTCTATATCCCATTTCCATAAAGAAATTTATGTATATCTGAACACAGAGATGCATCAGGGCTCAGTGTTTGATGCAATGGCTCCTGAGCCATACATGATGTGTTACCATTATTCTGTGAGGATAGATAAAGGACCCAGTGTATATGCTGCCTTTTCCCTTTCATGTGGAGGAACTCAAGCACAGAATTTAATAAGAGGTCACCATAGTCACAAAAGACATTGGAAATGGTGTATCATGTGGTGAATTATCATGCGGTCATCTGATTTCACACAGGGTTTCTATACTGAATCACTATAATGAGCAATAAACTTGGCGAGTTTCTCTTCAGAAGGTTTTACTTATAAGAGTGATATTACTAGCAGTTTTTGTATAGTTGAATTTGAAAGTTTTACTGGACTTGAGGTAAACTCTGTATTATATACAATCCTTAAAGCTGCTATAATAAAAATGTAAGAGAGCTGAAAAGATTCTCGGAGAGTATCAGGCTGACTTCAGAATCTCGAGGGCCAACAACTCTGTGCATAATTTTAGAGAAAACTTATGACTGTAGTGTTTTTTGTTCTGGACATCTCTTCATGGATGTTATGAAAATGTCAAAAAGTTTTGCTTTGTGTGAAATTATACGAGATTTTCATTTCTTCTGTCAAGAGCATTCCCAGATGAAGAAGGCCTAAGAGAAAGAGATTCATTATCCCCCATTTACAATCTAGTCATGTATAGAAAGATCTTCATCTTAGCGATTTTCGTCCATTGCAGGGTCTACTCTCCAGATCTTCAACCACTACTTTGTCCTATCTCCACTCTTCAGGGAGCAGGTGGATATACAGGCAAAGGTGACACAGCATATCCCAACTCATATAGAGGAATAGCGCTAGAATGTAATCTATTAAAGACTTTAACTTCACTAGTGGGTAAATGTCTCATTAAATTGGTGGATAATAACCTACCAGAGTCACAATTAGGATTTAGAAAGGGAAAATCAATTACTTTAGCTGTCCGCTTTCTCCAAACTGACATAACGGAACCAGGGGTAAACTGCATGCGATCTTTATAGATTATTCTAAAACTTTTGACACCATAAGCAGAACCATACCATTAGAAAAATTGGAGAGTATTAATGGTAGTATGAACTACCTTATACCGCTGATTAGGAGCCTAATGCTCAACAACTCAATCGAAGTAGATGATGACATTACCAAATCTAATATTTTGGAACATACTACCAGGGTATTACAGGGAGACCCATTAAGTCCTCTACTATTCATCATTGCAACAGCAGACATAGCAGATTTGCTAAACCAGGAAAACGTCAAACTATTAATGTATGCTGGTGATATAGTCTTGATATCAACGTCAGAGAAGGAACACCAGGAATCATTCAACCAAATAGTAGGTTGGGTAAATAAAAATGAGCTCAAGCTGAATGCACATAAAACTGTTTCCATGATGTTTAGAAGAGGGGGCCTCATGGATTCTTCTTTTCTGGAGACCAAGAACTCAAGTCCGTAAATTTCTTTAAATACTTAGGTGTAATTTTTCAAACCCAAGGTAATGTATTTACCCTCCACATCATTACCTTCAGGTCTTACTTTCTGATATCGCATTCTTTACGATGTCATAGATCAGTAGGTTGTGACTGGTTAGTATTCTCTATGCTTAACTTGACGTGTAGTTCATCCCGACACTTCTTTCTAACTTATCTTTGATTCATATGATCTCTGATCTGGAGACAACTTAGGATGAAAAAGATGGAGACGTTAGTCTATGAGATGATTTTCATCTCATTTAAATGGTACTTTAAAAAGATTCACACTTGTATGGCTCCCCAAGTTCAGAGTCAATGAACATGATTACTTAGAATCAATGCAATTGATACCTTCAATCTCCAGGTAATTATCCTATTTATCCTTCCTTGGCTTGCCATAGTTATGTTTGTTTTGTTTACTGAGAGATCCCTGTTCTGTAGATTATTATTTTATTTGTTTGCTGCAGACTTATTTCAGTGTCCTTCCTTTTTCTTTATGTCTGCTTGTTATGTTATCGTTCCTACGTTAGGCGAAAGGTAGCACTGATCCAATTGTTTCGTGCATGTGATGAGTTTGTATGTAGTTTTTCATTGAAGATCTTTTAATTTTCTTCGGCTTCGACGTCTGGCTTGAGCTTATGTACTGTAATATGGTCAAATACAGTAGAGGCAATACGCGACACTCAGCGAGAAATCAAGGGACAGCTATTAGAACTCTCTCTAGCAGGTAGACCTGAGAACTACTGATTCTATCATAAGAGCACATGTATTTGTGTGTGAAGTTTTTGGTGTTATTTATGCGTTTTCAGTGAGCTGACATAATTAAATAGTAGCACGTGTCATTCCTTGATATCTCCTCTCAACATGAGGGGAAAGGTATGTGCTGTGTTTGGTTGCAGTAACTATGAAGTAGAAAAAAATGCGCGGTCTTTCGCTTCCCTCGTGACAAGAAAATGTAAGTAATATTGTGTTTGTATATAAATTCTTCCGGTGACAAAGAGATTTTTATAGTACTTCATAATTTTCTGACCTGCTCAAGTCATGTTTTAACTGGCTTAAAATATAATACGCATATTGCATTGTATAGTTCAGCAGTTAACCTTCAATACTGATGTGTTGTTGTAGGTGTGATCTGTGGGTTTTGAAATGTTACAGAAGTGATTTGGATAAGGTGTACAAGAAAGAAGGGACGCTACACTTATTTATAAGAATTATAAGATCTGTTCAGATCATTTCCAGGCCAGCGACTTCAGAAATCCTTGTATATACAGCCGAGGGTATGTTACATTTTTACTCTAATTGTACGTAAATATTCCTCAAAGCATCACTATCGACAACATTTTCATACTTTTCTTTCTTTTATCCCTCTTCTCAGATTAAAGCTGGGATTTTATAGATTTTCTTTCTGTTAGTAGGCTTCATGTTAAGAGGAAAATTGTCCAGCTTTTAAATGTTAATTCATTGCATCATGTGTGTAAGGAATGTGCCGATATTTTTATTGACAAGTGTCTTAATGTGATGATACAATGTTTTTTAAATGAGAAAAAAGACAAATCTAACCGTAAAAGTTCAGGCAGGAATGCTAAAGCAAAAAAAAAAAAGTAATGCATAAATGAAAGATCAAGCCATTTCACAGCAGTCCATTCATATCCAGTTTATATGTCTAATTTCAGTCTTTAAATAATGACCTGTCCGACTCGTTGGCTGAATGGACAGCGTACTGGCCTTCGGTACACAGGGTCCCGGGTTCGATTCCCGGCCGGGTCGGCGATTTTCACCTTTATTGGTTAATTCCACAGGCCCGGGGGCTGGGTGTTTGTGCTGTCCCCAACATCCCTGCAACTCACACACCACATATAACACTATCCTCCACCACAATAACACGCAGTTACCTACACATGGCAGATGCCGCCCACCCTCGTCGGAGGGTCTGCCTTACAAGGGCTGCACTCGGCTAGAAATAGCCACACGAAATTATTATTATATTAATAATGACCTTTTAGATAATTCTTCATTCATTTATCCAGAATTGCTTTAGCAACTTTGAGGGAGCGGTGATAAGGGAACAGGGAACTGGAAATCAAGTAGGGATGACATAAAATTGTTAGTGTTGAACTGTAGAAGTATTGTAAAGAAAGGAATAGAATTAAGTAATTTAATAGATATATATTTACCAGATATTGTAATAGGAGTTGAATCATGGCTGAGAAATGATATAATGGATGCAGAAATTTTCTCACGGCACTGGAGTGTGCTTCGTAGAGATAGGATAGGAAAGGTGGGAGGGGGAGTTTTCATTCTGGTGAAAGAAGAATTTGTAAGCTACGAAAAAGTTAAAGATGAGACACATGAAATTCTAGGTGTAAGGCTCATTTCTAAAGATAATAGGCAACTTGATATATTTGGAGTGTACAGATCGGGAAAGGGTAGCACTGATGCGGATTCGGAATTATTTGATAGGATAGTCAGCTATGTGGGAAACGACATGGAAAGAAATGTGATTGTAGCGGGAGATCTGAATTTGCCAGATGTCAATTGGGAAGGAAATGCGAACGACAGGAAGCATGACCAACAAATGGCAAATAAGTTAATATGGGAAGGACAGCTGATTCAGAAAGTGATGGAACCAACCAGAGGGAAAAATATTTTGGATGTGGTGCTGATAAAACCAGATGAGCTCTATAGGGAAACTGAAGTAATAGATGGTATTAGTGATCATGAAGCTGTTTTTGTGGTAGTTAAAAATAAATGTGATAGAAAGGAAGGTCTTAAAAGTAGGACTGTTAGGCAGTACCATATGGCTGATAAAGCAGGTGTGAGGCAGTTTCTAAAAAGTAACTATGATCGGTGGAAAACGGTAAATAAAAATGTAAACAGACTCTGGGATGGGTTTAAAGAAATTGTTGAGGAATGCGAAAACAGGTTTGTACCTTTAAGGGTGGTAAGGAATGATAAAGACCCACCTTATTATAATAGAGAAATAAAGAGACTAAGAAGGAGGTGCAGACTGGAAAGAAATAGAGTTAGAAATGGCTGTGGAAGTAAGGAGAAATTGAAGGAACTTACTAGAAAATTGAATCCAGCAAAGAAGGCAGCTAAGGATAACATGATGGCAAGCATAATTGGCAGTCATACGAATTTTAGTGAAAAATGGAAGGGTATGTACAGGTATTTTAAGGCAGAAACAGGTTCCAAGAAGGACATTCCAGGAATAATTAATGAACAAGGGGAGTGTGTATGTGAGGATCTTCAAAAGGCAGAAGTATTCATTAGCAGTATGTAAAGATTGTTGGTTACAAGGATAATGTCGAGATAGAGGAAGAGACTAAGGCCAAAGAAGTAATAAAATTTACGTATGATAACAATGACATTTACAATAAGATACAAAATTGAAAACTAGAAAAGCGGCTGGAATTGATCAGATTTCTGGGGATATACTAAAGACAATGGGTTGGAATATAGTACCATATCTGAAGTACTTATTTGATTATTGTTTGGCCGAAGGAGCTATACCAGATGAATGGAGAGTTGCTATAGTAGCTCCTGTGTATAAAGGAAAGGGTGATAGACATAAAGCTGAAAATTACAGGCCAGTAAGTTTGACATGCATTGTATGTAAGCTTTGGGAAGGCATTCTTTCTGATTATATTAGACATGTTTCTGAAATTAATAACTGGTTCGATAGAAGGCAATTCAGTTTTAGGAAAGGTTATTCCACTGAAGCTCAACTTGTAGGATTCCAGCAAGATATAGCAGATATCTTGGATTCTGGAGGTCAAATGGACTGTATCGCGATTGACATGTCTAAAGCATTTGATAGGGTGGATCATGGGAGACTACTGGCAAAAATGAGTGCAATTGGACTAGACAAAAGAGTGACTGAATGGGTTGCAATATTTCTAGAAAATAGATCTCAGAGAGTTAGAGTAGGTGAAGCTTTGTCTGACCCTGTAATAGTTGAGAAGGGAGTTCCTCAGGGCAGTGTTATCGGACCTTTATGTTTTCTTATATATATAAATGATATGAGTAAAGGAGTGGAATCGGAGGTAAGGCTTTTTGCGGATGATGTTATTCTCTATAGAGTGATAAATAAGTTACAAGATTGTGAGCAACTGCAACGTGACCTCGAAAATATTGTGAGATGGACAGCAGGCAATGGTATGTTGATAAACGGGGCTAAAAGTCAGGTTTTGAGTTTTACAAAGAGGAAAAGTCCTCTCAGTTTTAATTACTGCGTTGATGGGGTGAAAGTTCCTTTTGGGGATCATTGTAAGTATCTAGGTGTTAATATAAGGAAAGATCTTCACTGGGGTAATCACATAAATGGGATTGTAAATAAAGGGTACCGATCTCTGCACATGGTTATGAGGGTGTTTAGGGGTTGCAGTAAGGATGTAAAGGAGAGTGCATATAAGTCTCTGGTAAGACCCCAACTAGAGTATGGTTCCAGTGTATGGGACCCTCACCAGGATTACCTGATTCAAGAACTGGAAAAAATCCAAAGAAAAGCAGCTCGATTTGTTTTGGGTGATTTCCGACAAAAGAGTAGCGTTACAAAAATGTTGCAATGTTTGAGTTAGGAAGAATTGAGAGAAAGAAGAAGAGCTGCTCGACTCAGTGGTATGTTCCGAGCTGTCAGCGGAGAGATGGCGTGGAATGACATTAGTAGACGAATAGGTTTGAATGGCGTCTATAAAAGTAGGAAAGATCACACTATGAAGATAAAGTTGGAATTCAAGAGGACAAACTGGGGCAAATATTCATTTATAGGAAGGGGAGTTAGGGATTGGAATAACTTACCAAGGGAGATGTTCAATAAATTTCCAATTTCTTTGAAATCATTTCGGGAAAGGCTAGGAAAGCAACAGATAGGGAATCTGCCACCTGGGCGACTGCCCTAAATGCAGATCAGTATTGATTGATTGATTGATTGTTAATATCCCAATAATACTTTCTTTCTAGACGTAATTTATTTATCCATTTTCGTATATGCATTTCCATCGATATTCGAATTTAGCGCATCTTTTCAGGTCAAGTCACTAGGAGCGCCACCGTCGAATTGTCTCCCATTTTAGGAAGGCTAAATCCGTAAGTGTCGCATATTATCTCTATTGTATTTGATATGGTTTAACGCTGATGTTGTACGATTCATGTTCGCCTTGATGTGCGATATGAATGTGTCATGCAGCGTGTTAAGTTATTTTTGGGTTATAGTGTTGACTGGGTGAGCCTGGCCTATTTGTGGCGACCCAGATATCTGATCTGTGCTCTCAGATCAAGCTCATGAGCCATCGACTGATTTTTGTCATGCTGTTACGATTCTTATCGTAACGTGTTTTGATACTATACTTTTTATTCATTCTACTTCGCATACTTGGTCTCTGAGTGTGTGTGTGGGTGTGTGGAATGACATTAGTAGACGAATAGGTTTGAATGGCGTCTATAAAAGTAGGAAAGATCACAATATGAAGATAAAGTTGGAATTCAAGAGGACAAACTGGGGCAAATATTCATTTGTCTCCCATTTTAGGAAGGCTAAATCCGTAAGTGTCGCATATTATCTCTATTGTATTTGATATGGTTTAACGCTGATGTTGTACGATTCATGTTCGCCTTGATGTGCGATATGAATGTGTCATGCAGCGTGTTAAGTTATTTTTGGGTTATAGTGTTGACTGGGTGAGCCTGGCCTATTTGTGGCGACCCAGATATCTGATCTGTGCTCTCAGATCAAGCTCATGAGCCATCGACTGATTTTTTGTCATGCTGTTACGATTCTTATCGTAACGTGTTTTGATACTATACTTTTTATTCATTCTACTTCGCATACTTGGTCTCTGAGTGTGTGTGTGGGTGTGTGCGTGTGCGCGTGTGTGTTGTATGATTATCGGACCTGTGTTATTTTTCAGTCACAATCACAATCAGTCCGTTCTATCAGTAACTGATGTGGCCTCTTGCCTCCACTTCCAGCGATCTTGAGCGATGTTTTGCCAATTAACTCCGGCGATTTTACGGTGGCTTTCCTCGCGGTCTCAGTTTATCTCTTGGGCTCCATTCGATAACAACCTTGGTCCATCTGTCATCCCTTCTTCGGGCCACATGTCCTGCCCATTGCCACTTGAATGTTGAAATTCTCGTTATGATATCAACGACATTTGTGACTGCTCTTATGTCATGGGCCCTCTTTCTATCTCTTCTGGTAAACCCAAGCATAAACCTGTCCATTCCTCTCTGGGCAGTTCTTAGTTTCCATGTAGTGAACTCATTCATTGTCCAGGTCGCACAGGCATAGGTCATGACAGGGAGAATGCATTGGTCATGAACTTACTTCTTTAGGTTTACTGGCATGTTGGATTTGAAGACGGTTGAATATCGTCCAAATGCCTGCCATCCTAATTTGATTCTTCGGAAAATTTCCTGAGATATATCTCCTTTCATATTGATTGGTTGGCCAAGGTATTCACCAACGTTTTCAATAGTTATTCCCTGTATCACTACATTTTCTGAATTTGCCCACTTGTTATGCATGACCTTTGTCTTGGACAGATTAATCTTGAGGCCTACTTGCTGACAAATTAGTACAAGATCGCGTACTTGTCATTGCAGTTCTTCCATATCGTTAGCCAACAATACTATATCGTCCGCAAATCTCAAGTGATTCAGCCTCCTCCCATTGATTCTGATGCCTCGATCTTTCCATTGAATTTTGGACATTGCTATTTCTAAAAATGAAGAGAAGAGCTTCGGTGGGATGGGGTCACCTTGTTTTACACCACGTTGAATGGGAAAATCTTCAGCTGTTTCATTGACACTAACAAAGGCAGAAGATGATTCGTATATGTCCTTAAGAATGTTGATGTAGACTGCTTCTACTCCCTGTTCAGCTAATACCAAAAGGACAGATAAGTGGTTAACAGTTATTATTTATTTATTTATCGTATGATGTGCACAGATAGATTATATAAATAAGTATACAATATATACAAGCAGAAGCCTATATTTCCAAATCAAGTCCATTGATCCATTTTAAGGCCTCCTCAGTTGCATTATGAATGTCCTCCAAAGAACATTGAAATGCTCTCTGTGGACACTCGGCAATTACGTGGTGGATGGTCTGTGAGGTAGCTCCACATTCACACCCAGGAGACTTCTGCCAGCCCCATTTATAAAGAGTATAGCCGCATCTTCCTTAACAGTGTCTTATGGATATTTGCTTTTATCACTGTTATTATTTAATCTCACTTTTGTTCACGGCTTGATCAGCCGATTTACTTGCTTATTTCGGGATTTTACTCTCAATCTTACTTGTTTCATTTGACTCATATTTGTTTGTTTCCGTAACTATGGCAACTCCTTTTATTCTCCTTGTGTTCCATATTTGTTTTCCTTTCTGCCAGCATTGCTTCACAGGCGTTTTTGATTTCTGGGGATACAGTCTGTATGGAAAATGTTGGAAGCCATGTTTCTTTTAAAATTACTAAGAGTTTGACTTTATCTGGGGAGCCGCGATAATATTTTCTTGCGTGAAAACTGCTACTTTCACCTCTTTATGACATCTGATTTCTAAGAAAGAAATACTTTGGACCAAATTTTAATTACCACTGTCTGGTAATGATTGAATGTAGTTGTATCACTTTTCATGATACCTCTGTTGCGACAGTGTAAAATTTCATGAGATCTGGTTTGATGAGTCAAACGACTCTACCGTGATTGATATATCTTCATGAACTATGTATGTGAGTATTCGACTCCCTGTATTACCCCATGTTGCTTGTTCTATGCCCATATTTTAATTCTTTCTTGCTAAGCTTATATTAATAAACCTCATTCGTTTGAATTGACCTCTGCTCTATGTTATTGTCTCTCTACTTTGGTAACATGCCTTGTATACTTTGTTTCTATAGTCTAAGAGGCCCGGATTCAGCTCCTTGCAGTTTTTAGCCAAATCAACCGATCCACACTAATAGATAGGTAGGTAGGTGATGTAAACCGTATAACATGCATCTATGAAAGGCAATATCTGACACTAAGCATCTTAGAAACTTGTCTTTATAAACAGCCATAAAACTCTTTCATCTAAAAATCAGCCATATAGCAACATATGACTTGGAAAACATTTGGGAACATTTGAGTATGAAACAGGTAGAAAAAAACCCCGAGAAGTTGCAGGAAAACTACTTGAAACGTGCCCTGTACTTCTCCAAATATTCTCCTTCCCAGCTTGTGTATGAGTTATCCAGAGAGAGGAATTTTATGTGGACTAGCTAAGAATACAGTTGTTACGACCAGCAACAACATACTATGTACATCTGCTTTGAGACCTACGATCGAAAAAGCCGACATCTTAAGATGATTTCTACTCTACCGATGTCATGATAAATCGCGAGAGGGTTCAAGGTGGATGTGAACTGCGGCAGCTGCTGACAAGGTTCTCTGTTCATGGCTTTCATTATAAACTATGTAACATACAGTTTTATCATGAACCAGGTTTGAACTGTGTACGTTCAAGGTCTGGCGCACATTGTACTAGGTACCAAGTTGCAAACAGCGATCGGAATCACTGGTGAAATTTTGTAATGAAGATTGATTATATTAATTCTTTGCATTTTGTGCGCCTTAAATAAATTATTATATTCACAAATTGACCCGGCAGGTGACTCCGCGGTCGTGTTCTAGGATTTTTTCTCATATCAGAACATATAACCCCAACATTTTCACCCCGTTCATGAATAATTTACCTTCTGAGAATAATTCATCGTTATGCTTGTGTACGACAGGTGGCGCTGATGTCGAATTCTGTGGTATTTGACTACTGCCTGCTCGATCTGCATCCGATGGCTATAAGCAGCCATCGGATGCGGATCGAGCAGGCAGTGTATTTGACGTACGCATCAATTGGAACATATATTGTGCAATCCGAGAAGTTCATGAATAAAATTAACCTTCTGAGAGTAATTCATAGTTATATTTGCGTACCACGGGTGGTGCTGATGTCGAATTCTACAATATGACGTACACATCAATCGATACATATAATGTGCAATCTGAGAAGTTCATGAATAATTGACTTTCTGAGAATAATTCATAGTTATGTTTGTCTACCACTGGTGGCGCTGATGTCGAATTCTGTGGTATTTGACGTACGCATCAATACATGCGAAAGTGAATATTTTACAGGATCTTCCATAAATTTCAATTATATATCATGTGCATTCTTTCGTAAACGTTCACAAAAATCCAGACGCAATGTAAAACATAAAGAAACATTCCGGCATGGTTAAAGTTTTGCAAAAATGCAAAATTATTATCCGGAATGAATGCACTATGGCCCACAAGCATTCACTTGTCCTCGATAGAACGATGGAAGATCTCAACGATAATAACAGACTTTTCAGTGGCGCTTTACTGCTACTGTCCGGTGATTTCAGACAGACATTTCCGGCCATTCCACGCGCTACATATGCGGACGAAGTTAACGCATGTTTGAAACCATCATACCTATGGAGATTTGTCATCATGTTACGCCTTACCGTAAATATGAGTGTTCAACTGCAAAACGATCCATCGGCACCGTCATTCTCCGAACAATTGCTCAACATTGGCAATGGCAAAATTCCATTGCATGGAAATATGCAATGTATCAAATTGCCAAAAATTTTTTGCATCATAGTAGCCACGAAAGATGCTTTGATTGAAAGCATATTCCCAGATTTGCGCGCTAATTACATTAATCATTCGTGGCTACGTGAACGAGGTATTTGGCTGCAAAAAACATCGACGATAACGCTATTAATTACAAAATACAACAGTCATTGCCTGGCAATGAGATATCACTCAAATCAATCGACACTGTTGTCGATCCGACGAAGCAGTCAACTATCCTGTTGAATTCAATGGATTTACCAGCGCGATTAAAAATTGGTTCACAAATCATATTGCTTCGGAATTTAAATCCATCAAAGCTCTGCAATAGCACGTGATTATTCATAAAAAAACATGGTCAATTTCTAGAAGCTAGCGTTTTGAACAAGTTTAAAAGTAGAGTTGTTCTCCTGCCACGGATCCCAATGATCATTTCAGACTCGCCTATTGCATTCAGACGCCTGCAATTTCCAATTCGCTTGGCATTCGCAATGATTATTAATAAGTCACAAGGACAAACAATGTCCATTTGTGGATTGGATCTAAAAAATGTGTGCTTCTCATATGGCCAATTAAATGTCGAGTGTTCTCGCGTAGGCAAACCATCAAGTTTGTTCATTCATACACCTCCGGGATTGACCAAAAAATTGCTCATTAACTCTCATTAAGATAAAAAACAAAACATTATTTCTTTTAGTTTTAGGGTTCAACATTTACGTCAGTAATTTAAGTTTTTACATTAATAAGAATATCAGTCATGGAAATGATTTGAGATTTTCTTCATTTGTTATTATTTAATCAACATTAAAATCGTACAAATTTGCAGCACATGTTATTGGTAAGCCATGTAAAACTCAATGTCAAATATCACTTAGTAGATTATAAAAATTAGAATATCTAAAAAACGTTTGCTGAACCTGCTAATAGCAGGCAGCTCGACGATCGGGCAGGACGTCTGCCGCGTCCGCTAGTTTTCCTATAAAACTAATTATTTTTGCTCAATAATTTAAATAATTACATTCCTTCGATTGCTTTAAATTTGTTTATTAATTTTTAAATAAATTTCCAATTTCTTTGCAATCATTTCAGAAAACTCTAGGAAAAACAACAGGTAGGGAATCTGCCACCTGGATGACTGCCCTAAATGCAGATTATTAGTGGCTGATTATACTCATTGTAAATGTTATAGCTTTTTATGATTCATATCAAATACATTATTATCGTTGTTAACGAATTATTCTTAAGATTGTTATTAGGTTCTGTCTCTGGAAAAGGATTGTTCATCCTTACTTTATTCGTCACCGGGCGAGTTTGTCATGCGGTTAAGGGTGCGCAGCTATTCGCTATTGGGTTCGAACCCCACTGTCAGCAACACTGAGGATGGTTTTCCGAGGTTTCCCATTTTCCCACCAGGGAAAACCTTTATTAAGGCCACGGCCGCTTCTTTTACACTTCTAAACCTTTCAATCAATCAATCAATCAATCAATCAATCAATCAATCAATCAATCAATCAATCAATCAATCAATCAATCAATCAATCAATCAATCAATCAATCAATCAATCAATCAATCAATCAATCAATCAATCAATCAATCAATCAATCAATCAATCAATCAATCAATCAATCAATCAATCAATCAATCAATCAATCAATCAATCAATCAATCAATCAATCAATCAATCAATCAATACTGATCTGCATTTAGGACAGTCGCCTAGGTGCCAGATTCCCTATCTGTTGTTTTCCTAGCCTTTTCTTAAATGATTTCAAAGAAATTGGAAATTAATTGAACATCTCCCTTGGTAAGTTATTCCAATCCCTAACTCCCCTTCCTAGAAATGAATATTTACCCCAACTGTATCTTCATATTGTGATCTTTCCTACTGTTAAAGACGCCACTCAACGTATTTATCTACTAATGTCATTCCACGCCCTCTCCCCGTTGACAGCTTGGAACATACCACTTAGTCGAGCAGCTATCTCCTTTCTTCCAATTCTCCCCAGCCCAAACTTTGCAACATTTTTGTAACGCTACTATTTTGTCGGAAATCACCCAGAACAAATCGAGCTGCTTTTCTTTGGATTTTTCCAGTTCTTGAATCAAGTAATCCTGGTGAGGGTCCCATACACTGGAACCATACTCTAGTTGGGGTCTTACCAGAGACATATATGCCCTCTCATTTAAAACCTTACTACAACCCCTAAACACCCTCATAACCATGCGCAGAGATCGGTACCCTTTATTTACAATCCCATTTATGTGATTACCGCTATGCAGATCTTTACATATATTAGCACGTAGATACTTACAATGATTCTCAAAAGGAACTTTCACCCCATCAACGCAATAATTAAAACTGAGATGACTTTTCCTATTTGTGAAACTCACAACCTGACTTTTAACCCCGTTTATCATCAAACCATTGCCTGCTGTCCATCTCACAACATTATCGAGGTCATGATGCAGTTGCTCACAATCTTGTAACTTATTTATTACTCTGTACAGAATAACATCATCCGCAAAAAGCCCTACCTCTGATCCCACTTCTTTACTCATATCATTTATATATATAAGAAAACATAAAGGTCCAATAATACTGCCTTGAGAAATTCCCCTCTTAAATATTACAAGGTCAGATAAAACTTCGTCTACTCTAATTTTCTGAGATCTATTTTCAAGAAGCATAGCCACCCATTCAGTCACTCTTTTGTCTAGTCCAATTGCAGACAATTTTGCCAGTAGTCTCCCATAACCCACCTTTCCTATCCCATTGTCATCATAAAACGTATCTGCGTCGGTGCGACGTAAAACTAAACTGTAAAAAAAAGTTATTCATCCATTCTATTGTTATCCAATCTTTTCTCCTTACACTGCTTCGGCGGTGTAACACCCGCAGGTAATTCTCTCGGTTATGTATGAAAGAGAGACAGACATATGAAATTGATATTCCTGCTTTTTTGACCCTACTTGGCAACATCTGAAATTCAGTTCGTACAGTTTACAAAATTCACTGTACCGAGTATTATGAAAATATAACTCATATTTCCCATTGGCTTCGGTGTTTACCTGGATGAGTAGCTCAGGCGGCACAGCGTTGGCCTTCTGAGTCCAACCTGACAGGTTCGATCCTGGCTCAGCTGGGTGAATACGTTAGTCTCGTGCCGGTAGATTTACTGGCACGGAAAGCAACTCCTGTGGGACAAACGTCCGGCACTTGGGAGCCTCTGAAAACCGCAAAATGCAGTTCGTGGAACGTACAATAAATAACACTATTAGTTTCGGTGTTGTGTTTGATTTTGGGGCTGACCAAACTTTTCAAGCCAACACTCTGTAAATTTCAGTTGTAATTTAAATCATTGAATAATCATTATGATCATAGTATCAATGACACAATTCAAGGTATGTAAATGATCTATCTTCTAAACTGAAACCTGACCGAAGAACATGCAGGAAGAAAATATTACTTCATTTCTTCCGTTTTTAAATGTCACGGTGTTGATGTGCTGTTAAGTAATTTATCAGAATATTGCGTGATGAGTTTTTCTATTGGAGCAGCTCTCACATTTTGAAGTGCCAGAGTGATTAATGATATCAGATTCTCAGAACGTAGCTCCTCGTGAAAAATGACAACCGGGAGGCAAACCACATGGCCTATCCCTGTGCGTGCAGAAAACAGAACAAGAAAATGAAACAAGGTGCTGTGAAATGGCAAATTGTAACGAAATTAATTCTGTTGCTTTAAAAAGCAATTAAAGTAATACGATAGTAAAAAGTCAGTTAGAAAAATCCTTCCACAAACATATGCTCAGAAAGGGAAAGAAAGGTATTTCTTTCTTAATCTGCTTACCCTCCAGGGTTGGTTTTTCCCTCGGACTAAGCGAGGGATCCCACCTCTACTGCCTCAAGGGCAGTGTCCTAGAGCTTCAGACTCTGGGTCGGGGATACAACTGGGGAGGATGACCAGTACCTCGCCCAGGCGGGCTCATGTGCTATGCTGAACAGTGGCCTTGGCGGGGTATGGGAAGATGGGAAGGGATAGACAAGGAAGAGGGAAAGAAGCGGTCGTGACCTTAAGTTAGGTACCATCCCAGCATTTGCCTGGAGGATCAGTGGGAAACCACGGAAAACCACTTCCAGGATGGCTTAGGTGGGAATCGAACCCACCTCTACTCAGTTGACCTCCCGAGGCTGAGTGAACCCCGTTCCAGCCCCCGTACCACTTTTCAAATTTCGTGGCAGAGCCGGGAATCGAACCAGGGCCTCCAGGGGTGGCAGCTAATCACACTAACCACTACATCACAGAGGCGGACAAGAAACGTATTTACTGTAGTAAAAATGAATCCACTAAATATAGCTACTCAAACTTCATACAAATGAGCTGCTTATAGGTCACGGTGTAACTACAAAATATATTATATTAAAGGTTAGGCAAATGCTATGATATATACAAGAGTTTCGAATAGAATTGCCGGTGAGCCAATGTTCCAGTTTATCGACTTGTGCACATACGCGCAATCAATTGGCGTGACTTCGAACTATCGGATTCGTAAGTTGCAGCGAGTTTCTTTCATTTCTTTCTTTCTTTCTTTCTTTCTTTCTTAATCTTTATTCTCCAGGGTTGGTTTTTCCCTTGGACTCAGCGAGGGATTTCACATCTACCGTCTCAAGGGCAGTGTCCTGGAACGTGAGACTTTGGGTTGGGGATACAACGGAAGTGGAGGACCAGTACCTTGCCCAGGCTGCCACACCTGCTGTGCTGAACAGGGGCCTTGTTTTGGGGTTGGGAAGATTGGAAGGGATAGAGAAGGAAGAGGGAAGGAAGCGGTTGTGGCCATAAGATAGGTACCATCCAGGTATTTACCTGGAGGAGAAGTGGAAAACCTCGGAAAACCACTTCGAGGATGGCTGAGGTGGGAATCGAACCCCCCTTTACTCACTTGACCTCCCGAGGCTGAGTGGACCCCGTTCCAGCCCTCGTACCGTCTTTCAAATTTCTTGGGAGAGCCGGGAATCGAATCCGGGCTTCCGGGAGTGACAGCTAAGCACGCTAACCACTTCACCACTTCGTTTGTTTTTGAACTGTAAAACAAGGATAGAGTCCGCTTCTGTGGTTTAGTAGTTAGCGTGATAAGTGCCATCCCCGGAGGCCCGGGTTCGATTCCCGGCTCTGTCGCGAAATTTGAAAAGTGGTACGAGGGCTGGAACGGGGTCCACTCAGCCTCAAGAGATCAACTGAGTAGAGGAGGGTTCAATTCCCACCTCAGCCATCCTCGAAGTGGTTTTCCGTGGTTTCCCACTTCTCCTCCAGGCAAATGCCGGGATGGTACCTAACTTAAGGCTACGGCCGCTTCCTTCCCTCTTTCTTGTCTGTCCCTTCCAATCTTCCCATCCCCACCACATAGCAGGTCAGGCCGCCTGGGTGAGGTACTAGTCCTCCTCCCCGGCTGTATCCCCCGACCCGATGTCTGACGCTCCAGGACACTGCCCTTGAGGCGGTAGAGGTGGAATCCCTCTCTGAGTCCGAGGGAGAAACCAACCCTGGAGGGTAAACAGATTAAGAAAGAAAGAAAGAAAGAAAGAAAGAAAGCAAGCAAGAAAGAAAACAAGGATAGTAACCACTCTGAGCGCTTTTTTCTTCGTAAGAACTTACCCTTATAACGAACTTAATGTAATCTCATTTAATACAAGCAAACTTGTAGTTTTGTGTGTTCGATTGCTTAGCTGAATGGTCAGCGTAGTAGATGTTGGTTCTGAAGGCGTTCGATTCCCTACCGGACTCGGGAGTTTAGGCCTAACTGTGTATGGCTGATTCCTCTGGCTCGGGTTCTTGGTGTTTGTATTTGTCTTTAATACACCATCTCTTCATCTACATACAACGTACTGTACTTCACTACCACAACAGGTGGTGCACACACAGACCAGGAGCAGGTATTGTATTAGCTGGAAACTGCGTGCTGTAAGTCAAGTCTTGCAGTAGCTCACTTGGCACGGGCACAACAGCGTGAGTTGTGATAGTGAAAAGTGCTCGAAGGTTCGAATCCCATGCAAGTATTTTTTATTCTGCCGCCAATTGCCTGGAATATGGTAAGGTTGTATAGTTGATAGTTTCCTCAGACTGATTTGTTTATTTGGACCTCTAATGGGCCGTATGTATCGTGGCACAGGATATTGAGCTGGGTTGGACGAGGATGAGGAGGTGATGTTCTGTGGCTAGTACACAGGCAACCAATTAGGTACGTCGTACATGTTCCAAGCTTCGTAGACCAGAGGTAGGGCAAAGTGTGCCTTATTGAAACGATAACAACATGCGATGGCAGGTAGGCATGTAGCGTGAACTCCCCTCCTTCGAGGCAAGTCACAACACAACACAACGCAACACAACACTACACAACACAAAGGTTATTCACTGCTTCGTTATGTATTCCAGCGGCGAGTATGAGGATATGTTACTCACATATGGAGAAACTAGACAGAATGTATACCAAGGACAAGGCATGTATCAAGAGCGCTATCCTGGGCAACCGGCAGGCATGACATTTTGGAGTGTGGAAAGACATCTTCGGGCCACTGCGTCCTTGGGAAGGACACGGCCTGTTTGAGATCATCCCGTGACGTCTGATCACAATGCGGAGGTTGTGTTGGACGCTATCCGACATAACCCTCACATAGCACACACGTCATTGTACAGAAGCCCAGATATTGCATACCCAGTGGGTTCACCCGTACCATCTGCACTTACACCGGGAGCTCCATGGTCATGATTTCGAAGCAAGGGTGGCGTTCTGTCAATGTACCCTACAGCATATGGACACTGATCCTGCCCTTTTAGAGACCTATTTACGAACGAAGCATGGTTCCATAACAATGGAACCGTCAATCGACATAATCATTACTGGACTGTGGATAATCCCGATTGAATATGACAGGCAGCTTGTCAGGTACTGTGGGGCGTAAACTTATCGTGTGGCATCGGGCGTGGTCACCTCATTGGTCCCCATTTCTTTGAGGGATTTCTAAGGGAGAATGCTATCTGCGGTTTCTCCAAGATGACCGACCACCGTTCTTGGAACATGTGTCACTCCTTGACCGCTGCAGGATGTGATTTGAACATCACGGAGCTCCACCGCACGCGGCGGTGGCCGTCTAGAAAAATCTCCATGTGACGTATCCTGATAAATGGATAGAAAGTGGAGGACCTGTCCTCTGGTCCGTCAAATCATCCGATCTTTCGTCCCCTGGATTTTTCTGTGGAACCACGCACAAGAGCCGAGCAATCCTGGTCATCTTAGACAGCTCATCACTGAGGCATGCCGATCCATTACGCCGGAGATGTTACAACGACCCAGACGGTCCTTACAACATCGCACGCAGCTCTGTATCGACCACGGAGGTCGTCAGTTCGAGCACGTGCTGCGTGAAAAGACGTAGGTAACTGAAATCCTGTCAGATGTTTCCTACCCTCTTCTAACCCATCTCCATGCCATATGACACTATACCAATGGCCCTTTTCAGGTACAAATAAGCAAATCAGTCTGTGGAAGCTATCACCCAAGCAGCGCGTAGTTTACAGCCTTTATAATACCTGTTCCTGGTCTGTATGTTCACCTTCTGTTATAAGGTAAATATTCTTCGTATCCGTACTAGTTTTACGCGTTCATTCGGGGCACTCAGAATTAATTAATAGTGGCGCTCACGACTCCTGCTGGTTTTTAGCTCGTAACCACACATCTCATTTTATTACCACGGTTGAGGGAGAGGGACCGATGTATTTCAGAACTCTAGTAAACGCGGCGGGATGCATAAAAATAAATCACAACGGGCTGGTGAAGCTGGTATAGTAAACTCATGTCCTCATCCCGAGGTGGTGCAGCTCTTTTCAGGCACACCTCCAATGGAGGGGAACTGAATGTACCGTTTTAACCACATACCAGCCCTCCTGCCATTCTTAAATTTCTGGCAGAACCGGGAATCGAACCCGGCCCCCGAGGACACACTGATCATCAAGACCCATTCTTTGATGGAATACGCAGAAGGATTCGGCACCCTGAGCAAGATAGCCTAACGGCTGAGTTAACGGAAGACGAAATATATAAAGCAAAATAAAGCAGAGCGCATCAAATAAATCACCACGAATAGACGGGCTGGGGAAAGAATTCTACGTACATCTGTGGCCATTCATCAAAGACGCAATTGTCTTGGTATTAAACAACGCCCTGAAACCTGGTTGGAATTTCGAGAAGTTGAAGGAAGGCCAAGTAGTTCTGATCCCAAAGAAACCAAAGATAAAAGCCGAATTTAGACCTATCACACTGCTTCATTTTGTATTCTAAATTAATTACTCACTCAGTGCTCATTCAGTACTCAATCAGTACTCATTAAAGCCCAACGTTGCGTTAACACCACATTTAATTTTTATCTTTGCCCCGACTTAAGGTTTCACTGAATTTTAATTTTAATCATCGATATATTGAAAGAACATCCTAGAAATATCATTGATTCAGTTGTCCATGCTAAATACATGTAACGGCATTTTTTCTGAATTTTTTAAAATTGATAAGATCACAACATGTAATCAAATTGAGTTCTGAAGATTTTCAGAAATAGAATATATATTTTTGTGTCTGTTTTATATGGTATTCAAATTTTATAGACATACTTGTAAGGCAATAGATCTTTCTCACACAATGAATCTATCACATGAAGCTTTTTTTAAAAAAATTTATAATAATGTTGCGTTTTTCGCAACTTTGGGATTAACAAGGATGTATACCTGATTCATAAACTGCTCACTTGACTGTACTTGCAACCTCTTTTCCTTCCTTCGTTGTTGAAGTGTGCGTTTGTAGTACAGTGAGGAAGCAAGAAACTGTAATTGTGTGCTGCTAAAGAAACGATATTGTAAGGGAGGTATGCTAAACTGTATTATAAAATGAATTATTTTATAAACAGGACTTTTCTTTTGTTTGCTGTGGAATTATGTATGATATCTTTCGTATTTACATTAGGATTTGTTTGTTTTCAGACATGTCTCACATCTACCAGAAAACAATGACTGTGGCAGAACTCGTAGCTATCTTAAAAGAAGAAACAGAAGAAGGCGATGACTTGGTGAATGCAGATAACAATGACGCTGTCTATATTCCACCTGATGTCGATGAAGTAACGGATGAAGAAGACATAGACGAAGACCTTCTTGTGGAAGAGAAACAAGTACGTGACGTGGCTGGTATCTTTGAAATACATGTACGTACTGAACAAGAACCGGAGTATGAACCTGGAGGATCAGCTGTAAAGAAACATAAAAGCAAGCAGAAAGAAAGAAGGAGCAGCTCTCAAACTGGACAAAAGTTGCTCCTGTCTATACTTCTTCACCAATCTCAGAAGAATCGGCTAAAATTGAAGAAATAAAGATCAATGTAGGTGGTAAGTCACCTTACGAAGTATTTTCACTGTACTTCGATTCACAAGTTCTGCAAATGATTGTTGATTATACAAACAAATATGCTCATGATAATGACCGCAATTCCTTCCTGAAAAGCATTGTAAGTTTAAAGCGATTTATGGGAATAATCATCCTTCCTGGATATCATACATTGCCGGCTATGAAGTTGTACTGGTCAAAGGACGAAGACAAAGGTCTAACAATTGTTAGAAAATGCATGAGCCGTAACAAGTTTATGACAATCAAACAAAATATGCGTTGTCAGATAACAGCCAACTGGACCAGAATGATAAATTTTCAAAACTGAGGCCTGTTTTCGACGTAATGAACAAGAAGAACCTTCAATTTGGTATTTGTTCACATAACCTCTCCATCGACGAGGAAATAGTGCCGTATTTTGGAAGACATTCCTGCAAGATGTTTATCAAAGGAAAACCTGTACGTTTTGGATTCAAGGTATGGTGTTTATGCAGTTCAGATGGTTATCTATATCAGTTTATGCCTTATAGTGGGAAAATACTAGACACTGAAAACTCTGATGTTTCTCTGGGGGAAAGAGTGGTTTTAGACTTGCTGTCAGTTATATATAATCCATCTTATCACCGCATTTTCTCGGACAATTTCTTTTCGTCATACAAATTGTTCCGTACGTTGAAACTTCAAGGTTTCTTTGCAGTCGGTACCATTCGTGAAAATCGTACTGCTAAGTGTCCCTCAGAACTCTCCTCAGGTCGGAAGAAGAAGGTCAGGGGCTCATTCGATTTTGCTTTAGAAGATGAAGCCGAAGTTTTGATGGTCAGGTGGAACGACAATGCAATTGTGACAATGGCAACCAACAATGGTACTGTACAAATACTAGCAACTGCTAAAAGGTACAGTAGGAAAGAAAATAAAAATATCCCTTTCTACAGCATAAATTTATTTCTGAGTTGGAGTTGATCTGCACGACAATGGCATTGCCAATTACAGGATTCGAGTTAGGGGTAAAAAGTGGTGGTGGCCTCTGTTCATAAATTTGGTTGACAGTGTCATCGTCAATTCTCGGAAAATACATAGACTAGCAAATGATGAAAAAATCTCTCAGCTTCAATTTAGATCATATATAGCTCTGGCCCTGATGTAATCTGAAGGTGTTGACACTAAAGATGATGAAGAAGGTATGTGGTGATGACGGGGAAGGCAACAAAGAAACTGACGTAGAAGGGGGAGACAATTCTAATTATAGACGACCGTCAAAGGCAGCTTTATCCACGGAAGTGCGGTGTGATCAAATAGGACATTTCATAATCCAAGAGGAAAACAAAGCTAGAAGAAGATGCCGACTGTGGAAGAACACAAGAATTTACAAGTATCAAAAATGCAATGTTCATTTACATTCGAACTGTTTCCAACAATTTAACTCTCGCTAAATAAAGATGACTAGTAGACCCAAAGTTGCATAAACGCAACATTATGCTGAACCTAAACTATTTGTAAATAATTTTTGTTCTCACTTTTTCTGGCCTTTATGATCTAATTTCAAGAGGGATATAGAATAATATGTAAAACAAACTATGTTTTTTCAGGGCTTGGTCCTTACAACGCCCTGAAACCTAGAAGGAATTTCGAGAAGTAGAAGAAAGGCTAAGTAGTTCTGATCCTAAGAAACCAAAGGCAACATCAGAATTTAGAACTATCACACTGCTTAATTTTTATTATACTGTAAATCACTCAATTACTCACTCAATGCCTGAAACAAAGGATCAACTATAGAAGACGTAACATCCAGCCAACAGTCAGGAGCTGTTCAGGGTAGAAGTATTCTGAACACCGTCTGTGCCATTCGAGATATGATTAGTAGGTCATCAGTAGAGAATAAAATGAGACGGCTTATCTCCCTGGACTTGATCAAGCATTTGGTAGAGTCAACGATGGTTATCTGCTCGAAGTGTTTAAAGCACTAGGATCCAACATGCTTTTTACAACCATGACTGACTGGAGGATCTTCCAAAGTAAACGTGAACGGCTACTTTTCAATCCCTATCAAAATTAAACGAGGGGTATGGCAAGGTTTACCCGTATGCTTTTTCTGATATCCTTGGAACCTTTTATCAGCAATTTATCACAAACATTCCACACCGGTATGGTAGATATATCTGCCTATGCTGACGATGTCACTTTAATTGTGGATCGCAGAGCTGAGTGCGAGAGTCTTTTAACCGAACTAGTGACCTATAGAAGATATTCCGATGCAAATCTCAACTCACAGAAAACTAAAACTATGCGAATAGTGAATCGAAGCAGGGACCGCGAAAATTTTCCCCAATGGATGAAGATAACTGACGAAATTAAGATACTAGGAATGATGTTCTATAATAGAATACCTACGATGATTAAGAAAAATTGGTCCGCTGCACTTACATCAGTAAAAGTGTCCTGCCGCAAGTTAAATACAAATTCTTGATGTTACAACGAAGACTGCAATAAGCCAAGCAAAATCTAGTATTTACGCCAAATTTGACCAATTCCAAGAATAGTTGGAATGCGGATTTTAATTGCTTTTACGCAAATGAACAGTAAAATTAGGGTATTGAGAATTCACAGACATGATATGAGTAAAGGAGTGGAATCGGAGGTAAGGCTTTTTGCGGATGATGTTATTCTCTATAGAGTGATAAATAAGTTACAAGATTGTGAGCAACTGCAACGTGACCTCGAAAATATTGTGAGATGGACAGCAGGCAATGGTATGTTGATAAACGGGGCTAAAAGTCAGGTTGTGAGTTTTACAAATAGGAAAAGTCCTCTCAGTTTTAATTACTGCGTTGATGGGGTGAAAGTTCCTTTTGGGGATCATTGTAAGTATCTAGGTGTTAATATAAGGAAAGATCTTCACTGGGGTAATCACATAAATGGGATTGTAAATAAAGGGTACCGATCTCTACACATGGTTATGAGGGTGTTTAAGGGTTGTAGTAAGGATGTAAAGGAGAGTGCATATAAGTCTCTGGTAAGACCCCAACTAGAGTATGGTTCCAGTGTATGGGACCCTCACCAGGATTACCTGATTCAAGAACTGGAAAAAATCCAAAGAAAAGCAGCTCGATTTGTTCTGGGTGATTTCCGACAAAAGAGTAGCGTTACAAAAATGTTGCAATGTTTGGGTTGGGAAGAATTGAGAGAAAGAAGAAGAGCTGCTCGACTAAGTGGTATGTTCCGAGCTGTCAGCGGAGAGATGGCGTGGAATGACATTAGTAGACGAATAAGTTTGAATGGCGTCTATAAAAGTAGGAAAGATCACAATATGAAGATAAAGTTGGAATTCAAGAGGACAAACTGGGGCAAATATTCATTTATAGGAAGGGGAGTTAGGGATTGGAATAACTTACCAAGGGAGATGTTCAATAAATTTCCTATTTCTTTGAAATCATTTCGGAAAAGGCTAGGAAAGCAACAGATAGGGAATCTGCCACCTGGGTGACTGCCCTAAATGCAGATCAGTATTGATTGATTGATTGATTGATAGCACTCCCATTCGCCGGTGCCAGCCCAGGACCTCAGAAAGGAAACAAAAGACGGCACGATGAAGCGGAATGCCACAGAAGAGAGTCGTGTCTACAGCGAAATAGTCGTAGTTATGGATGTATATTTCTCTACTGTAGTAATAATGGTATTTATTAATTTGCTGCTAATTTTATTTATTTGAGTGAAACATATTATTATCCTCCGTTTAGGAAAATCATTGCAATGAAATTTCATGAATACGATTCGTTCACGGAAACCACAACTCTCAACGGAAAATATATCTTTGCGGAAAATAAACTTATAAGATTCGCATTACATGCGTGATATTTTTGCATTTTATTAATGGTTTTCGTGGTATCTTTTGACGTGCTTTCACTATAGCTGCACGAATTATAAAACCCTTATACTGTAGATGCCTCCTGTTATCGCTTTTTCTTCATTAATTACAACTTCAATAATGTTACATTTTTTTTACAAGTTGCTTTACGTCGCGCCGACACAGATAGGTCTTATGGCGACGATGGGACAGCGATGGGCTAAGAGTGGGAACGAAGCGGACGTGGCCTTAATAAAGGTTCAGCCCCAGCATTTGCCTGGTGTGAAAATGGGAAACCACGGAAAACCATCTTCAGGGCTGCTGACAGTGGGGCTCGAACCCACTATCTCCCGAATACTGGATACTGGCCGCACTTAAGCGACTGCAGCTATCGAGCTAGGTAATGTTACATCTTATTCCGTCCATAAGTTAGTTTCGATCCGCTTGGTTATTTTGTAGTTTGATGATGATGATGCTTGCTATGTAAAGGGGCCTCGTCCCCTATTTTTTGTAGTTTATTAATGTAATTTATATTGACTGAGCAGAGTGGCCTTCAGCTCAACAGCGGCTATACTCCCTGGCACGTAAGCCTATATACTATCCGTCTTACTAATAAAGAGTCCTTATACAGTTGTTTAACACTTGTATAGTTATACAGTGAATAAACCCTGTATACGAGTTGTATATTTTTCTTACTAATAAGCGTGGTATACGCATTGTATTACTATACAGCACGTATAAACTCGTTCCAAGTCGTAGGAATCTCTTCCTGTAGTTCATTGACGTTTTTCGCACGTTCAGCGCCTTTATGATCGCTTCTGCTTGTTATTTACGAGTACAAGCAAAACTTTCCAGAAAGTTGTGCAGTAGCACGGCATATCGAAAAGGCAGTGGCAACACAAAGTGAGACAGCTGGAAATTGGCTTATATTGATATCAACATTTCTTCAGCTTGCTTGTGTAATGAACGCCACGAAAGAAATGGTAAAGCTAAGAAAAGATCAAGAACTCCTAACAGGGATACTACGGAAAACATAAGCAATTGTAATTGAATCGGTGTGTAAAAAAGTTTACACATTCCAAAATCCTTACTTTTCAGGAGAAAGGAAAAACCATTTTTAGCTAAAAGAAAGGTTTGATCAATAAATTTTCTATCAGGCAATTATACATCATATATCTACGTATTCAACTACAAAGTATGGAAATCACATTACGTACGGTTTTCAAGTTATACCATTTTTTATGTCAAGGAATATGTCCCTTTTTTACTCAAATTTAAGAAATATCTTTGTAGAGGCAAGTAATGTGTAATAAACTCGTTATTTTGAAAAGTCTATTAAGCAGTAACACATTATTACACAAAAGTACGCCCAACCATCATTTCTTTTATAGTTATTCATTGTCATACCGTCTTTTTAAAAGTGTTTTACTTTACGAAGATGTCTTGCCTCCATAACCCCTAAATGGTTTATGTCTTCTATGTTTAAAATATCGTGAAGGTCATCAACGTTATCGTCCATTCCTTCAATGTTGAATGGATAGGTCGTATATTTCACCACGATTATATTACTGCGGACAGTAAATACCACGAAAAATAAACTGCTCACTCGTTTCTCTTTCGCTACTCGCTGCTATACAACGCTTATACAAGTGTCCTGGTCCGTATAAGCAATGCACTGAATAACTATAACAGATGTATACACATGAGGTTTATACACGGTTTATTAGTAACGAATTTCACATAAACGGTGTATAAACCTTGTATAAAAGTTATATACCGTTTATTAGTAAGACGGCAAGGATACTCATTCTCGTTTGTTAATTCTGAAGGTAGTGATTTCTAGCTATTTTCTAACCGTTAACTTAGGTTCGATTCAGTGTCGCTAACCATACAGTTTAGGGACCCTACTTGCCGATACGACGTCTTACAATTACTGTTAATCTCGCACGTTGGCACTGTACAGTCATGGTTTATTTCGTGATTTGAAAGAATTACGTATTGTCACTGCCGTATTGGGTATAACTTTACATCCCGCAGCCCAACGTTTATAACATTATGAGGAACTGAAAATAATGCAAATCTTACTTGGAATTCCTTTTAGAGGAGAGATGTGTTAATTGCGATGTCTAGGAACCCACCATCCCACCCCCAGAAGTACATTTAGCCTACTTTTATAACCTAATGAAGAGCAGCAGCCACCATCGTCCATGGCTAAAGTAGCTTCTTGCATTTTCATTGGTCAACGTAAACGGAATGTGACGTCATTGCCCTCAATGCTGATAAATACATTGCGTTACCAACCCCGGCTATTTAAAAGCACAAACAAAAAACACAGAGCCATCTGCAGTTAAAGCCGGAAGGTACGCTTGGCAACGCTGTATCTATCTGTCAAGCGGAGGCCGAGAGAAAAGGGGGCGTGTCCGATTTTGAACGACTTCACCCTTATTCACTACATTTAGACCAACATGATGATTATGATAAATGCACACTCTTCGTAAAATGGTACTAAGAAACACACACAGCAGTAAATGCATTCACTGAAGTTAGACATACACATTTTACATGAATAAAAACAAAACACTTTAAAAACGGTACTCACAAGCTCAATTATTGTGGAGCGTTGACAGCTTCTTCAGCTTAGTGTTTTTATCCTCACTGCTGGCATAACTCGTGTTCTTCATCTGCTTTCAGCACTTATTAACATGACATTGGAAAATGTGGACAATAAACAATCTATCGCACCATTATTGTCACGCCCACAATGACGGCGTTCAAACCAGAACTGTTGATTGTCATCTCTTCCTAAAGCAGCTCAGGATAGAGAGAACAGAAATTCTTTATAGTTTTCACAATCCAGGTAAACTTCGTATACCACTGTTCTGCAGACACACACAACACAATGTGATGGCACCACTAACCCACCCCTCTGAAGTTCTTCAAAATAGGAATCACCTGATTCATAACTCTGCAGGAGACCTAAACAAGTGTCTGAGCCTATCCTTCTTGTCCTTAGTGTATACTCAGAAATGTACAGCATATTACCTCTGACGTCTCAAAATGCCAACCAAAAAAAAAAAAAAAAAAAAAAATCACACGATAAAAGTAAGTCTATATAACTTGCTTATTACTTCTATATTGAGCCTAGTAACAGCTGTCTAGATGGAATAAGACATTTCTAATTGGCCACAGCCAAACCTCACTTTTTCATACCTTCACCACCATCGCCGCAACCCTAGAACGCCCTTAATCCTAATTTTCATCTCACTTTCCAGGACTTGAAGTGCAGTAACATTGTAGTTACAACCAATAAGCTATACGTACTGACTAAACCTTCTTTCTATGTTATCACTTTGAAACTTTCTTGACAGTAAATAATTTGCTTTCACAATTCCAAACGAAATTTTTGAGTAGGGCCTAACTCTTCTTCCTTTTAGTGCTAATAATAATAATAATAATAATAATAATAATAATAATAATAATAATAATAATAATAATAATAATAATAATAATAACGTTTTCTTTAAGTCCCACTAACTACTTTTACGGTTTTTGGAGACACTTAGAGGCCGGAATTTAGTCCCTGAGGAGTTCTTTTACGTGCCAGTAAATTTACCGACACGAGGCTGACGTATTTGAACACCTTCAAATACTACGGGACTGAGCCAGGATCGAACCCGCCAAGTTGGGACCAGAAGGCCAGCGCCTCAACCGTCTGAGCCACTCAGCCCGGCCCTTTTAGTGCAAAGTTTGAATTGTCCCCTTAAAAATATGAGGCAAGACAAAGAGTGTGCTTTCACTGCTTATTTCACGATACTCTACGATATTTTGAAGCATTTTAATATATTTATTCGTACACATTTAACACTAACACTACAAGAAGTGGTTCCTATATAATTTAATAAATATGCATTTATTTGAGACCAATTTGATATTTTACCATCTGCTAAACATGTCATTTCTTTTACCAATACCTGATAGCATATACAGTGACATTCATATCTTGGTGAATTTTGAGTAAATGGGTTACATTTGGCATATCATCTATATTCTTGTTTACCCTACTCTACATTTCCAGGCTCTTCAGGATCTTTCCTTTTAACACTTTTCGATGACAAATATTTTGGCAAATTTGGGAAAATAACTGGACATGCATCAGGGAGAAGCTCATTAGGTGGTAGTATAGTATAGTAACGTAAATCTACTGACAGGAGGCTGACGTATTTAAGCACCTTCAAATACCACCGGACTGAGCTGGCCTTAGAAAGCCAGCTCTACAGTCCAAGCTACGCAGCCCTGCTTAGGCTTCACATTATTTCGATAATAGGCTCTAAGCATGCTTATTCTATCACTTTTCTTGTTATATATTATATTGTATATTATACTCGAACATATCCGTTAAAAATTAAACGAAATATGAGACGAAGTTCACTAGCCGTCATCATGCACGGATAGATCCCGCACTTTCACCTTGACCTCCACTGGACGTTGCCAAACCGACATGACTCCGGCTTGTAACTGAAGTCGGCTATGAAAAACACCATGTAAAATAACAATGCTGTTTGTAACCGTCCAGATCAATGGTATTGAGTAGTATAATTGGATGGTTCTGCAGCACCTCCGCCGCCGCACGCCTCCGCCCGCCTCCTCCTCCGCCGCCGCCGCCTCCGCCGCCGCCGCCCGCGGGAAATTTGAATTTTGGCGGGAAATTTGAATTTTGGCGCGAGATTTGAATTTGTAAACAAAGCCACGTGCTTTTTGACAGCTGTCATCGACAACAACGCAACGCTAACCTCACTGCTGCCATCTTGACGGGCCTAAACCTCACTAGTGCCAACTTAACCTAACTAGCATCAGGTAAACAAAGCCACGTGTTTTTTGACAGCCACGTGCTTTTTGACAGACAACAACGCATCGCTAACCTCAGTACTGCCATCTTGACGGGCCTAACCTTAGTGGTACCAACTTAACCTCACTAGCATGAGGTAAACAAAGCCACGTGCTTTTTGACAGCCACGTGCTTTTCGACAGATTTGTAAACAAAGCCACGTGCTTTTTGACAGACAACAACGCATCGCTAACCTCAGTACTGCCATCTTGACGGGCCTAAACCGCAGTAGTACCAACTTAACCTAACTAGCGCGAGATAAACAAAGCCACGTGCTTTTTGACAGCCACGTGCTTTTCGACAGATTTGTAAACAAAGCCACGTGCTTTTTGACAGACAACAACGCATTGCTAACCTCAGTACTGCCATCTGGACGGGCCTAAACCGCAGTAGTACCAACTTAACCTAACTAGAGCGAGATAAACAAAGCCACGTGCTTTTTGACAGCCACGTGCTTTTTTGACAGCTGTCATCCGCCATCTTTAAACTACAGAGCACCGTGCTGCCCTCTTTCGTCACCTGTCATCGGCAGTGCTGCCATCTTGACGGGCCTAAACCTTAGTGCTACCAACTTAACCTCACTAGCTCGAGATAAACAAATCCACGTGCTTTTTGACAGCCACGTGCTTTTTTGATAGCTGTCATCCGCCATCTTTAATCTATAGAGCACAGTGCTGCCCTCTTTAGCTACTTACCTTTGAAATGTGGTGGCGGATAATTTGAAAAATGCATTTCGACAAGCAGCCATCTTTAATCCAGAGAGAACAGTGCTGCCCTCTATGTGGTGGCGGCAAATTGAAAAATTCCACGTGCTCTTGTTTGAAAACAAACTCACGTGCTTTCTTGACAGCTGTCATCTGCCATCTTTAATCACAGTGCTGCCCTCTTTAGTTTGAAATGTGGTGGTGGTAAATTCCACGTGCTCTTGTTTGGAAACAAAGCCATGTGCTTTTTTGACAGCTGTCATCCGCCATCTTTAATCAACAGAGCACTGTGCTACTATCATGCGGGCAATTTCATCACCTGTCATCCGCCATCTTTAATCCACAGAACACCATGCTGCCCTCTTTGTGGCTACTACCTTAAGCACGTAGTAGCGGGCAATTTGAAAAGTTCTGTTAGCTATCATCCGCCATCTTTAATCAAGAGAGCACTGTGCTGCCATCTTTAGCTAGATACCTTTGAAATGTGGTGGCGGCAAATTGAAAAATTCCACGTGCTCTTGTTTGGAAACAAACTCACGTGCTTTTTCGACAGCTACCATCCGCCATCTTTAATCAACAGAGCATAGTGCTACCCTCTTTAGTTTGAAATGTGATGGCGGCAAATTCCACGTGCTCTTGTTTGGTAAACATAGCCATGTGCTTTTTTGACAGCTGTCATCCGCCATCTTTAATACAGAGAGCACCGTGCTGCCCTCTTTATCGTAGTAGATGTAAATTCGTCACCTGTCATCCGCAGTGCTGCCATCTTTAGCTAGATACCTTTGAAAAGTGGTGGCGGATAATTTAAAAAGAAAAATTCTACAGCAGCCCTCTCTCGACGCTAATTGCATAAGATGGCGGCTATACATGACTCCTTAAGGGTGCTTACGCAAGATGGCTGCTATACACAGGTTCTTATGAGACGCCCTTGGGATGCTTGCGCAAGATGGCAGTTATACATGGCTCCTTATGAGATGCCCTAGGGATGCTTGCGCAAGATAGCGGCTGCTCTTATGGGACGGCTTAAGGGTCCTTGCACAAGATAGCTTGAGACGCCCTAAGGATGCTTGCGCAAGATGGCGGACACAAGATGGCGGCTATACACAACTCCTTATGAGACGCTTTAAGGGTGCTTGCGCAAGATGGTTGCTACTCTTAGCTTAGAGGCTAACGTGTCGTGATAGTTCGATTCATTAAATTTAGGGCTTAAATGCAAAATGTTAAATATATCGAAAACGGTGCACCGTAGAGCAAAACGGACAAAATTTTTCTGCCTAATACCTAGGTTCGCAGTATGAGGAACAAGAAAATCATAGTCTAATGATGGGATCAACGGTTCGGTTCCTACTTAGGCCCTTTGGCATTTGCTCTGTTTTAGCTTGTATTGAAGCGAGTCTTCGTAACATGATCAGGTCTAGCTATGGTAGAGAGTATAACGTACCGTGCAGGTTCGATTCATTAAATTTGGAGGCTTAAATGCAAAATGTTAAATATCTCGAAAACGATGCATCGTAGAGCAAAACGGACAAAATTTTTCCGCCTAATACGTAGGTTCGTAGTATCAGGAACAAGAAAAAACATAGTCTAATGATGAGATCAACGGTTCGATTCCTACTTAAGCCCTTTGCCATTCGCAGCTATCTATTTCTACAAGATGGTGGCTGCTCTTATGAGAAACAAGATGCCTTGAGACGTCCTAGGGATGCTTACGCAAGATGCCAGACACAAAATGGTGACTATACATAGCTCCTTATGAGACGGCCTAGGGGTGCTCGCACAAGATGGCGGCTACTCTTATGAAGAAAGCTAGCTTAGAGGCTACTGCGCAAGATAACAGCTGCTGTTATGCATGTGGTGGAGGGCAATTTGAAATTCTATGTGCTTAATCAACAGAGCACCCTGCTGCCCTCTTTAGCTGAAATGTGGTGGTGGATAATTTGAAAAATTCTTTTGACAGCTATCATCTTTAAACAAAGGCGACTATACATAGGCTGTTAAGGCCTTATCATTCTCCTCCTCCTCCTCCTCCTCCTCCTCCTCCCCCTCCTCCTTCTCTACCTCCTCCTCCGCCTCTTATGTCAAGGCATAGCTTTATATCGAACAAGTTTAAACCTGCATCGCGAAAGCAAGCGTGTGCAGCGATAACATTATTGTGCATGTTTAGACTTTCGAAACATAAGAAGAGTAGAATCAAACGCTGTACTCGATACGACATGTGATCAGAACATTGATTGATGCGTTCAGAAAAACAAAATAAGTGATCAAGACTAGAATCGAACAATGTACTCAAAACATCATGTGTTTAGAATATGTCAGGGGATACGCTTGTTCTAAGAACATCAGATTGAAACATAACAAGACTAGAATAGAACACTGTAATCGATGTTGTTAACTTCAACATGTGATCAGAACATTGATTGATGTGTTCAGAACACAAAATAAGTGATCATGACTAGAATCGAACACTGTACTCGATACAACATGTGATCAGAACATTGATCGATGTGTTCAGAACACGAAATAAGTGATCAAGACTAGAATCGAACACTGTACTCAATACAACATGTGTTTAGAACATGTTAGGGGGTACCCTTGTTCTAAGAAGATCAGAATGAAACATAACAAGACTAGAATCGAACACTGTAATCGATGTTGTTAACCTCAACATATGATCAGAACATTGTTTGATGTGTTCAGAGCAAAAGTACAATTTTGATGATTTGCGCAGCTAACTCGCTCGGTAAACGATATAGCCAAAGTATATCTTCAAATTATTTACCTTCCATCATTCGTCTTGTGTGTAAAAATCAGTCGAACAAGTTATCGCATAAACATGGCTGAAAAAAATCGTGATAGGGTATGGAACCCAGGGGTTACATCTTATCAGAAGGGCAAAAAGGATGAAAGGACTCTTCCTCCTCCTTACCGCACATTCCTTGGCTAAAGGGCTAATGGGCTAAAGGGCTAATGGGCTAAAGGGCTAAAGGGCTAATGGGCTAAAGGGCTAAAGGGCTAAAGGTGCAACAACCTCATCGATCGCTATCAGCAAGAACGCTTGTACTTTGTTAAGTGTAGAAAATTAATCTTTATTGGTAAATGGTTTTATGTTCAGAACAAGGAATGGAACCTAGGGGTTACGTCTTACCTAATAAAATCCTCGAGGTGCGATGAGTTACGTTTTTCGAACTAGTGTTTGGAACACTGAACTTTTCAAGATGGCAAGAGTGAGGTTAGCAATGTTCTGTTGTTGGATTTTAAATTCCACGCTACAACATGTATAAGGTGGCAGCCCTTGAGGTTTACTCCCGTAAAGATGGCAAGAGTGAGGTTAGCAATGTTCCGTTGTTGGATTTTTAAAATTCCCCGCTATAACATGCAAAAGGTGGCAGCCTTGAGGTTTACCGCCGTAAAGATGGCAGCAGTGAGGTTAGCGACGCTCCATTGTCCTTCAAAGTGAGGTTAGGGTTCGTCAAGAAGACAGCTGTCAAAAAAGCACGTGGCTATGTTTACCAAACAAGAGCACGTGATCGTGACGTCACGGTCACGTAATCAATCCTTAGCTCGACGTCGCTAAGAGCAGCATTAGGATTGGCTATTCTTAAAAGTCTTGGGAACAGAGCAGCAGTATGAATTGCTATGTTTCAAAGCGTGTACACATCACCTATCGATTTTACATACATCGACCATCGAACTAAACTTCATCCGCTAGATCGTGCTGCTATCTTAGCATGACTTTAAAGTACAATGAATAGCCATGTTTCAAAGTGTGTACACATTACCTATCGATTTTGCACGCATCGACTCTCGTACTAAACTTCTTCCGTTAGATTGTGCTGCTATCTTAGCATGACTAAGATGCATGAACTGAAAGTACGAAGAATAACCATGTTTTAAAGCGTGTACACATTACCTATCGACTTTGCATGTATCGACTCTCGTACTAAACTTCTGCAGGTAGATTGTGCTGCTATCTTAGCATAACTTATACGCATGAACTTAAAGTACAGAGAATAGCTATATCTCAAAGCGTGTACACATTACTTATTGATTTTGCATGCAACAAATATCGTACTAAACTTCTTCCTCTAGATTGTACTGCTATCTTAGCATAACTTATACACATGAACTTAAAAGTAGAAAGAATAGCCATGTTTCAAAGCGTGTACACATTACTTATTGATTTTGCATGCATCAAATATCGTACTAAACTCCTTCCGCTAGATTGTGCTGCTATCTTAACACAATCTATACGCATGACCTTAAAGTAAAAAGGTGTGTACACATCACCTATCGATTTTGCATGCATCGAATCTCGTACTGAACTTCGTCCGCTAGATTGTGCTGGTATCTTAGCATAACTTATACACATGAACTTAAAAGTACAAAGAATAGCCATGTTTCAAAGCGTGTACACATCAACTATCGAATTTGTATGTATTGACTCTCATACTAAACTCCTTCCGCTAGATCGTGCTGCTATCTTAGCATAACCAATACGCATGACCTTAAAGTAAAAAGAATAGCCATGTTTCAAAGTGTGTACACATTACCTATCGAGTTTGCATGCAACAAATATTGTACTAAACTTCTTCCGCTAGGTTGTGCTGCTATCTTAGCATAACCTGTACGCATGAACTTAAAGTACAAAGAATAGCCATGTTTCAAAGCGTGTACACATTACTTATTGATTTTGCATGCATCAAATCTCGTACTAAATTTATTCCGCTAGATTGTGCTGCTATCTTAGCATAACCTATACCAATGAACTTAAAGTACAATGATTAGTCATGTTTCAAAGCGTGTACACATCAACTATCGAATTTGCATGTATTGACTCTCGTACTAAACTCCTTGCGCTAGATCGTGCTGCTATCTTAGCATAACCAATACGCATGACCTTAAAGTAAAAAGAATAGCCATGTTTCAAAGTGTGTACACATTACCTATCGATTTTACAAGCATCGACTCTCGTACTAAACTTCTTCCGCTAGATTGTGCTGGTATCTTAGCATAACCTATACGCATGGCCTTAAGGTACAAAGAATAGCCATGTTTCAAAGCGTGTACACATTACCTATCGATTTTGCATGCATTGACTCTCGTACTAAACTTCTTCCGCTAGATTGTGCTGGCATCTTAGCATAACTTATACACATGAACTTAAAAGTACAAAGAATAGCCATGTTTCAAAGCATGTACACATTACCTATGGATTTTGCATGCATTGACTCTCGTACTAATCTCCTCCCGCTAGATTGTGCTGCTATCCTAGCATAACCTATACGCATGACCTTAAAGTAAAAAGAATAGCCATGTTTCAAAGTGTGTACACATCACCTATCGATTTGCATGCAACAAATATCGTACTAAACTTCTTCCGCTAGATTGTGCTGCTATCTTAGCATAACTAAGATGCATGAACTGAAAGTACGAAGAATAACCATGTTTTAAAGCGTGTACTCATTACTTATCGATTTTACATACATCGACTCTCGTACTAAACTTCTTGCGCTAGATTGTGCCGCTATCTTAGCATAACCTGTACGCATGAACTTAAAGTACAAAGAATAGCCTTGTTTCGAAGCGTTTACACATTACCTAATGATTTTGCACGAAACGACTATCATACTAAACTTTTCCCACTAGATTGTGCTAAAATCATGTAAGTGTGCTGCTATCTTAGCATAACCTATCGATTTTACATGCATCTACTATCGTACTAGACTTCTTCCGCTAGAGCATGTAGCAATCGCTTTTGTGTATCCCTAACCCATGTGCACGAACTTAAAGCATAAAGATGAGCTATGTTCTAAAGCGTGTACACATCACCTATCGATAATATATGTATCGAATATCGTACTAAACTTCTCCTGCTAGAGCGTACGAGTATCGCTTGTGCGTGCACGAACTTAAAGCATAAAGAATAGCAATGTATAAAAATCTTGTAAACAAAGCAGCAGCATTACGTATAGTCAAGATTAAATGCGTGCACACATCATGTATCCATGACGCACACAGTACTAAACTTATTCCATTAGAATGTACAAAGTTCGCATGTGTTTGTGCTGCTATCTTAGCATAGCCTATGTGAATGAACTTAAAGCATAAAGAATAGTGATGTATAAAAATCTTGTGAACATAGCAGAGTGTTAACTACGTAGGTGTAGACATTGAACTTTGCATGCTGAGGCAGCATACTACGTGACCGTGACGTCACGACCACGTGCTCTTGTTTGGTAAACATAGCCACGTGCTTTTTTAACAGCTGTCTTCTTGACGAACCCTAACCTCACTTTGAAGGACAATGGAGCGTCGCTAACCTCACTGCTGCCATCTTTACGGCGGTAAACCTCAAGGCTGCCACCTTTTGCATGTTATAGCGGGGAATTTTAAAAATCCAACAACGGAACATTGCTAACCTCACTCTTGCCATCTTTACGGGAGTAAACCTCAAGGGCTGCCACCTTATACATGTTGTAGCGTGGAATTTAAAATCCAACAACAGAACATTGCTAACCTCACTCTTGCCATCTTGAAAAGTTCAGTGTTCCAAACACTAGTTCGAAAAACGTAACTCATCGCACCTCGGGGATTTTATTAGGTAAGACGTAACCCCTAGGTTCCATTCCTTGTTCTGAACATAAAACCATTTACCAATAAAGATTAATTTTCTACACTTAACAAAGTACAAGCGTTCTTGCTGATAGCGATCGATGAGGTTGTTGCACCTTTAGCCCTTTAGCCCTTTAGCCCATTAGCCCTTTAGCCCTTTAGCCCATTAGCCCTTTAGCCCATTAGCCCTTTAGCCAAGGAATGTGCGGTAAGGAGGAGGAAGAGTCCTTTCATCCTTTTTGCCCTTCTGATAAGATGTAACCCCTGGGTTCCATACCCTATCACGATTTTTTTTCAGCCATGTTTATGCGATAACTTGTTCGACTGATTTTTACACACAAGACGAATGATGGAAGGTAAATAATTTGAAGATATACTTTGGCTATATCGTTTACCGAGCGAGTTAGCTGCGCAAATCATCAAAATTGTACTTTTGCTCTGAACACATCAAACAATGTTCTGATCATATGTTGAGGTTAACAACATCGATTACAGTGTTCGATTCTAGTCTTGTTATGTTTCATTCTGATCTTCTTAGAACAAGGGTACCCCCTAACATGTTCTAAACACATGTTGTATTGAGTACAGTGTTCGATTCTAGTCTTGATCACTTATTTCGTGTTCTGAACACATCGATCAATGTTCTGATCACATGTTGTATCGAGTACAGTGTTCGATTCTAGTCATGATCACTTATTTTGTGTTCTGAACACATCAATCAATGTTCTGATCACATGTTGAAGTTAACAACATCGATTACAGTGTTCTATTCTAGTCTTGTTATGTTTCAATCTGATGTTCTTAGAACAAGCGTATCCCCTGACATATTCTAAACACATGATGTTTTGAGTACATTGTTCGATTCTAGTCTTGATCACTTATTTTGTTTTTCTGAACGCATCAATCAATGTTCTGATCACATGTCGTATCGAGTACAGCGTTTGATTCTACTCTTCTTATGTTTCGAAAGTCTAAACATGCACAATAATGTTATCGCTGCACACGCTTGCCTTCGCGATGCAGGTTTAAACTTGTTCGATATAAAGCTATGCCTTGACATAAGAGGCGGAGGAGGAGGTAGAGAAGGAGGAGGGGGGGGAGGAGGAGGAGGAGAATGATAAGGCCTTAACAGCCTATGTATAGTCGCCTTTGTTTAAAGATGATAGCTGTCAAAAGAATTTTTCAAATTATCCACCACCACATTTCAGCTAAAGAGGGCAGCAGGGTGCTCTGTTGATTAAGCACATAGAATTTCAAATTGCCCTCCACCACATGCATAACAGCAGCTGTTATCTTGCGCAGTAGCCTCTAAGCTAGCTTTCTTCATAAGAGTAGCCGCCATCTTGTGCGAGCACCCCTAGGCCGTCTCATAAGGAGCTATGTATAGTCACCGTTTTGTGTCTGGCATCTTGCGTAAGCATCCCTAGGACGTCTCAAGGCATCTTGTTTCTCATAAGAGCAGCCACCATCTTGTAGAAATAGATAGCTGCGAATGGCAAAGGGCTTAAGTAGGAATCGAACCGTTGATCTCATCATTAGACTATGTTTTTTCTTGTTCCTGATACTACGAACCTACGTATTAGGCGGAAAAATTTTGTCCGTTTTGCTCTACGATGCATCGTTTTCGAGATATTTAACATTTTGCATTTAAGCCTCCAAATTTAATGAATCGAACCTGCACGGTACGTTATACTCTCTACCATAGCTAGACCTGATCATGTTACGAAGACTCGCTTCAATACAAGCTAAAACAGAGCAAATGCCAAAGGGCCTAAGTAGGAACCGAACCGTTGATCCCATCATTAGACTATGATTTTCTTGTTCCTCATACTGCGAACCTAGGTATTAGGCAGAAAAATTTTGTCCGTTTTGCTCTACGGTGCACCGTTTTCGATATATTTAACATTTTGCATTTAAGCCCTAAATTTAATGAATCGAACTATCACGACACGTTAGCCTCTAAGCTAAGAGTAGCAACCATCTTGCGCAAGCACCCTTAAAGCGTCTCATAAGGAGTTGTGTATAGCCGCCATCTTGTGTCCGCCATCTTGCGCAAGCATCCTTAGGGCGTCTCAAGCTATCTTGTGCAAGGACCCTTAAGCCGTCCCATAAGAGCAGCCGCTATCTTGCGCAAGCATCCCTAGGGCATCTCATAAGGAGCCATGTATAACTGCCATCTTGCGCAAGCATCCCAAGGGCGTCTCATAAGAACCTGTGTATAGCAGCCATCTTGCGTAAGCACCCTTAAGGAGTCATGTATAGCCGCCATCTTATGCAATTAGCGTCGAGAGAGGGCTGCTGTAGAATTTTTCTTTTTAAATTATCCGCCACCACTTTTCAAAGGTATCTAGCTAAAGATGGCAGCACTGCGGATGACAGGTGACGAATTTACATCTACTACGATAAAGAGGGCAGCACGGTGCTCTCTGTATTAAAGATGGCGGATGACAGCTGTCAAAAAAGCACATGGCTATGTTTACCAAACAAGAGCACGTGGAATTTGCCGCCATCACATTTCAAACTAAAGAGGGTAGCACTATGCTCTGTTGATTAAAGATGGCGGATGGTAGCTGTCGAAAAAGCACGTGAGTTTGTTTCCAAACAAGAGCACGTGGAATTTTTCAATTTGCCGCCACCACATTTCAAAGGTATCTAGCTAAAGATGGCAGCACAGTGCTCTCTTGATTAAAGATGGCGGATGATAGCTAACAGAACTTTTCAAATTGCCCGCTACTACGTGCTTAAGGTAGTAGCCACAAAGAGGGCAGCATGGTGTTCTGTGGATTAAAGATGGCGGATGACAGGTGATGAAATTGCCCGCATGATAGTAGCACAGTGCTCTGTTGATTAAAGATGGCGGATGACAGCTGTCAAAAAAGCACATGGCTTTGTTTCCAAACAAGAGCACGTGGAATTTACCACCACCACATTTCAAACTAAAGAGGGCAGCACTGTGATTAAAGATGGCAGATGACAGCTGTCAAAAAAGCACGTGAGTTTGTTTTCAAACAAGAGCACGTGGAATTTTTCAATTTGCCGCCACCACATAGAGGGCAGCACTGTTCTCTCTGGATTAAAGATGGCTGCTTGTCGAAAAGCATTTTTCAAATTATCCGCCACCACATTTCAAAGGTAAGTAGCTAAAGGGGGCAGCACTGTGCTCTATAGATTAAAGATGGCGGATGACAGCTATCAAAAAAGCACGTGGCTGTCAAAAAGCACGTGGATTTGTTTATCTCGAGCTAGTGAGGTTAAGTTGGTAGCACTAAGGTTTAGGCCCGTCAAGATGGCAGCACTGCCGATGACAGGTGACGAAAGAGGGCAGCACGGTGCTCTGTAGTTTAAAGATGGCGGATGACAGCTGTCAAAAAAGCACGTGGCTGTCAAAAAGCACGTGGCTTTGTTTATCTCGCGCTAGTTAGGTTAAGTTGGTACTACTGCGGTTTAGGCCCGTCAAGATGGCAGTACTGAGGTTAGCGATGCGTTGTTGTCTGTCAAAAAGCACGTGGCTTTGTTTACAAATCTGTCGAAAAGCACGTGGCTGTCAAAAAGCACGTGGCTTTGTTTATCTCGCGCTAGTTAGGTTAAGTTGGTACTACTGCGGTTTAGGCCCGTCAAGATGGCAGTACTGAGGTTAGCGATGCGTTGTTGTCTGTCAAAAAGCACGTGGCTTTGTTTACAAATCTGTCGAAAAGCACGTGGCTGTCAAAAAGCACGTGGCTTTGTTTACCTCATGCTAGTGAGGTTAAGTTGGTACCACTAAGGTTAGGCCCGTCAAGATGGCAGTACTGAGGTTAGCGATGCGTTGTTGTCTGTCAAAAAGCACGTGGCTGTCAAAAAACACGTGGCTTTGTTTACCTGATGCTAGTTAGGTTAAGTTGGCACTAGTGAGGTTTAGGCCCGTCAAGATGGCAGCAGTGAGGTTAGCGTTGCGTTGTTGTCGATGACAGCTGTCAAAAAGCACGTGGCTTTGATTACAAATTCAAATCTCGCGCCAAAATTCAAATTTCCCGCCAAAATTCAAATTTCCCGCGGGCGGCGGCGGAGGAGGAGGCGGGCGGAGGCGTGCGGCGGCGGAGGTGCCGCAGAACCCGCTTATTATACTACTGTATTGTCCAGATCCTATCCTAACCGTCCGCACGGCAAGAACCAGTCCAGACCAATCGTGTTTCCACACGAAGCTAGGGGCCTAGGGCCGCTTCGCGGCTTCTAACCGTCCAGACCAATGGTCTTGTCCAGATTCTATCCTCACCATCCGCACCACCAGTCGAGACCAATCGTGTAACAATAATCACCACCACCAGCTATCGAAGCACCTCACTCATTAGTTCCTCAGTACAGAGGTTGGCAGCTCTGAGCACCGGTTCACATCCTTCCCGAGAAGGCCGCGAGCGTGTAAACAAACTGCAGTCGTTCCGCGCGCAGCTGAATGTAGCGAGTACTAGGCTGCGAGAAGTAACGTAATGATCCGTATTGTTAAATCACTCGTGTTGCACTTGTGGGTGTAATTAAAGCATATTTTCTTTTTCTGTGGGGTTGTAAATCAGTTTGGGCAAATACAGTAGAGACAATACGCAACAGTTCCGGATTTAGCCTTGTTAAAATGGGTGACAAGTCGCAAGTGGCGCTCCTAGTGGCTTGACCTGAAAATTCGCGCTAAATTCAAATATCAATGGAAACGTATATACGGAAATGGATAAATAAATTACGTCTAGAAAGAAAGTGTTACTAAGATATTGACTTCAACGTTGCTAAAGCAATTCTGGGTAAATGAATGAAGAATTATTTGATAGGTTATTATTTAAAGACTGAAATTAGACATATAATGAAGACGTGAAATGGACTACTGTGAAAGGGCTTGATATTTCATTTATGCATTACATTTTTAGCTTTAGAATTTCTGCCTGAACGTTCACGGCTAGATTTTTCTTTTTTCTCATTTAAAAGCATTGTATCATCATATTAAAACACTTGTCAACAAAAATATCGGCACATTCCTTACACACATGATTCAATGAATTTACATTTAAGAGCTGGACTATTTTCCTTTTAACTTGAAGCCTACTAACAGAAAGAAAATCTATAAATTTAGCCTCAAAAACATTCAAACCTTCCCTATAAACAATACTTGCCACAATGCCATTACATTAGGGTAAAGCAAATTTGCATCATCATATTGTTTCAACAAAATATGTACATTTCTTAAATCACCCATATTTTCTTCAGTGCTTGACAACGCATTACGGCATTCCAAATGGGGTAACTTGGAACACAACCAGCCACACTCTTATGCATATGTATTTTCCTTAATTAAATCAAACCTACAGATCACACCTACAACAACACATCGGCATTGAATGTTAACTGCTGCACTATACAATAAAATATGCGTATTATTATGTTAAGCCAGTTAAAATATGGGTCGAGCAGGTCAGAAAATTATGAAGTACTATAAAAATCTTTTTGTTACTGGAAGAATATATATGCAAACACAATATTACTTACATTTTCTTGTCACGAGGGAAACGGAAGAAAGACCGCGCATTCTTCTCTACTTCATAGTTACTGCAGCCGAACACAGCATATACCTTTCCCCTCATGTTGAGAGGAGATATCAAGGAATGACACACGCTACTATTTAATTATGTCAACTCACTGAAAACGCATAAATAACACCAAAAACTTCACACACAAATACACGTGCTCTTATGACAGAATCAGTAGTTCTCAGGACAATCCGCTAGAGAGAGCTCTAATAGCTGTCCCTCGATATCTCGCTGAGTGTCGCGTATTGTCTGTACTGTATTTGGTTTGGGTAACACCAGATAAGTAGAATTGTAGCAGGTTCTATTAATGCATTTAATAACGTAGTTGGTGTGAATTGACGAACGCAGCATTTTATTAATTACGGTCTCGCCTAATACTTACGTACAGAATTCGATTAAGATATCTGAGAAGCAAGAAAATTCTACAAGAACGCCACTGAAAAGGAAAGTGACATTACCTCCTCTATAAAGATCAGTTCAGTACTTATCAATACAGTACACTCATTATGTAAAATCTCTTATGCCACAATAATGTTACGATAAATGCTCATAGCTAAAGCAACTTTCTGCTTCGTGATAGATGTGGGATACAAGGAGTTCCTGGTCAAATGTAGAGCAAGCTTCAATAGTATTCTTACGAACCTATTCTATCAAAGATATACAGGATGGGATAGTCATGATGTCAGTTCGTTGTATTAACTGATAATTTCCTGAATACGTGTAAGAAATTGTAGCAACGGGGCGAGTTGGCCCTGAAGATGTCTTTCCGTGGTTTTCCATTTTAGCACCAAGAAAATGCCGGGGCTGTACCTTAATTAAGTCCACGGCTGCTTCCTTCCCACTCCTAGGCCTTTCCTATCCCACCGTTGCCATAAAACCTGTCTGTGTCGGTGCGACGTGAACCCAAATAAAAAAAGAAAATTGTAGCAGCTCCTACCAGAAGCTCTGCCGGATACTGTGTCCTAAGTTGAAATAATTCCAATATCATACCGAAGCAAATGCTATTTTTCTACATATAACTGTATCCATATCGCTATCAGGAATCGAGGCATCTTCTAAATATTCACTAGGATATAAATCCTATTGCAGCTGGAAAGATGTTCGTAATTGTAAACTGACTCAATGAAATTGTACAGCTTATCCCAGCTGTTATACAGAAGGTTTCGGTTAGCACACACCGTTTTTTATTTATTTATAAAACACCTTCACATTCAAGGCAATCGACACTTCAAAGCAGGCATTCCTTGATGGATATTGTCAAATCTACCATCATCGTGTACATTAACAAAATGAACACTCTCATCCTTCATTATTAAGTTAAGTGGAACCAGGAATTTGTTCTGAGGTCATCAAAAGTAGATCAAATCTTGTTCTCAGCACTTGGCAAAATTCAACTGTTCTCCCTAGAATACTCACCACTTTATGCTTGAAAGAGATATTCCCTAACCATAACTCTTGGTTCGATATGTTAAACAGTTTGGCCTTTAACTTAATGTTGTCGGTGTATATTCCTTATCTACTTCTCCCTTAAAGCTTTATATTCAGGGAATTTAAAAATTGAAGTATCTGTAACAGTATAATTTAATCTACAACGTAGTACGTAGCACGCAAGCCCATTTTGGAAAATGCTACAGCCTTTACAGCACAACAATAGGGGTTCCAAGTTCCTCGAAAATGTTTCAGGAAAGGCTAGGTAAACAATTTTAGGAAATCTGCCACCAGGGTGACAGCCCTAAATGGAGGTCATTGATTGATTGATTGACTCTGTTATGAACAATTATTTACACCTCTTAACACTGCACAATATTAATTACTCGTTAAAGACTGCGTATATACTTTATACTTCAATACCAAGGTTGAAATAGTACTTCTTATCCTTCAGACACAATGTAAACAAAAATAACCATGTGCGAATCACACATCCCTTACGACTACCACGAATTCCACCATTTTCCCGCCAATCGACAGGAGCATTTAGGTCTGAGATATTGTAGTCGGTCTTTGTATAGTCTTATGTGAAGAGTACTATAATTTTGGTAGCTTTGCAGCTCTGCAATCGGGAGAGGGAGAGTCTGGTCTCCACCGTCGGCTAAGCTGAGAATGGTTTTCCGTGGTTTCCCATTCTCCTGCACTAAGGCAAATTTTGGGACATATCATTTTATAGGCCACGGGCATCATTCCCTCACCTTCTACACACATTAAATCACACCTTCAAATCTCTTTGGCCTGAGAAAATGCCTAACCCTCTAGGAGGTTTGCCTTACTCATCAGGGTACAGAATGAAAACGTTTAATAGTAGTAAAAATGTAGTCTATAGGTTGTTTCTTCGTCTAACCTCTCACCAGAAAGAAATCTACAACGTGCTGGAAAAATACTAAGGAGGCAAGTACAGTAGTTTCGTGTTAAAACACACAGTATTAATTATTGTTTCAGTAATCTGATGTGTTCATTGTTGTTTACATTGTGATATAATTCTGGTACGTAATTAATATAGTTATTTACGAGTTTAAAATTAAAGGATAAGCCAGGGTTAACTGCCTTCACAGAGCTCCTTCTTTTGTTAGGTTATGGATTGGTGATACATCGTCAGATAATACGTGAATGGATGAGAACCCCGACGTACCCAGTATTGATGGAATTATTAATACTGATAACTTTGGATCAGATGTGTCTGGGTGAGCGACAAACTTGAACTTTGACCGTAACCTCAAATTTCAATGTCAGATTTAGTATGGAGCCTGTACATTTGTGTATGCATGTAAGCTGATTATATATATGCAAATAAGCCCATTAAAACTACGCGAAGTACTTAGAGGCGTGAATTTGCCTTCCTTTGTGACCATATTTCATTATTTTCCTTTGGGCTTCCTTTATGTCTTCAGACCAGGTTGTTCCAGTCTTCTGCTTATTGTATTATTATTATTATTATTATTATTATTATTATTATTATTATTATTATTATTATTATTATTATTATTATTATTATTTTCAGAAATCCTGGATTATACACTGGGCGAGAGAAATTGATATTAGTTCTGTATAATGATTCGGAATCAGCCTCAGAGAAGGAAGAATTGTAATTCAGGAAAACTCGTAAGAAGTCCAAGAAGAAAAAGTGTAATCCCCAGTAATGGAAAAAGAATATCCGAAAGAGACTGCGACAGAGTGGCGGCGAGTACATTAGCGCTGCGAGTAGAAAGGTAGCTGCGAAGGAAGTAAAATATGAAAACTGCAAGTGAAAATTTAAGTGTTATCATAAGATTTCTAAAGATGACCGGAATTCCATAATGATTTAATTGTATTCACTGCAAGAAAATGAGAAAAAACATTAATTTTTACAAAACTCCGAGTGTAAACTTTCTCAGAGGACCATTAAAGTTGACTCTAGGAAATGTAAGTCTTTCTCTTACTTTTTACAAGGTAAGAGTATGCAAGAAATTTGTTCTAGGGACCTTGTTGGTCAGTCAAAAATTAATATACAATGTGCATTTTAACAAAGATCAAACGCCAGGGACACCAAAATCCGATGAGATAGGAAAGATAACAAGAGAGAGGATTTCCAAAAAATGTAAAGATTTTGTTAGAAAACACATTGAATCATTTCCAAGGGAAGTGTCTCATTACCGCAGGTCTATGGCAACAGGAATACTTAAGTTCTGATTTAAACGTAACTGGAATGTATGAGATGTGTAAGGAAATTTGCGTACAGAATAACTATAAAGCGGTAACACTGTAAATGCACGGGTTAATATTTAACATTGGATATAATTTGAACTTCTTAGCACCAAAATCCGATGAGTGTGACCTTTGTGAGGAGTTTATCATGGCGAAAAAGGAAAACAGAGTCACTGCGAATTTGTCAAAGATGTATGACAACCATTAAGAAGAGAAATCATTCATACGACAGGAAAGAGAACATGATAAAGTAATGCCATGGTGATAGGGTTTGATCTACAAAATATAATAGCTTTACCTCGTTCAAAAATTAATTGCTTCTTTTATAAAAGGAAACTGAACGTTTATAGTCTTACTGCTCATGTATCGAGGAATAAACATGGCTATTTTGCTATTTGGCATGAAGCACTGTGTGGTAGATCTGGAAATGACAATGCTAGTGTTGTAATTAAAGTGTTAAAATAGGTTTCAGCCATGTACCTCAGAATATAAACTCACTGATTTATTTTGCTTTAGCTAGCTTTCTTCAAGAAAATAACCACATAAGGGGAATTACTATGCAATTTTTCAACATCTGTGCATTCTTGCATTCAGGAGTTTGACAACATCCATTCAAACATAGAAAAGTCTTTGCGGTTATCAGAGGTGTGGTCTCCAGTTTCACTAATAACAATTCTTTTCTCTTGCAACAGGAGGACACCATACCATCTACTTCAAATGAGAGCACCCAATTTCCGTGACTACCACAGTCAAACGAAACTGTTTTAGTATAGTAAAATACCGTATCTGCAGGTATCGCAGTATAAATTTTGTGCAGACGACCTGTTCAGTGTGTACTTTATGACAAGCCACGGTATTCAGGAGTGGAATAAAGTCAAGACACTGAAGAGTAGAATCAACAGGACTGATAACAATCAGCGACAGAATTTAGTACCAACCCGACTACCAGAAGAAAGTCTCTATACCATGGAGGAAAATTTCCAAGGAAAAGGCTGCAGCTGCAGATATCCATTCCATGATGAAATGGATGCCCACTGTCGATGTAGAGTTCTATAAAGCAATTTTGAAATGAAGAACCTTATGACTCTAACATTTCAAAAACATGTCTAATATAATCAGAAATAATGCTTTCCCAAAGCTTACATGCAGTGCATGTCAAACTGACTGGCTTGCAATTTTCAGCTTTATGTCTATCACCCTTTCCTTTATACACAAGGGCTACTATAGCAACTCTCCATTCATTTGGTATAGATCCTTCATGCAAACAATAATCAAATAAGTGCTTCAGATATGGCCGTATATCCCAACCCATTGTCTTTAGTATATCCCCCGAAATTTCTTCAATTCTACCTGCTTTCCTAGTTTTCAACTTTTGTATCTGATTGTAAATGTTGTTGTTATCAAAGGTAAATTCTAATACTTCTTTAGTATTAGTCACCTCCTCTATCTGGACATTATCCTTGTAACCAACAATCTTTACATACTGCTGACTGAATACTTCTGCCTTTTGAAGATCCTCACATACACACTCCCCTTGTTCATTAATTATTCCTGGAATGTCCTTCTTGGAACCTGTTTCTGCCTTAAAGTACCTATACATACCCTTTCATTTGTACGACTGCCAATTATGCTTGTCGTCATGCTACCCTTAGCTGACTTCCTTGCTAGATTCAATTTCCTAGTAAGTCCCATCAATTTCTCCTTACTTTCACAGCAGTCATTTCTAACTCTATTTCTTTCCAATCTGCTATAATATAGTGGATCTTTACCATTCGTCGCCACCTTGAAAGGTACAAACCTGTTTTCACATTCCTCAACAATTGCTTTAAACCCATCCCAGAGTCTGTTTACATTATTATTTACCGTCTTCCACCGATCATAATTACTTTTTAAAAATTCCCTCATGCCTGTTTTATCAGCCATATGGTACTGCCTAATAGTCCTACTTTTAAGACCTTCCGTTCTATCACATTTATTTTTAACTACGACAAAAAAGATTCGTGATCACTAATACCATCTATTACTTCTGTTTCTCTATAGAGCTCATCTGGTTTTACCAGTACCACGTCCAGAATATTCTCCCCTCTAGCTGGTTCCGTCACTTTTTGAATCAGCTGTGCTTCCTATATTAACTTATTTGCAATTAATTGGTCATGATTCCTGTTGTTCGCATTATCTTCCCAATATCATTTCTCAGCCATGACACAACTCCTATTACAATACATATACACTGACTGACAGAGCAAATGCAACACCAAGAAGGAGTGGTTCGAAAGGGATGAAAGTTGGGGAAAAAACAGAGACGGCACGGACGAATAATTGATGTTTATTTCAAACCGATATGCAGGTTACACAATGCGCACGGCATCGACTCAGTAGGATGTAGGACCACCGCGAGCGGCGATGCACGCAGAAACACGTCGAGGTACAGAGTCAATAAGAGTGCGGATGGTGTCCTGAGGGCTGGTTCTCCATTCTCTGTCAACCATTTGCCACAGTTGGTCGTCCGTACGAGGCTGGGGCAGAGTTTGCAAACGGCGTCCAATGAGATCCCACACTTGTTCGATTGGTGAGAGATCCGGAGAGTACGCTGGCCACGGAAGCATCTGTACACCTCGTAGAGCCTGTTGGGAGATGCGAGCAGTGTGTGGGCGGGCATTATCCTGCTGAAACAGAGCATTGGGCAGCCCCTGAAGGTACGGGAGTGCTACCGGCCGCAGCACATGCTGCACGTAGCGGTGGGCATTTAACGTGCCTTGAATACGCACTAGAGGTGACGTGGAATCATACGCAATAGCGCCCCAAACCATGAAACCATGATGCCGCGTTGTCTAGCGGTAGGGCGCTCCACAGTTACTGCCGGATTTGACCTTTCTCCACGCCGACGCCACACTCGTCTGCGGTGACTATCACTGACAGAACAGAAGCGTGACTCATCGGAGAACACGACGTTCCGCCATTCCCTCATTCAAGTCGCTCTAGCCCGGCACCATGCCAGGCGTGCACGTCTATGCTGTGGAGTCAATGGTAGTCTTCTGAGCGGACGCCGGGAGTGCAGGCCTCCTTCAACCAATCGACGGGAAATTGTTCTGGTCGATATTGGAACAGCCAGGGTGTCTTGCACATGCTGAAGAATGGCGGTTGACGTGGCGTGCGGGGCTGCCACCGCTTGGCGGCGGATGCGCCGATCCTCGCGTGCTGACGTCACTCGGGCTGCGCCTGGACCCCTCGCACGTGCCACATGTCCCTGCGCCAACCATCTTCGCCACAGGCGCTGCACCGTGGACACATCCCTATGGGTATCGGCTGCGATTTGACGAAGCGACCAACCTGCCCTGCTCAGCCCCATCACCATACCCCTCGTAAAGTCGTCTGTCTGCTGGAAATGCCTCCGTTGACGGCGGCCTGGCATTCTTAGCTATATACGTGTCCTGTGGCACACGACAACACGTTCTACAATGACTGTCGGCTGAGAAATCACGGTACGAAGTGGGCCATTCGCCAACGCCGTGTCCCATTTATCGTTCGCTACGTGCGCAGCACAGCCGCGCATTTCACATCATGAGCATACCTCAGTGACGTCAGTCTACCCTGCAATTGGCATAAAGTTCTGACCACTCCTTCTTGGTGTTGCATTTGCTCTGTCAGTCAGTGTATCTATTATTATTTCTTAATTCTATACCTTTCTTTAGAATACTTCTACAGTTCAACACTAACCTTTTTATTAATCGCTCTTTGACTTTCCGATCCCTGTACCCTTATCACCGCTCCCTAGACCACCCTGTTTTCCTGAATGTACCTCCCTATAAACCTTCGAAATAAATTTCCTAACTTATACGTACCATTGCGTTTTAAGTGAAGGCCATCTGAGTGCAGATTCCTATCTCCTACCCACCCATTAGGATCTAGAAATCTCACTCCCGTTTACCCACATACCCACTCCATAGTTTCATTTAAATCCCCAATCACCTTCCAGTCAGCATCCCTCTTACACAGTATTCCACCGATAACAATCTCCGCTTCCTTAAACTTCACCCGTGCTGCATTTACCAGATCCCACACATCCCCAACTATGTTGGTACTTATACCTGCTTGCCTTACGTTGTTAGTACCAACGTGGAACACTACTACCTTCTCATTTCCTCTTGTTCTCGAATGAACTCCTCCTTTTCTTCTACTTTCCTCAACATCTGCCTTAACCTAATTCCTGGATAAGACTATACCCTGGTTTCCTTTCTTCCACACACTTTCCCTACATGTCTAACAATGGAATCCCCATGACCAAAGCCTCAACCCTGCCCACCTCACTTGATCCCCTCCCCTCCTGGTCAGTCCTATCTTTCCTGACGGCTGCAGAAGCTACTTCCTCCTCCCTTTTCTCCTTCCCATGACCCTGCTCCACCGGTCTTTTCCTATCCTATCCTCTACTCTACATTTCCTTTTAATACCTTTCCCTTTCCTTCTACTTCCGCACTTCTCAGCTATCGTTCCCTGTACCTCATCTTCCCTCTGTTGTTCGCATTACAAAGAGGGGACATTAGCAAATGACAATAATTCAATATACAGCACTTATGTTCTGTGCATTAAATGTATGTGTTGTAGCCTTTGTGAAGCCCGCCTGGTGGCCATGATCGTTACGGCGTTGAAGTCTAAACGTTCTAACACCGTGGTTAGCCGGTTCGAGTCCCGTTGGTCGAAAAATGTTTCACCATCACAGTATTGGCTGACAGGGTAGGGGAGGTGGTGGTATACTCGTACAATTTGTAATCACTAGATTGCGTGCCAAAATCCTGGATTCATTCTAAACCTCTCCGCAGTGCTCATATGAAGTAAGATGTGGTGGTGATTATTGTTTCAAGAGGAAGTAAAACTAGACAATCTCTATAACACACTAATCAGAGAGAAAAAATGGAGGGGATCCGACACTTCGTTATATGAAGGTATCGGCCAAAGGAAGACAAGGACCACGAAGGGTGTGAAATGAAAGACTCCCTAGGCCTCGAGAGCTCTAATAGCGTCGGGGTTGGAAAAGAACAAGAGTTGACCTAGGGAGGTCGGATAAGATAGACGATAGTGAGGAGCCTGGCACAAGTCAGTGGAAGCAATGCCAGGACTCAGCTAAGGTCCCCGTGGTCGCCAACCCACACTCCCAACCTGAAAGCCCCTGGGGCTATGAAGTGGGAGCATATGATGCTGTTAATAGTGATTAGTCCGTCGGATGGAGACGTTAAGCCTTGAGCAGATCTCTTGGCGCTATTCTACAGGAGTAGGCTATGTGCCGGCACGAGGTTCAACCTCTCTCTTCCTACTATCGTATATCACGTCATTCATTTCATCTCATGTACTCCTCTCATGAGACTGACGTCAGGAAGGGCAACCGGTCATGAAAATCCGCTACGACAGATTCATCTCACGTCATATCCGACCCCGTAGAGAAAAAGGACAAGGGCTGGACAAACATTGTAGCATTTGCCTCCGTTTACTCGCATTATTATGACGGATGTATTGAGTGAATTAGATTATGGTGATTATTTTGGTCTATTAGGGGCTTATGTTAACTTTTCTTCTCGACATTGTCTCCAAGAAACAAATTTTAGGCCATAAAATGCTTTTTATTTTCATTGGAGCTTGGAGCTCTGGACTTAGCTTAACGGGGTACACGTCCACACATACAGATATTTAGAGAACATTCCAAAACATTGGTTATGTCACGCAGTTTATATGTGCCTATTATGATGGCTTCAAGATTAATATTTACGATAGTTTAAACACTTTTTATATTTTATATTTTATATTAAAGTTTTTCCCGACTCCTGTCCCAGTGTTTATTACCGTGTAAATCGTTAGCATAATGTGATCGATTGTGGAGTTCACGCCATCGCTTTCGCCACATCTGCCATCTTCAGCAGAAATCCTAGTCACGAGGTCTCACTTGAAATGAAACTTCGATCGTTGTATGAATGTCCTGTGTTAAATGAGGCGACCATCCAACGTAATGAAACTCCAAGTGGAAGACAAAAGATAGGTAAAAATAGGCAAAAGTGGAAAAGATAAAATAGGCTATGCTGTCTGCCTAGACGCGCAATTGCTGTTTATAATCGCGTGATAGTTTAGCCGCAAAAATGAAACGCATTGGTACAAATACGAATGTAGGAACATGCGATTGTATAATCGCAGCAATTACAAAGATGCAACCAGACATATTCTTTTGGCGATACTACTGTTGCTGTTTCAGAATAAGTCACATACGAGGAAACAAATCTGCGCGCACAAGCTGCCGTTCAATCACAGGTCAAGATATCACAACCTCTTACAATCAACGTTCGTTCACTGAATATGAACCTCAACGTTGCTGATAAACGCTCCTCAGGTGGTATTATCATTCTCCATCTTATGCTTTTGTACAAAATCTTGGTCCAAACATACATGTTACTCATTCGATAACACTAAAACATTGAATGGGTATGCTCACAAATTTATCCGTTACCCAGTTGTCATATAGCCTACTTGACTCGGGATGATCTTATTGTGGTGTTTGTTTATATAATATGTAGCCTTACTGTATATTAATATGGTTAGTTGTAAGAAGGCCATCTGACCTTAATCTACCCAGAATCAATCAATCAATCAATCAATCAATCAATCAATCAATCAATCAATCAATCAATCAATCAATCAATCAATCAATCAATCAATCAATCAATCAATCAATCAATCAATCAATCAATCAATCAATCAATCAATCAATCAATCAATCAATCAATCAATCAATCAATCAATCAATCAATCAATCAATCAATCAATCAATCAATCAATCAATCAATCAATCAATCAATCAATCAATCAATCAATCAATCAATCAATCAATCAATCAATCAATCAATCAATCAATCAATCAATCAATCAATCAATCTTCAAATAACTTTTAGATTGACTTGTAATTGAGTGAACCTAATAGCACATTCACAAGGAGTAAAACACCAGTCTCACATCTATTTCAATGAAATCTGTCTTTAATTGCAAGGAATTTTAGATTTATCGATTTATCAGTCACAGTACGCGCATCAGCGATTTTGCAGTTGCAGCGACCAGAAATCGCAAGAGCGCGCCTTTCTGAAACAAACAACTGTAGTTAAAACGATACTTTTGAAGGAAGATGAATTTAATAAAGTTAAGTCACAGGAAAGAAAGAGTATTGATTCTAAAATCAGACGTTGCAGAGGAAATGAGACGGGCTAAATTAATCATATGGGACGAGGCAACCATGGCTCCCCATTACGCTCTTTCAGCAATAGATTCGCTACTTACAGTTCAGTGCCTTCAACGGGACATAGAGGAAGCCTTGGATCAACCTAGAGGAAAACTTCATGCCATCTTCATTGATTATTCAAAGGCTTTTGACACGATTGACAGAACTATTCTATTAGAGAAGTTACAAAATATCACCGACCATAGTTTCTATCTTCTTCCACTAATCAAAGATCTGCTCACCAGCAATTGGATAGAAATCAGTGATGGCATTACCAAATCAGGTCCCATTTTACAAACTATTGGTGTACTCCAAGGTGACCCGTTGAGCCCTTTGCTCTTCATTATTGCAACGGCAGACATTACAAAATCGATAACGTCTAGTAATGTCAAATTACTCATGTATGCAGATGACATGGCCTTAACGTCCATCTCAGAGTCTGACCTGCAAAGTAATTTTAACAAAGTGAGTAAATGGGCAGAAGATACTAAGCTGAGACTGAATGAGGATAAGACCGTCTCGATGACTTTTAGGAGAGGAGGCAAGAAGGGAACATTTTACTACGGAGACCGGCAGTTAAGATCAGTATCAAGTTTCCGGTACTTGGGAATAACATTTCAATCGGCTGGAAAACAATTTTCCCTTCATGTCAAAGAAAGACTAAACGCGGCCATTAAAGCAATGGGTGACATCAAACTTCTCAGCAGCTTGTCACTGACGACGGCCATAGAGTTGTTTCATCTCAAAGTCAGTCCAGTTGCGTCCTACGGAATAGAAAACATATGGGTGCATCTTACCAAGGCACAATTGCAAAGTTTAGAGAATGTAAAATCAGCATTTCTTAAAAGAGTACTTTGTCTATCCAAGTACACTCCTTCGCGCCTCGTTTACGTACTGACAAGAGAACTGTTCTATGTAGAAGAGCTGCGTCTGAAGTTCCTGCTTCCCACCACCGCGGCGTATAAGGCACTACTGCAGGAACTTCTTCAAAAGAGGAACAACATATCGGATGATTTTTACCTCAGTGACGCAATGATTAATTTAGAGTGGATGCAAGGAGGTTATAAATTAAGACATATATCAACAAGGCTCGCCGTGCATGGATTTCACCATAAACTGTGTGAATCCATGCAATTTCATGACCCCTGCCATGACTGTAAGTGCAGAAGATGTGGTGAACTCTGTGAGAGATACCATGTACTAAGGTGCAAATTGAGAACAGAATCTCTGAGACACTTTTGTGAATCAGTGTAATACTTGTATTCATGCACATTGTGCGCAATTAAATATTTATTATAATGAGCAACAAATCACCTTTCGCTGGAAAAGTGATTTGCTTGGTGCAGACTTCCGACAGTGCCTGGTAGTACTGCCTCACTGTCACGGAGTAGCTATTGTCCAGTCAAGTTTAACATTTCTACTTTATGGCCTAACATTAAGATTTAATTTCAGTGAATGGCTTCTAACCCTTTCAATCTCTGACCACACAATTGTGTGGGTACGTATTTTTATTTTTATTTCTTAGTAGATATCGATTTAGGCCCCAGACCGGTCCGCATCGATTGTGTGGGTAACTGCCTACATGGAACTCTAATATAAAGCTCTCTTTCTATTCCATGAAGTTGTGAGATCTGTTTATTTTTCATCTATGGACAACATGGCTATCAGCAACCACTGACTTCGAGGTAAATATTAATTATTAGATTCCTTAGCAGCAATTTAACAGCTAGGTTATAATATAAAAACCATAATATAATATTGTAATGTGTTATTTCACATATATAATGCTCAGAGATTATTCTATTTGGTTATAAATATTTACCCACAAGATTGTGTGGGTTAGGATTCCATTTACAAATCTATACATACCGGTAACCTATTCTGGTCACACATTTTCTTGGCACTGTCGTAACAGTTCAATATACAAACTTCACATTAATATACGATATCATTTGTATTGTTTATGCTTACTTTAAACCTTTAAATATTTCTAGGTGTAAACTGTCCTGTTGATGACGAAATTGCTAGATTGCTACAAGATTTTGATTCAGACCAGTCAGTCAGTGATGAAGATGATGCTGATTGGGACCCTCCAGTTACATTGACTTCAGTCCAGTGTGAGCTATCGGGAAGTGGTGGTGATAATGATGATGATGAAGCATGTGATGATATGAGTAGCCTTCAGGCATTTAGGTCTACCGCACAAGATATTGACGAACATCCTACCATACCCACTAGTTCTCGCAAAAGGTCTGATGTTTGGAAAACAAAGCCATTTCCTAAAATTGCAGTTTCACCACGAAGCCAACACTGCTGGCTTTACGTCGCACTGACACAGATAGGTCTTATGGCGACGAAGGGATAGGAAAGGCCTAGGAGTTGGAAGGAAGCGGCCGTGGCCTTAATTAAGGTACAGCCCCAGCATTTGCCTGGTGTGAAAATGGAAAACTAAGGAAAACCATCTTCAGGGCTGCCGACAGTGGGATTCGAACCCACTATCTCCCGGCTGCAAGCTCACAGCCACGTGCCCCTAGCCGCACGGCCAACTCGTCCGGTACGAAGCCAACAACAACTGCAGGTGAGATATTAACCCATTTAAATCATGTTAAGTATTACGTTTCAAGCAGCTGTGTTTTAATTTCATTGTTCTTGGGACAAAATATTTCCTTTTTAATTTCAGTTTTAGAACCCTTCCGTGGTTGGAACACCCTTGGGGTATTATGAACGGTACCTCACCAACCAATTATTTGACTCAGCTGCTGACTACACCAGCCGCTAAAAGGGCAATGAATTGTGAACCCCTGCTGTTGAAATTAAGAAATTGTTTGGGATGCATTTGATCCCGGGTTGCATTCCATACTCAAGGATTTACATGTATTGGAAGAATGGAATTAAATGAGAAGTAATTGCCAATGCTATGTTTAGGGACAGATTCTTTTTATTCAGGACATGTCTATATTGGGTAGGTACTGCACTGCCACCTACAGATGAAAATGACAATAAACTTTGGAAGGTTCAATCAATTATAACTTCTGTGAGAGAGAAATGCCTTCAACTTCCTCGAGTAGAAATTCGTACACAATTGGTGAGCAAATGGTAGGTGCAAGTTGAAACAGTATTTTGAAAACAAACCCAGACCCGTAAGACTGAGAAACGTTGTAATCACAACCACCTATGGCTTAGTCATTGATTTTGAATTTTATCAGGGGAAGAGTACACAGTTACCAGAGACACAATTAGGATTAGGTCCTGCAGTAGTAATTCGACTTGTGGCTACTGTCCCAGACGGAAGCTGTCTGTGTTTTGATCGTACTTCACCACAATACCACTGCTGGATAGGCTCAGAGAGCTTAAGTTACATGCAACTGGTACAAAAATGACCAATAGAATTAAGAACGTGCATTTCAGTCCTGACAATAAAATGAAGCGAGGAGACATTCAGTCATACGTAAGTAGTGATGAACAGGTGGTCGCTGTTAAATGGCGTGATTCAATGTGCGTAAAAATGGCTTCAACATGTCATGAGGCAGATCTGTTGGTAAGTGTGAAGCGTTGGAACATAAAGGAGCAAAAGTATGATGATGTGGATTGTCCTTGTACGGTGAGTAAGTACACTTGTTTTTGCTACTTGCTTTACGTCGCACCGACACAAATAGGTCCTATGGGGCGACGGTGGGACAGGAAGGGGCTAGGAGTTGGAAGGAAGTGGCCGTGGCCTTAATTATGTTACAGCCCCAGCATTTGCCTGGTGTGAAAATGGGAAACCACGGAAAACCATCTTCAGGGCTGCCGACAGTAAGGTTCGAGTAAGTGCAATCAAAGCATTGGGGTGGGGGGTCGATATCCATGACCAGTTGTTGGAGTACTATCGTGCTTGGATATAAACAAGAAAATGGACCCTCAAGGTATCATTGCATTTAAATGATATGCCAGTTACAAATGCGTGGCTGGAATATAGGGATGACTGCAGAAAGAGTTCTATTCCAAGAAACAAAATTATGGATTTGCTGGAATTCAGAATGCAAGTTGGGAATCATTGCTTTCTCTTGGTCCAGTTGTAGCGTATGAGACTTGTACGCTGAAGAGGTGCCTCCCCAGAAGAAAGTCAAGTACTCAACACTACTACCAATAGCTAAGCGGATGGATAGGCATGACCATTGGCCAATAGTAGATGACCTGAAGCACGCCAGAATGTGTCGGCTGAAGGAGTGCGCAAGTCGAACACGACCCTGTTGTGAGATGTGCAATGTGTACTTATGTCTAAGTAATGAAAAACACTGTTTCAAAATATTCCATACTCCGAAGTAAAAATCCTTCTTTTCCTTTTTTTGCTATTTGCTTTACGTCGCACCGACACAGATAGGTCTTATGACGACGATGGGATAGGGAAAGCCTAGGAGTGGGAAGGAAGCGGCCGTGGCCTTAATTAAGGTACCTGGTATGAACATGGGAAACCACGGAAAACCTTATTCAGGGCTGCCGACAGTGGGATTCGAACCCACTATCTCCCGGATGCAAGCTCACAGCTGCGCGACCCTAACCGCACGGCCAACTTGCCCGGTAAAAATGATTCTTGGACTGAGTTTTAGGCAGTAAGGTTTTCTACCCTAATTTTTAAGAAATGTTTAACATAATAATTTTTTATTAATTATATATTGTAATACATGTAAATGAAACAAAATAGTGAATTGAAACTTTATTTTAATAAGTTACAAACACAATACGAAATATTCTTTTTTACTAAATAATAACAATGGGTGCCATAGAGAGACTGTGTATTGTTGTTTCCTGAATGAAATCCTAGAATACACAATCGTGTAGGTCGTATTATGAGAGAATGATAGTCATGCGAATTTTTTAACACATTGAATGCCACGTCATTCATATATGAATGACACTTTACTTTCCGTTACTGCAGCGTCATCCATATAAGAATGACGTGCAGATGAGCTGTTTCAGGCTTCGTCGTTCACATACGAACGACATTACGGTAAAATCAAATGGTAACCTTATAGTGTGGTCCACGGGTTACTTTTTGGTGTGCTTGGTTTGACCATACCTGTAAGGGAATTGGGTATGCCATTCACAAATCACTTAAAAAATACATTAGGCCCCGGGGGAAGATTTACGACCCAGGCCTTGGCATTCAATGTGTTAAAACCCTTGTTATGTAACTGTTTGATCATATTAACCTAATCATTTATGTAATCCATTTACTTTGGCTAAAAAAAATGCTCGGCAACGGAGAACACGCCAAAAGGCACAGTTTTTTCGAAAGTAGCAATTTTGTGCCCAAGAAACGAACAAGTTAACGTCATCATCTACCAGGTTCTGAATAGTTTGATAGGGGACCAAATAACGTATATTAGCATTGGCACCGTAGACTGCGATTATGTTAAAGAACTTAATAAAGCTGGTTGTTCAACGGAACGAGATTGACTGTACTAAAGTTAGACAAACAAATCGTTCATGCAGAAATTCTGACGGTCTCAGCTTCAGGAAGAAAGCGTTTTGTTCCAAGAATAGAATTGGCACCTGTTAATCTCGATATACTGTACCATTCGTTCTTAAATGGAGGCAATTTATTCTACATTTAGCCTTCTCTGTTGCAATGAATAAGTTACCAGGACAAACTTCTCGTCCACCTCTGTGTTGTAGTGGTTAGTGTGATTAGCTGCCACCCCCAGAGGCCCCGGTTCGATTCCCGGCTCTGCCACGAAGTTTGAAAAGTGGTACGAGGGCTGGAACGGGGTCCAGTCAGACTCGGGAGGCCAACTGAGTAGAGGTGGGTTCGATTCCCACCTCAGCCATCGTGGAAGTGGTTTTCCGTGGTTTTCCACTTCTCCTCCAGGTCAATGCCGGGATGGTACCTAACTTAAGGCCACGGCCGTTTCCTTCCCTCTCCCTTGTCTATCCCTTCCAATCCTCCCATCCCCCCGCAAGGCCCCTGTTCAGCATAGCAGGTGAGGCCGCCTGGGCGAGGTGCTGGTTATCCTCCCCAGTTGTATCCCGCGACCCAGTGTCTCACGCTCCATGACACTGTCCTTGAGGCGGTAGAGGTGGGATCCCTCCATGAGTCCGAGGGAAAAACCGACCCTGGAGGATAAACAGAAGAAGAAGAAGAAGAATAAGGAGAAGAAGAACTTATCTCTACTCCAGTGTTTTCGACTGCTGTATGTAGCTTTCTCAAAAGCACGCAGGTCTATAGACGTCAAAATATTCCTTTTTTGTTTTTGTTCACAATCTGTTTTACGTCCCACCGACACAGATAGGTCTTGTAGGAGAGGAAAAGTGCTAGGAGTGAGAAGGATGCGGCCGTGGCCTTAACTAGTGTGAAAATGGGACACCACGGAAAATCATCTTCAAGGCTGCCGACAGTGGGGGTTAGAACCCACTATCTCCCGAATGCAAGTTCACAGCTGCACAGCCATAACCGCACGGCCAACTCACTTGGTAAGTATAACTCCAATTTACAACTACACTCAATACGGTTCGTAAGTAAATACTAAAATACCTGTTCAGATTCCATTCAATTGCCGCATAAAACCTGCAAAGTGTAGCTTTTATTCGTAAGATATATTAAAAGTCCATTTACAATTTCAAGTACTTCTTACATAGTAATTTCGACTGCCGAAGTCAAGCTTGCGTACTAGTTCGATATAAAAACGAACAGACAAATGCATAATTTAACGCCGGGCTGAGTGGCTCAGACGGTTAAGGCACTGACTTTGAGCTGAAATTGTCAGGTTCGATTCTGACTCATCCCGGTGATATTTACTAAAATACGCCAGCCCCGTGTCGGCAGATTTACCGGCATGTGAAAGAACTCTCACAGGACAAAATTCTGGCACCTCATCGTCTCCGAAAACGTAATGGTAGTTAGTGGGACGTAAAACGAATAACATTATTATTAGCATATAATCTTATCTCTATAGATGTTGTGCTTGTCCGGTTCCTTGGTTGAACAGGCAGTATATTGGCCTTCGGAGGCCTTCAGAGGGTCCTGGGTTCGATTTTTGCACGGGCTGAGGATTTTTACTGCGTATGTTTAATTCCTCTGGCTGGGGGACTGGGCGTCTGTATTCGTCTTAATACACTTCTCTTCACATACATACATACATACATACATACATACATACATACATACATACATACATACATACATACATACATACATACATTCTACACTACCAACCAGCACAGAAACACGCAATAGTGAGTATATACCTCCAACTAAAGTTGGCGTCAGGAAGGACATCTGGCCGTAAAACAGGTCCAACTCTACATTCAGTTCCGACCTGAATAAAATTGAAAGAAAAGGCCAGGAGGAAGAAAAGAAAGATGATGTACTTCTGTTCGAAGCACAGCGGTAGAATAGGTATCCTACATTCTCCCCGGAATATAGCAATAGTCAGCTGACTGAAGCGCTCTGTGCCATGCATAGGATCGACCGGAGCGAAGTGGACGGCTATGTGCGCTTGTTGGGAGGTGCGCGACAGAGGCTGCGCCCTGAGTGCCCCGTATTGATCAGTGTACAGGACGGAGTTACGGCAGACATTGGCAGCGAGAGAGAGGGCCGCGATGAGCGACTAAGGAGCGGGAAGAAAGTGAGTGGAACACAGAGGACTGCAAGCGCGCGGTCAGTCGCGAGCAGACAGCCGTGGCTGCCGGTTGGTGAATGGCCATGCAAGAGGACGCAGACATGGCGGCGGACTTCTCGCCCGTGGTGGAACTCAACGTAGGCGGTGTATTTTATACTACAGCCTTAAGTACTTTAACTCGCGATGCAGATTCCTTACTAGCGCAGATGTTTTCAGGGAAGGTTTCTCCTCCACCGCGGGATTCCAAAGGAAAATACTTTTTGGATCGAGACGGCGTACTTTTCCGATATGTCTTAGACTTCCTTCGCAACCAGGCGCTTATCCTACCAGAATGTTTTCGAGAGAAGGAACGGCTACGACAAGAAGCACTTTACTTTGGCTTGCCTACCATGGCCGAAGCAGTTGCACAGCACTTTGAAGCAGAGAATTCAGAGAAGGCTGCAACACCCTCACGATCACGTGCTCCTGGTTTCATCACTGTTGGCTACCGAGGGAGCTTCGCCTTCGGCCGCGATGGTTTGGCAGACGTCAAGTTCCGTAAGCTTTCACGCATCTTGGTTTGTGGCCGAGTAGCACTTTGTCGTGATGTATTTGGCGAAACGTTGAATGAAAGCCGGGATCCGGATCATGGGCAGTCGGATCGCTATACGTCGAGGTTTTTCCTCAAGCATTCTTTCATTGAGCAAGCATTTGACATGCTTCAAGAACAGGGCTTCCGGCTGGCGGGCAGCTGTGGTTCTGGGACAGCAGGAGGACCCCAAACCGACCTAAAACCTGGAGTGGATACAGAGGAGAATCGTTGGAACCACTACAACGAGTTTGTCTTCGTTAGAGATTAAACATAAACATTCCTTCATCACGCCACACATCTTACGTACTGTTCGCCGTGGAAGACCAAAGGGACTATGAAATCTACATATAATCGATGAGGATTTTATTATCCTTCACATTTTCTCCGAATCCTGCTGTTTCTAAACTTTCAACCCAATTTGAACTGAACTGAAAATACTTCTTCCAGTGGCAACAGTTTCATGAACCTACGACTCATCATGTGTAAAATTAATCACCTCCACTTTTCTTACATCAAGCAAGAAGACCACGTCTCGTCCCGAAGCTGAGCTGGATGGAAGACCTGAGGACGAGCGTCGTGCATGTGCGAGGGGGCAACAAGTGCTGCACTTCGTGTGGTCGTGACGAGTCGTGTGAATGAGCTTCAGGAACAGCGGTTAACTATCGGAATTGAGTATTATATATAAGTTATCTCTCTGAGAAATCAAACTTCTGTGTTGCATATCCAAGTAAAAGAATAATGACAAATATTTCATGCAAAAAACGACCAATAGTTGTAAAAAAAAAAATATTCGCGTCAGTGGTAAAGTGTTTATCAGTTTACAAAAAAAATTCTATATACGGGTGGCCACTGCAGAATATACGAGTAGGTAAGCTGGTAGATCTAGTGAGAACTGCCAATTATATTTGTTCTGCTTCTAAGTTGTTAATGTTGTAGTGAATTATACAGCGTAAAGTAAGCCCTCGATATATGAGTTGAATGTGGTGATAAGTCATCATACAAAACGCATTTATACAGTTCAAAATACTGGTTCAGGTAGGTTTTGTTCCTTTATGCTATAATAATACCAATTTCCCTCAATAGAGCGTAAACATATGGCAGAGAAATAATAATATAAACTTATCTCAACTGTGCAAAATCATATGACAAAAATAATTAGCGAAATTTAAGGATATTGATTTATAATATTTGATAATAGAAGATACAACTATTCAGAAAGATGTCTATTGGGATTACCGTACGTAACTAAATTTTACGGAAATATGTTTTGTTTAATTGAAAGATAATTCATTTAAAAGTGTAATTTTTGGTGTGTCATTGATCTTATCTCTAGTTGTCTTGATAAGTATGAGACCGTAGTGAACTCAGGCAGTGACTGGTCTCCTTTCAACTTGTATCATGTGTGACTTTTATACTTTCATGTACTATCGTACGCTACGTAATCCTACTACATTAGACTTTGTTCCGCACGTGGAATCATTTTGTTAGGTTATTTCCTGGTTTGGATTGCGCAAGTCTATGCTCCATAACGACTGTTCCAGCATCATATACGAACACAACATCCAACATGAAATAACTCCTTGATATTATTTTTATTCTCCCTGTAGTCGTTTGTTGTGGCTACTACAATATCTATGAGATACGTTTATCGAATTTTGTGTGCGATTTGTGGATATAAATGATATTATTTTAATGAGATCTTGAACGACAAAAGTCACATCTGATATATAAATACGTGTAGGAAAATGACATAAAAATATTGCATATATAATAATTATTATGATTAATTGTTCTTGTTAGCCAACATTTGCAGAATTTCGCTTAAGAATTTATTGCATACTTTGTACAATGAGTGGGAATATTTATTGAGAATTGTTTTACTGTAAATATTTATGACTCTTTGAGTCGTCGTGTGATAATGTTTCCGTATTATTATTATTATTATTATTATTATTATTATTATTATTATTATTATTATTATTATTATTATTATTATTATTATTATTATTGTCAGGATGAATTGTACAATGCAAAATATTTCAGTGTGTTCGTTTCCTTACTATAATTTGTCAAGTGTTCCAATTTCCTTGTCATATGTTTAGTGAATTTCGTATGTTGTGTCTGTGTACATCCGTTGGGGTATTTGTTTTCTTGTGAACATTTACATCACACTTGATATTCAGGTAATATACAATATATCAATATAATACGATATTATTCCAATATTAATAATGAACTGAAATGTACTGGTCGTTTTAGGACACAAAACTCATCCACTTACTTCCACGTCAGTTTTTTCAGAAGGATTGTAACAAAACAAAGTGCTACATGATCACCTTCTTGCTTACTTCCTTGTATGATGACTGATTCTCGATTTAATTGCATCTTTCTATCCTCTTAAGCTATTTTCGATTACCAAATATTCAAATTTTCTCAGAATATTGTCTAACCTAACCTCTATTTGACAACAAAAACAGATTTTATGTGAGGTTACGAGAATTTCAAATAGTAGTATCAGATGCTTTACTAGACCTCATGCATTCTACCAAGATTATTGTTAGTAAAAGAAAATACATTCAATGAGATGCCTGTAGGCAAAAAGATAAACATATTTTAAGAATATTAACCTAGTTGCAAAGTTACGAATTACAATGTTTGTACTTTAGAATTATATCTCATCGCTGTATCCAGGTTAAGTATTGACGCAGATTACTAAATTTTACATGAACGTTTGTGAAACAAAAATGAGACATATTGTGGAAGTACAAGTCATTCGTACGACTATTTGTTTCGAGAACTGGTCGATGAATATAACGAGATTCATCTGAAAAAAAAAAAAAACTAATGCTTGATATCGCGCTCATTTTTCAGTAGTATTGTTATTATTGCTTTTTATTATACTGTATGAAGTAACCACGAAGGTGAATCGTGTCGTGGAGGCGAATTTACAGAAATTGTGGATGAACATATTAGTCTTTTCTTTATACCGTATCTCAATTTCTAAATCACATAAACCTTACAAGAACGTTCTGCTTGGTCTATTATTTGTGAATTGAGTGTTAAGTAACCTGTGCCGTATTATCAAACTAATACCGACGTTCTCATAGGACCCAATCCATTCTAATTCAGTTTATAAATATATTAGTACTACTACATGTGATTAAAATATGCAATTTTATAAATATAATAAACATTTTAAACTTAAAAATACGTGTAAGGTAATAAATATATAATAAACATTATTTTGTAAAAAATTGTTGAATACCAAGAAGAATCATATATCTGGTGGTAGAATTCGTTAAAATGAACACATTATCAGTATAGGGAGCAAAATTACCAACTATTTAATAAAATGTTTAAATATTAAATTTATAAATAAAATATGGTTTCTTAATATTTTATAGCTATACATTCTTAATCCATATGATCATGTATATATAATACAATACCTCTGATTTTTTTAACATTGGATATTTGATGGTTAGTCAGCATTGTTAAAAAACTACAAGTAATTCCTTGGAAAACGTTATCAAGCGATCAGTAAATGGCGGGTTTTCACATGAACAACATTTGAATGTTGACTATACGTACTGGAAGGCTGACGGTAAATATTGACGAAATGTGAGAATGATCCTATTGATTGATTTCCTTTCAATTGTACAGGGCTGTAAAAATATGCAATGGGTATGGATGAATACTGACAATATTTCTTCCATGACATCTTGCAGAGGAAGGATAATGGCTTATGAAATAATATAAACTAGTAGTTTGAAAGGGGAAATATATATCTGCCAGCAGAAGCAGTATTGCGGCTCTTGCAGGATTTGAAAATGAGGGAGTTAAGTAGGACTGGCTAATGAACGGTTATTGCTAGCTATAGGCTAAATAATAATAATAAGCAGCGTTAAAGGTCTTCAATTTCACTATTCTATTTAATGTTTTTTTTTGCTAGTTGTTTTACGTCGCACCGACACAGATAGGTCTTACGGCGACGATGGGACAGGAAAGGGCTAGGAGTGGGAAGGAAGCGGCCGTGGCCTTAATTAAGGTACAGCCCCAGCATTTGCTTGGTGTGAAAATGGGAAACCACAGAAAACCATTTTCAGAGCTGCCGACAGTGGGGTTCGAACCTACTATCTCCCGAATACTGGATACTGGCGGCACTTAAGCGACTGCAGCTATCCAGCTCGGTCTATTTAATGTCATGCTCGGTCTATTTAATGTCATATCCTGTGGTTATGTTGAATGCGACACACTGTAAGGTAATATCAAATTAGAAATTAATTGATAACTTTAAATGAAGTACCGAGGCTGGCTGGATGCCACTCGCCTCCGTTCCCAAGGTTACGGGATCGAATACCGGCACAGCGGGCTGGCAATGAGTATTCAAGTGTTGGAAAAATATTTCGGTATATTTTCTGTCATGTTAATTATAAAGTGAGACAGGACTCATCGGCAGCCGAACTGAATGAATAAGACGGTACAGTGCTGGCCTTCTGTGCTCAAGTTGGCGTGTTCGACTCCGGCTCAGTCCGGTAGTATTTGAAGGTGCTCAAATACGTTAGCTTCGTGTCGGTAGATTTATCGGCACATAAGAAAGCATCTGCGGGATAAAATTCAGGCACCGCAGCTTCACTGGAAACCGTAGAAGTAATTAGTGGGACGTAAAACTAATTCATAATTTTATGAGAAATCCGAACCGTAAAGACGGGACATTTTATTTTAAAAATCCCTCAAGCAATGACCGGTATTTTAATTTTGTCAAGTGACACTGAATTAATGTTGAGCCCTCAGCTCGAAATTTGGTTGAATCCCCATCAGATCCGTAATAATCTGTCGTAGATAGCTTACGTATCACTGAAGAGGCGTACTAGGGAAAGAAGTGATGGAGTTTCCTGTTGCCTGTCAAGCCTACTGAAATGCACTCAACGAACCGGCCCTTTGAACGACACTTTCGCATCATTCATGACAGTGGTTGGTTGCATAATGAAAGTATTAGGCCTACTAAACACGGCTCGTGAAGCAAGCTACGTGACTGTTAACAGTCGTCATCATGGCCATAGTACCTCTATTTTCACGTGAAATTCGAATCACAGAGAGGTGACATTTTAGTTTTAAAATCCCGCATGCAAAGACCGGAATTTTCATATTGTCAAAGTCAAGGACGTGGTTAAGACAGGGCAATGAAAGTAACAAATTAGTTCTAGCCCGCACCAAGAGGCATAGAGGACTGTAAACATTATGCCTCACCAGAAATGGCTTAATTAAACCCATAGCATTATTTATTTATTATATATGTGTGTTTTTCACTCAACCCGAAGGTTGGTTGGATCACCATCAGCTCCACCACCATCTGTCATAGTTGGCCTAGGCGTTACTGAAGAGGCATACTAGGAAAATGAGTCAGGTAGTTTCCCGTCGCTTTCCTCACTGACGCCTAAGTAATTATTACATGTCAGTTTAGCAAGGCTACTGAAATGCACTCACCGACTCTATGAGCAACATTTTCACACCATTCATAACAGGGACTGGCTGAATAAAAAATTACTTACATCGCTCATACCTCACTCACTTTGATGTTGTCAAAACTAAGGATGAGACTGAGACAGGTTAGTGAATAACAAATTTGTTCTAGCCCATACCAGAAGACGCAATGCACTGTAAACAATAGGTCTCGCCAGCGAAGCAAATTTCTCTATTATACATGTAGCCTAATATTAATTTATCGTAAGTTTGCTATCATTTATCGAATAATTTACAAAGACCTAGCGAGGCAAATTATGTGCTCGTCAATATTTATTAAAGAATTGCTCAGGAGTATTAACCGCGAAAGAACTTCCCATTTTTTAAATTCTTTCATAAACTTGTGGAACTTAGAGAAGGAATCTCAGAGTTTGTAATATTTGTCGAGCCAATTTTGCATGAATCGGGACCATATCAGGATATGTTCAGATTTGTAGGAAGACTGTAATAAATATACATCGTGTGTGTGTGAACTGTAAGGTTAATCAATATTTACCGGAGAATAGCTTTTTGAGACTCCCGAGTTTGTCAATATTTTTAGAAGTATTATGGATAATTATTCAACAAGTAAGGGAATTCCGGAGCTTGTCAATATTACCAAAGAATTATGCGTGTTCGTTAATATTACCAAAGATTTATCAATAACTTACCTTATAGTTAAGGAACTCCCGTTAAACATTTCCAGCAATATTGTTATAATAAACGTTCGCTCTATGGGACAACTCTTGTGGTCTTTAGTATCATCGATAATAATCAATAAACATTATAGTGAGGGAATTTTCATGAAATATTGTCAAAATAATCTTGTTAGGAAAATTACAAAATTTTTCACTATTATGAATATTCATTCTGTGGAATCACGTTCCTCATTAATATCGAAGAATTATCAATTACTTACCTAACAGCGAGTGAATTCCCGTGAATTAATGTCAGAATATTCTCACCAAGACGGAAATTAACCAAAGTTTTCCAATATTTCCAGAAGTATTATTATAATAAACAGTCGCACGTGGGACAACTCTTGTGTTCTTTAGTATTACTGAGAATAATCAATAAACCTCACAGTAAGGGAATCATCATGAAATATTGTCACAATGTTCTTGTCGTGAAAGAAATGAACAATTAACGAAGTTTTGCGCTATTTAAAAATATCTATTATAATAAATATTCACCCTGTATAACAAGTCTCAATATTGTCAGTAACTTATCTCACAGCGAGGGAATTCTCGTGTTTCTCAATATTTACCTAAATATTGTTAATAAATAATGACCATCTCTAGAAGTTTCGAGCTGGACAGTTCTTATTGAAGAGTTATATTTTATCGCCAATTTGGGCTGATCCTGACAGATTTCAATGGAACTTGGACGAATTATTAATGGACATATCCTAAATTTTTTGGTAATAATAATTGAATAACTGAACGATAGCGTTATAACGTTAGCTGATGATGAAGCAGAATGACATTGTGTGTGCACTGCAGAAATATTTACGTAGAACACTTTATACTGAAAATGTGAATTTAGCAAAAGAATGTTACTAACACGTATAGTGCACGAAAATATCAAAATACGAGTATAAGGGTTTTTATATTTTTGTATATTTTATAATGGCAGCTAAAATATTTAGCATAAAACTTGGCTATCTGTATGTGCATGTGCGTTCTATTAATATAACCTTTTATTAACACAAAGGAGGAAACTGCCGGATTGCTGTTCAGAATTAGTGATTTTGTCCTTTTGTGGACAGCCTATGTAACAACGGTAGGTGTAGCGAAGTTCTGATGTCTTAATAATTGATTACTCTACTCTTATTGCAATCGATGCTGCCTTCGTTCCATTGTGTTTAATTTAAAACTGCGGCAACAAACTGTTATTTTTTAAATACGTAAACATTATTTTATGGTAGAATAATTATTACCAGTAAGTTTTTGATGTCCTCTACCAAGTTTCATTGCAGTCGGTCCAGTCCAAACCAAACACTTCCCTAGTGTGTTTCGAGTTGGTCAATATTTATGAAATTAACCCATGACACTTAATTTGGACCGTGTGAGGGCCCCAAAATACTGATTTATATTCTTTTTCTTTCTCATGCTAAATGCTGACGTATGAACGCCTCATAAATGCTACCAAGAGTGCTAATTGCCTAACCAGATAAACTATTTGAGGAGGACGCAACTGCTGCGCCCTTGTCGGTAACAGGGTACGCGAATATGCTTCAGCACTCCACCGTACGCTAGACTGTTGGTCATTTTTTGTCAGTTTACAACAGACATGATTACTACTCTCTTTGAGGTTGACCTGTTGTAGTTCGTGTCTATAGTAGAGTAAAATACTAGTTATGACCATTAAGTAATAAAATCAAATACCAGTATTTGAACAACTAGACGAGCGATGGTTCTAAAATTCTATAATTGTATGTGTTACTCTGAACTAAAGCACCACGAGAATCAACACTTCACTGTGTCTATTAGAAGAATCACTCTTACAGCATATTCCAATAGATGAATGTTTGTCTATGCAATATTTTCTCTACTCATATCTTAGTGGATCTCTAATACATATATAGAGGAGCCAAACTAGAATTTATTAGCAAAGGTAGAAGGAATTAATATCAACAACTATAATTAAAAAAAATGGAAAAACACTTAATGACCAACGCTTTATCCATTGTTGATGTAAATGTGTAAGAATACATTATTTTGTATATAGACAATTTCTTTTGGAGAATACATTATAGTATCTAACTAACAGTATTTGAAACGTAAGTCATAAGCTCCCTCTGTCGCTTTGTGTTATATCGATGTTCGTGTAAAATAGATGTACAGTATATTGTTAACTTGCTTCCGTCAAATTATAAATGTGTTGTCAGTGTTCCCTATTTTCTACCATACGACAGACCAGCGATACACACGTCCAACCTCACCTTCTGTGGCTTTACAGAGTTCTCTTCAGCACGAAACTTTATCGTTATGGCCTTTCTTAAGATCCATATAACTTCTCAGGATGTTCTTTTCAGTGAAATATGCAGCTTTTCTACTGGCATCCAGCAGGTGAATATTGAAGAATAGATCATCACGGAAAGGAAGATTTTTGAAAGAAAATGAGTTCTTTTACATATTGCAGTCAAGTCATTAGGTTTATAAAGATTAATATTCAAATACATAAATTTAGTTTGCAGTACTTGAGTTACTTTATTGTAAATGGAGGAAATTCACACTTTCATTGGATGGTAATATTAGGGGCTGAAGTTGTTTACAGATCGGCGGTGTTGAGTGGAACTAAGTATTGGTCTCCATATCATATAGGATAGAACTTTTAAACTTATGCATCCATCTTACATTAGATTCAGAATCAAGGTACACTAGTGTAGAATATTGTTTAATGACAAACCACGTAAAAATAAGCGAAGGACCGGGTGAGTTGGCCGTGCGGTTAGGGGCGCGCAGCTGTGAGCTTGCATCCGGGAGTGAGTAGGTTCGAACCCCACCGTCGGGAGCCCTGAAGATGGTTTTCCGTCGTTTCCCATTTTCACACCAGGCAAATGCTGGGGTTGTACCTTAATTAAGGCCACGGCTGCTTCCTTCCCATTCCTAGCCCTTTCGTATCCATTGTTGTGATAAGACCTATTTGTGTCGGTTCGACATAAAGCAAAAAAAAAAAAAAAAAAAGTGAAGTGAAGGATCGATAGACGTTTTCACTGATTTCTGTACACGGTTCATTCTGATATTTTTTAATGAATGACATAACATCTAGGACATATTACAAATACAATTCAAGTCCCAGATGATTTGTTTGCACATGCAGCGATTTAAGAGGAAGAACACGTGAACGCAATGCAGCCCACACTCGCACTCGTTGGTAAACAAATAACTAAAACAAAACAAATAACAAAAAAAAGAGAAAGCAAACGCTATCTCCATGCAGGCCATGGAGGTCCTTGGAGGAGGGGAACGTAACTTCAGCACTAACTGGGATAAAAGTGGTTAACCCCGTGCCTGGCCACCTTTTCTTCCGGAAATTAACATGGCACTCACTGTTTGTGCCGCTTCAGGAGGGGAAATTTAGTTTCTTAAGTTTTTCGACTTCCTGACGGGGAATCGAACCCATGTCTTTGTGGGTAAACCGAGAACACCTTTACCGACTCGGCCAGGCAGCTACTTATTGATGAACACTACTGTATATTAATTATAAACGCCAGGGCACAATCAGTAGAATAATTCAAATGCTCTTGAACACTCGGAACAAATAAAAACATATTATTAACAAAACCCACCTTGAAGCACCCCAGTCTTTTAAAATGTCTCACCCTTTTGACGGTGACTATACTCTGTAGATTTTCATGTCCATTCGTGTATTGGAATCCTGAGATGACAAAATATAGTAAGAGAAATCGAATAAAACTGTAGCAAAGCTAATACAACGAGTTCACACACGAAGTTCTAATTCTTGCTCAGCTTTGATGAACAGAAATGAAAGCGGCGTGGGGTCGAGATATCTTTCAATAAATGCCGCAGTAGACGTGGTAGAACAACGGTTGGTACATACAACTCGGGGGGGAATGGTAGTAGGGTGCTCATGACGAGGAGATAGCAATTAAGTTAAGAGCGGGTACCATGAAACTGTGCTAATTAATCTGTTTCACTATTGTAGTTGTGGAGTTATGCGAAACGAAGAAGGATTGACAAGAATAAAGGAATCGGCCTTGGAGGGTTTTTAGAGAGAGAAAAACTGAATTGAATTTATTGATTGTCGACATGCCACTGAGGCTAAGCTGAAAAGCCCCTTTATATAGTGTCTTCATATAATAAGATACAGGTAACAACACACTAGAAAATTATTATAATATTAAATTAAATATTGTGTGTCTTCAACCCTTGTCCCGTTTCTCTACGGGGTCGGGTATGAAGTAAGATGGATCTTCGTAGTGAGTTTTTACGACCGGCTTTCCTTCCTTACGTCAGCTTCATTAGAGGAGTGAGTGATATGGAATGAATGACGTTATGTATGATAGTAGGAAGGGAGAAGGTGGAGCCCGATGCTGGCACATTGCTGCCTACCTACTCCTGTCGAATAGCATCAAGGAGTCAGCTCAAGGTTTAACGTCTCCATCCGACGGACGAATCACCATCAACAATGACATATGCCCTCACTGCATATGAGCACTGTGGAGAGGTTTGGAACTGAATCCAGGCTTTTGGCACGCAATCTACTGATTAGAAATTGTATACTCCCACTCTCCTATCCTGCCATCGAACATTCTGATGGTGAAAACTTTTCGACCAACGGGAGTCGAACCGGATGACCACGGTGTCAGACCATATAGACTTCTTGGTCATGATCATGGCCACCAGGTGGGATAATATTAAATTAAACATTAAACTCAAAAATAAATTTAAATTAAGATTGTGCTTGAACAGATACTAAATCAAATCATTATATGCTAAGTTAAAACTAAAGCCTTATTAATTATTTTGGACTTCAAGAAAACAAATAACAGTGATTAAAACAATTGTCTAAGAAAGATACCGCTTTCTGACTGATAATACAAGATTACGTGTTTTCAGCTCCTTGCGTATTTCTCGAGGAAGAACGATTTTAAAGTGCTTTAATTGAATACAGTTAGTGGTATTTGTGAAACGGTGAAGATTAAGGGGTTAAAGATACGTGATGCCAAACGAGAGATTTTTAAAATTAGTGGTTTGATTTGGATGGGAATTTGAGTTTGTAAACCTATTACCTCTGGTATGTTCTGACTCCATTGGTTCAAATTCATTATAAATATAGAATGAAGTGAAAGTTTTCAGAATGTTGTGCGTAGCAACAGCTACTGAGATTTAGTCGGCCTGAGCGGCTCAGACGGCTGAGGCGCTGGCCTTCTGACCCCAACTTGGCAGGTTCGATCCTGGCCCAGTCCGGTGATATTTGAAGGTGCTCAAATATGTCAGCCTCGTGTCGGTAGATTTACTGGCACGTAAAAGAACTCCTTGGGGACTAAATTCCGGCACCTCGGCGTCCCCGAAAACCGAAAAAGTAGTTAGTGGGACGTAAAGCCAATAACATTATTATTTATTACTGCTGAGATCTCGCGACGTTCATGAAGTTTCGAACATTGCAGTTGTATGTAATAGCGGCTAATGTGTTCATAGCGCCTGGTATTTGTAACATCACTGACGCATACATTTTGCTCTTGTGTAGTCTGATGTTCAAAGTTTCAGTCGTTAGCCACGAGTTCTTTCTTGCTAAGCTGGACCTCTGGCTTTTAGTTCATATTGATCTGACTGTTTTTTTCTACTTCTGAAGGATGTAAGTACATGAAATATAAATTATCTCTGTTACTTGGAGGAAGAAGTCGATAATATTTGACAGTCCTTGATATTTTCAGAGTATTGGTGTTAGAGACTGATTTCATATAATAAAATATGCTTAACTCAGATGGAGTAACGTGCATCTGGTTATCCAGAGAGCGAGCGACTGTCTCCAACAAGTGATTTAGTAGCACGCCAAGTACCTAAAGTGCTCTTACAGTTATGGAAGATGATGTATGTGTACCTGTTTTCTATCGTTACGTAAGATCCCGAATCGCTTGTAATCTTCTGTAATTTTGTTATTCATTACATTTCTTTCTGGTTTTGTCCCGTTTACTTATCAATTCCTTAATATATTTAATGAACCATCGGGGATCTGGCATTTTACAGGAATTCTTTTCTGGGGGGCATGCTTGTCATAGAAAAAGTACGAAGTTGTTTCCAATATTAGAAGCACGGAATCAAAAGAGGCTACAGTCCTAACTGCAAACAGAGAATTCTTTAGGGTAGGCGCTTAGTTACTGTAATTCGTTACGTCGCAGGGTAGAGGCTGAGATTGGCATTGTTTCGATTTTCATCCGAATCATCGATTTCATATTTTATCCGACCTCCCTTGGCCATTTCTCACCCCCCCTCCCCTTCCGATATCTACAACGTAAGGTCTGCGAGATCAAAAGAGTCTAGTCTTTTAGCGTATTTCACGATCTTTCCCTTTCTTTAGTGTTAAATCATCAAAGGGTTAAAACTAGTTCTCCTCTATGATACGTGTCAAAGTGGCCGACTACCACCGCAGAGGGATGTAGACTGAACACTAGGAAGGTAAGCAACCTTTAATGAAATTTCATATATGTATGTATGTATGTATGTATGTATGTATGTGGCCGTGATTTTCATCGAAGCATAGCCCCGACATACGCGTGGTGTGGGCATGAGGAAAAACAGAACCATCTTTAGGCCTGCCGACGGTGGGGTTCGAGCCCACTTTATTCCGAATAATAATAATAATAATAATAATAATAATAATAATAATAATAATAATAATAATAATAATTTCGCGTGGCTATTGCTAGCGTGATGGAGCCCCTTTAAGGCGACACCGACGACGGTGGGTGGCATCTGCCGTGTGTAGGAAACTTTTTTTTTTTGCTAGGGGCTTTACGTCGCACCGACACAGATAGGTCTTATGGCGACGATGGGATAGGAAAGGCCTAGGAGTTGGAAGGAAGCGGCCGTGGCCTTAATTAAGGTACAGCCCCAGCATTTGCCTGGTGTGAAAATGGGAAACCACGGAAAACCATTTTCAGGGCTGCCGATAGTGGGATTCGAACCTACTATCTCCCGGATGCAAGCTCACAGCCGCGCGCCTCTACGCGCACGGCCAACTCGCCCGGTGTGTAGGAAACTGCGTATTAAGGGGAATTGCAGGGGTGTTGAGGACAGTACAAATGTCCAGTCCTCGAGACAAGGGAATTAACCAATTTAGGTTAAAATCTCAAACTTGACCTGGAATCGAACCGAAAACCAAACACTGACTGTTCAGTGAAGGAGCCGGACATTTACAGTTATTCGAACCGTACCGGCAAAGTGATGAGCCTTACTCACCAGCGAATGCGGGAAGGTTACGCCATTGTCTTCTAGGCACTTGAGTGGAACGAGGAACATACAGAGGCACATGTAAGGTAATCCAGTATTTCATCTGATCTTATTTTCGTTTGGAATCACGTTTAATTAGTTTTAGCTTAGGAAGTGAAACGATGGCAGCCTTTGCTCTGAATAAGATTGGTTCGTTAAAAAAACAACATCATTTACGCGAATCTAAGAAGAATGGGTCCACGGGCTATAAACTTAGAAGCACGAGTTCACGACCACAGGGTCCCTCGATGGATCTGGCCCAGGTTTCACTTACTTTCGCCAAGTTTCTCACTTTCTTCTTCTTCTTCTTCTTCTTCTTCTTCTTCTTCTTCTTCTTCTTCTTCTTCTTCTTGGTCTTGGCAATCGATATGGACTTGGCCCCGTCTTAGGGGCGTATGTCCTTCCTCATGCCAATCCTACGTGGAGGGATGCATTCACTATCGCGTGTTACTGTGGTGGTTAGAAGGCCGAGTGTTGTATTCTCAGACGAACGCAAACACCCAGTGTCTAACCAAGGAGCCAAGCTCCTCATTTACATCTTCCATATTCAACCTACTTTTTCTTCTAACCGGGCTGAGTGGCTCTGATGCTAGACTGCTGGCCTTCTGAGTTCAAGTTGACGGGTTCGATTCTGGTTCAGTCCAGTGGTATTTGAGGGTGCTCAAATACGTCAGCCTCGGGTGTGAAGATTTATTGTCACGTAAAAGAACTCTGCGAGACAAAATTGTAACATCTTGCTGTCCGTAAACCGCAAAAGTAGTTAGTAGGACTAAAACCAATAACATTATGCTGGCGGTTTAACGTTGCACTAAGATAGCTTTACAGTGCGGATGTAATAGGAAACGGATATGACTGGAAAGGAAATAACCGTGGCATTACTTAAGATACAGCTCCAGCATTTGCCTGGAGTGAAAATGGGAAAATACGAAAACCATTGACTTTTCTTTGACCAATTCTTGTTATCTTCCGACGAAACTGATATTAAGTTTGCTATACCTAGATAATCTTTCCTTTTATCGCCCTAAGTGACCTTCTTTCAATTTTGCTTATACCATCGCTCTTCCAAGGGCCGAACCTCTTCTGATTAAAGTTAGAAGGGGATTATCACCTGGTTATATTTGATTACTGATTCAATTACTGTATAACTGATGACAGCCAAGAAGAAGGATAAGAACACACAAAATGATAAACACGATGTTAGGCTATGCAGGCAGAGGAATGAACAAAAAAGGCGATACAAAGACAACTCCATAATTTCTTTATAACTGGCTTTTCCTCAGTCCTTCCACATCTTTCTCAACCCACGACGAGCTCGCTCCTGCTTCCCACTTTCATCCGAAGGGAAGACATACTTACCCGCTCTTGATGCGAGAAGTGTAGGATAAGAAAATTCTGGGTAAACAAGAGAAAAATTAGATTAATGATTCGTTTATTCTGCTATTGACAAGTTCAGCGGCTAATATGATAGAAGCTCTGGTTGTGGGATCCATCCTAACTCAGTCTGATGGTACCTCATATCGGTAGATGTCCTGACGCGTAAAAGAAATCCTATTGGGAGAAAATGTCGACTCCTCAGCTTCTTAGAAAACCGTATAGTTGTTAGTGGGGCATAAAACCAGTAACACAATAAATAATATTTTGATAGTTTTCAACATCGCACTGACATAGATAGACTTTCGGTGATACAGAGAAGAAGAGGCTAGAACTGGCTTTAATAAGGTAGTCCCGAGATTTTCCAACGGAGCTGCCGACAGTGGGCTTCGAACCAAATATCTTCTGCTTACAGCTACACAACCTATACCATGTAGCCAATATAGTTAACTTGCTAGGTGATCCAGTTTAAGATATATCAACGATGAAGTCAGGAGCCAACTGCTCAACAAGGAGGAAAATGCAATCAATACTACCCGACCACATTTTGAATTCACGATATCGGGACGCTCATAATGGGAACGTGATGGAGAATAAAACGTTGTACTCACAGTGACGCACAGTCTTTTAAACACGTCCACCGGCACAGATAGGTTTTATGGCCACGATGGAACAGAGTATGGCTAGGAGTGGGAAGAAATCACGGAAAACCATCTTCAGGACAGCCGACAGTGGGATTCGAACCCACTATCTCCCGAATACAAGCTGATAGCTACGTGACTCAAACCGTGCAGCCACTTGTTCGGTAGTTTTAAAGAAACAAAAGACAGTGGTCAGCTCAGAAACTTTCTTCCTTCTTCTTTTTATGCTTCCTGGCGTTTGGCCATGTATCAGGAGACGCCACTTTGTATGGATTTAGCCCATTCTTTCAGTCAACCCAATAAAGAAGGATGTATTCACTGTTGAGTGTTTATGAGGAGGTTTTGTCGCGTAATGTGTGTAAATGAGGATGTGTATTCAGACGTACACAAATACCCAGTCTCCGAGTTAGAGGAATTAACCAGATAAAGTTAAAATCCAAGACCTGGCCGGGAATCGGACGCGGGGCCCTCTGGACAGAAGACCAACGTACTGAACTCTCATCACCTCACAAACCTGACTTAGTGGTATAGCTTTTTGGTAAAGAAAAATTGAAATATCGATGCACAGACATTAGTGAATTTAACATATCTATTTAAAACCACCACCACCACGTCTATCCCTCACGATTCATCACTCGTACTTCCGCATTTTGCATGCATTCCTAGATAAAGAAAAACCTAGAAAAGTTATAGGTGAAAATGTCCTAAATGACATGACTGAATTTATAGGTGGACCAGGTCACAAAATATGACACAAGTTTCACCAACCCGAGAATTTTCTAGAAATACAACTCGTACCATAAAGAAAATGTTAGAGTAACAGTCTGACTCTTTGGCTGAGTGGTCAGCGTGGTAGCATTCAGCTGAGAAAATCAGGGGTCGATTCCTGACCGGACTGGCGATTTTAGCCACGTCTGTCAGTCCCTCTTTGCTGTAATCAAGAGGAGAAATATCCCTCTAACTCTAGGACCTGGTTTATTGTTGCGCTTTTGTGTTTTTATTCATACTCACCTCCTCAACTGTTATACGCGCAACTCACAACACTATCAATCACCACAATATACCCCTCCACATAGAGTGGGCGTCGGGAAGGGTACCTGACCGTAAAACTGGGGCAATTTCTAACGTATAACTCAGATCATACCTTCAACTCTGCAGGTTGTGAAAAAAGATACAGAAGGAGAAGAAGAACAAGGATAAGAAGCTTCTTTTTAGAATAACTGGATCGAGAAGTAGGAGCCAGAAGTATCCCACAATTACAAAATAGCTTGCCCTGTATTCGGGGTGTTATGTACACAACAAGTTCCTCTGTACTCTAATCAACAGGAGGAAAAGACCCACAATATTTTCGACTTCAACGAAATAAAATGCTGACGAAAGGAAAGTCCACGAAGGGAGTGAAAAATGAAAAATTCACTCGGACGTGTTAATTGGGGTCGGAAGTGGTGGTGGTGATTATTGTTTTAAGGGGACTTGCAGTTAGAAAACCATTCTCGGAAGAGAACAAAAGTTAACCATGAGCCAGAGGCGTAGCCAAGCGGAGATTACTGGGGGTTTGAACCCCCCCGCATGGAATTTTTACAAAAGAACAACAGAATAAAAGAAACTGGTTCGAGGATTGGCCTCCACAGTCACCTAAGAACTTGTAGACTCACCAGTAACATCTGAGGAAGACAATCATACTCGTCAGTGAGTGACAGCCTATCAGAGGAAGACTGCCAAGGAAGCAGGAAGCTACTACATAAAGTAATAAAAAATAAAATTAGTGAATATGGAATATGGAGACAAGAAAAAGTACTGGGATGACTTTACTACCAAGATAGAGGAAGACTGGCAAGGAAGTAGGAAGCTACTATATAAAGTAGTAAAAAGTGAAAGAAGTGAATATGGAAACCCCCTGCACTGGAAACAAATGATGGTAGTTTGATAAGAACAGAGAAAGGAATGTGAAGTCGACAAGTGAAAGTCGACTCAATGTGTTGGCTCTTTTGAACGTTCACAGAGACATCAGTGTAAAACCAACAGATCTCTTGAATCTATTTTCTAACAAGCCTCGAAAGTTCGATTTTAAATTGTACCATTCGCTGTAAAACTATTGACCTTTATCATAGTGTTCTTGTTCTGCATTTTAATGTAAGATATTGTAGTTTACTGCAATCTGAATATCAGCATAATTCACTTGTATCAGTGTCCTTATAAAGACACTCATGCATGCCCACACTACACACTCACAACCACCTTCGTTATGTTCTATCATCATTTTGCAACTATAACAACCCCCATCGGTCGATCCTGAATACGCTACTGCCAAGAGCATTCGGATAGAAAAGATTAAAGAGAAGAGCCTGGTGCAAATAACCTCGATTGCTATGATCACCCCATCTCACTCAAGACGACGAGACTTTTATTTACCGTAACACCGATCAGGTGGCTGTGCGGTTTGAGGACAAGCTTGCTTCGCTACCCAAGCGAATTGGCTGCGCGGTACGAGCCACGTAGCTCTTAGCTTACATTCAGGATCCCTGAAGATGATTTTCTGCGATTCCCTATTTTCAAACCAGGTAAACTGTGAGTATATAAATTGTCCTTTCCAATACTTGAAGGAAATAAACCTCGTACGATACCCCAATTAAAACCAAGGTCTCTTCTTTCGCAGTCGCAGTCCGTTCTCGTGCTATCGTCGAGGACATTGCCAACACTGTGAAACATGAGATTACCTAACGAGTGGCTTCGTGGTTTGGGTCACGTAGCTATCAGCTTTCATTCGGGAGGTAACGGGTTCGAACCCCACCATTGGCAGCCCTGAAGATGATTTTTCCGTCGTTTCCCATTTTCAAACAAAGCAAATGCTGGGGCTGTACCTTAATTAAGGTATCCCATCGTTGCCATAAGACCTATCTGTGTCCGTGCGACGTAAATCAGATTGTATTTACCGCACCTTTCATGACTTTCCAAATTTAGCTGATAACTTTGATTTTGAAAGACTTGGACCTCCTCATTTTTTTTTTTTTGTAGTTGCTTTACGTCGCACCGACACAGATAGGTCTTATGGCGACGTCTCATCTTTCTGCCATGATTACTGTTAAGACTAAAAACGAAAAAAAAAACCCATGGTGCAACAGCTTACCCAGCCAGATAGCCTGCAGATACTGGAGTGCCACGTGGTCAGCGTGATGGAATCCTCAGCTTGGTTTTCGTTACTGGATCCACTCACTCTCATTTCAGGCAAGTCCTCAGTTGGTCTCATGAGGCTGTTCTAACCTTCGGTCCAGAAATGAAATCCATGGACTGGCGCCGGCGTCCAGGTAAGAGGAAGGCACGCTTCTCCTAGCAAGGCACTCAAAATAACAATTACTACTTCTCCTGTCGGTGAGTATATCTGTTGCTTTTCCTAATAATTAGAAATGAACACGTAAACAATCTACTTAAACAGAATTTAACTTCTACAGCATAAGGGTTGTGATAGCCAATTGACATTGTCACTGGCTGCTCGTGAAGGCGGCCACAGTTCGAATACTGGCGAATTCATGAAATGAAATCCCAAGTTCTTGTGGTTTGGATTCTATAAACTGCATATCTCATGGTTATAAATACGAGATCAACAGGCACGTAAAACGACAAGCTTGCTTCGCTATCCAAGCGAGTTGACTGCGCAGTACGAGCCACGTAGCTCTCAGCTTACGTTCAGGATCCTTGAAGGTGATTTTCCCCTATTCCATATTTTTAAACCAGGTAAACTGTGAGTATGTAAAGTGTCCTTTCCAATAGCTTGACATTGTACTATGTCCCAAGTAAAAGTACGGTCGCTTCCTTTACAGTGGCAGTCCATTCTCGTCCTATCGCCATCGAAAATCTGAGTTAGGGCGATGTTAAACTACTGGTAAATTGAATAACAATTTCTCTAACTTAAAAATTCCGACTGAATTCTGTGTTTGTTTCGTGTGTTTGAATCTTCTGTTTTCACAACTAGTAAGTCTGCCAATAGTGAGTTTCTCTCACCGGTTGGCCGGCGGGCGCGTCCAGCTTATCTGCCTACCGTTGACTCATCACTGCCCGCTCCGCGGCATAGCAACAAGGTTGGCACTTCACTCACTTTATACGTGCATGCCATGAGATAACAATTAAAATTAAGAAAATAAGAATTAAGAAAATGGGTTATTAATATTTAAGAAAGTAAGCTCGTACCTTATGACAGGAGATGCTGGAAATGTTCTCTTCCTGCATCCACACATTTCTGGCATCGTCTTAGGAAATTCCGTTTCACACTCTTCTTCCGTAATTGAGGCTATTTCTCTCCGGATATGTTCTTTAACATTTCCATAGCCCACCATGCTGAGCTCTTCTTGTCCAAGTCATCTTAGGGATCTTGTAGGCGTATGTTCTAATATTTCTGCGATTTCATTTACTTTTTCCTCATTAAGTAAACGTTTTTTAACACTTCGCTCCTAATCGAGTAAGGAACCAGTTCCTCTCAAATTGTTTACGAGTTTCCGCACGGTCTCTCTGTGTGGAGGGCATACACGTGGAAATTGTGTTACATATAATATAATGTTATTTGTTTTACGTCCCACTAACTACTCTTTTACGGTTTTCGGAGATGCCGAGGTGCCGGAATTTAGTCCCGCAGGAGTTCTTTTACGTGCCAGTAAATCTACCGACACGAGGCTGACGTATTTGAGCACCTTCAAATACCGGTACCACCGGACTGAGCCAGGATCGAACCTGCCATGTTGGGGTCAGAAGGCCAGCGCCTTAACCGTCTGAGCCACTCAGCCCGGCAATTGTGTTACAAATCGCCTAATGACTTCCTTGCAAGACTCTGTTTTCACATAATTATCGTACTTCAACACCCTTTCCTCTACCGTGTACACATGTGGAGGCATTATGAGAATTATACCCCGAAGTAACACTTCACAACTTGAGAGTATTTGGAGCGACAGATCAAAACTTAATACACATTCTAAGCACGGACCTGAACTGCGAAGTGCAGGCATTCCCGTGCTGTCGCTGCGCTGTGTAACGGGAAGTGATGTGTCAAGGGGAGGCAGATAAGTGGGCGCGCCTGTCGGCCAACCGACGAGAGAAACTCAATATATATGTACAATGTCGTGACAAAGATTGGAAAAAGGAAATTTAAAGTCCTGGTTAAGTCGGGACCCATCTAAGGTGTACGTCGAGTGTAGACCATGAATGACGTTAAAGGAAAGACTCGCACTCATAAATATAGCACTGCCAGAGTTGAAAAGAAACAATGCAAGAGTTAACGGTTGGCTATTAAAGATAATGGCAGAGTAAGAGTACAGTACCAATAAGTGGAAATACAGTCATTTTGATTAGCCAAGGTTCCGTGTGCCAGGCTCTTTCATTTACTTTTTCCTCGTTAAGTAAACGTTTTTTAAACACTTCGCTTCTTATCGAGTAAGGAACCAGTTCCTCTCAATTTGTTTACGAGTTTCCGCACGGTCTCTCTGTGTGGAAGGCGTACACCTGGAAATTATGTTACAAATCGCCTAACGACTTCCCTGCAAGACTCCGTTTTCACATTATTATTGTACATAAATGCCCTTTCCTCTACCGTGTACACATGTGGAGGAATTATGAGAATGATACCTCGCAGTAACACTTCACAACTTGAGAGTATTTGGAGCAACAGATCAAAACTTAATATACATTCTAAGCACGGGCCTGAACTGCGAAGTGCGGGCATTCCCGTGCTGTCGCTGCGCTGTGTAACGGGAAGTGATGAGTCAACGGGAGGCAGATAAGGTGGGTGCGCCTGCCGGCCACCCGACGAGAGAAACTCACTATATATTCACAATGTCATGACAAAGATTGGAGAAGGAAATTTAAAGTCCTGGTTAAGTCGGGAACCATCTAAGGTGTACGTCAAGTGTAGAACATGAATGACGTTAAAGGAAATACTCGCGCTCATGAAGATAGCACTGCCATAGTTGAAAAGAAACAATACAAGAGTTGACGGTTGGTTATTAAAGAAAATGGCAGAATAAGAGTACAGTACCGGTAAGTGGAAGTACAGTAATTTTGATTAGGCTAAGGTTCTGTGTGTTAGGCTCTTTCTAACCACCCTCTCTCGCTCAACTATTATTCTCTTCCCACGTCTAGTGGGTCTTTCAGTTTCACGCCCTGCGTGGCCCTTCCCTTTCTTTTGTCGACGGCTTTATTCTTGGAAGTGTCGGGTCTTATCAGTTATTGCTTCTGATTAGTGCCAAGAGGGGATGGTTGCCTGGGTATACTTTCTCTTCACCCTTTCCAGCTCAGTGATGCGTGTGGATATCTTGGTCCATTTGTAATTTATCAATCCACGATACATTTGCCTTGTGAAGTTGTGATGTAAGAAGATAACAGGTAAAACAGGAGCAGCTCTACCAATAAACAATCCAAACTATATAAGAATTTTTAGACTAACGGGACGTTCAAGAGAGGTACTTTTAAGAACTACTGATTGATGCAATATGTTCATGTAAATTACATTGGGTTTTGGTAATTTATTTTTGGAAGAATGGAGAGGAGAGATTCTACATACATCTTTTGCAGTATTTTTATGTTTATCTGTTCTCAGATGAACTAACAACAAGGGTCATTTTATTACGTTCATGTGAAGTAGCTGAGGACAATTTTCGTTTATCCTTTCGGGTCCCGTACTCTTTTCTAATTTCTATTTTTCTTCATTTTTGTTTTGACTCGTGACTATCATTATCAGACACCTAGATGATGAACCATACTGGTTTACTTAGATCTAACATTTGTCCTATGTGTTTCTTTTTTGGTTTGCAACTTTTTCTAACCTCTTCGTCTCAGCAATTTCCTTTGTTCTACAATTTAGAATATATCTTGTTAAAGGGACATATGAAAAAAAAAGATTTGAATTTATATTACTATCCCACAGAACTGAAAAGCTCTCATACAGACTTAAATTGAAGCTGGCTTTATGATGCCGCAAGACGTCACTAACAATTAAACGTAAAGAAAAAGTCTGAAAAAATTAAATATTATTTTGTAGTACCATGTTCAAGATGCGAACGTTCGTACTTTTTGATGTTTTCTCAAAAATCAGAATAATTAAAGCTGAAAAATATTGGAATAATAATTGCCGTCATCTGTATAAGGTTATAATAAACTTCCTATTGTAAATAAGAGAAGCACTCAGAGTAGCCAAGAACGAGATTCACACTACAAGTTTCATGTTCATCACTCCCCAGCGCTTCCTTCTCTGAGGCGTGTATAGCTCTTGAGTACTTCCGACATCGCATATTGTAATCCACTTTGGTGTCATAGACAGCGCAGATAAATAAGTTTAGACTCATCGATCTTGTTTTCAAGTGTATCTTCATGTGAAGAGGGGCTTTGCTCCTTTTTTCGGGCATCATTGTGTGCATTTTTTAGAAGCCCTCAGAATATAATATAGGTCAAGTTTTCTCGAATGTTTAGGGACAAATTCAACAGGAAATCCGTATTATTTCGTAGGCTACTCAGAATGCTTTCGCGGGCCTTAATGTTTGTTCGGACTTGCCTAGTGGTTCAGCCTTTAAGCTACTGCGGTGGGTTCTATTTTAAACCTGTAAAGTAGACTCGTGTCCTCATCCCGAGGTGGTGCAGCTCTTTTCAGGCACACCTCCAATGGGGGTGAGCTGCACGTACTATTTCAACCACATACATGCCCTCTTGCCGTTCTTAAATTACTGGCAGTGCCTGGAATCGAACCCGGGCAGCTAATAACATTAAATAAATAAATAAATAAATAAATAAATAAATAAATAAATAAATGAATAAATAAATAAATAAATAAATAAAAATAAATAAATAAATAAATACAAAATCTGAAGACCATCCTTCAATACAGCAAGAAAAGATGCCGACAGTGGGTAGCTATCTTTGTCGACTTTCAGAAGGCATATGACACCGTGGATAGAATCACACTTTTCAACACCTTAAGAGAATGGGACTAAACGAAAAAAATAATAGGTTGGTGCAAGCCACCCTGCACAACACCACTTCCAAAGTTAAGCTTCGAGGTCAATTATCAGAGAGCTTGACAATCAAAACAGGGGTGAGGCAAGGGGATGGCATCTCATGCTTATTATTTAACTGTGTCCTGGAAAAGATCATAAGAGAATGGATCAGGTCATTACCTGAGAACGCCGAATTAAGGATGGGGTTTAAATCAGACAACTTGAGGATTCCATGCCTGGCCTTTGCTGATGACCTTACTTTATTAGAAAACGACATGCATGAGGCCACTATGCAGCTTCAAACACTGCACTCTATAGCAGCTAAAGTGGGCCTGATGATCAACATTGGAAAGGCCGAGTTTATCACCAACATCAAAGATGCCCCTACAACAATGGGAGTCAGTGATACAAAGCTAAAAATGTGAAGTACTTCGGAGACTGGATATCGGAGGACTTAAGTGAAACGATGACTCTTGAACAAAGGAAAATCAAGTTAGACAAGGCCTACCATGCCTGCAGAAAACTGTATGCCTCAAAGCATTTATCAAAGAATGTGAAACTGAGACACTATAATGCAATAGTCAGACCATCAGTCCTCTACGCATCAGAATGCATATCCCTAACTAAAAAAACCCCACTGAGAGCCCTGGAAGTGCAAGAACGGAAATTCCTGAGAAGAATAATAGGACCAAGGGTCCTACCAGATGGAAGGCGATGGTGCAAACCTAACAATGAGCTCTACCAGCATCAAGAAAACGTCATAGATGCCATCAGAAGGTAACGTCTGACTTTCTATGGATACCTGTACAGAATGGATCCTAATAGATTATCCCATAAGATCTTCAAGGTTGCTAACAAAGGCAAAGCTATTGGATTGCCCTGGCCCACCAAACAAGTGGACAAAGATCTTGCAGAGCTTAATATTAATCAAGCCGCCATTACTGACAGGGATGCATACCGTTTAATGGTAAAAAAGAAACCTTTCCTAACATCCCTTACATCAGCTAGCCACAAAGGAGCCGGGAATTGGTCAGAGGAGCGCAGGAAAGAATTCAGCGATAAAATGAAGGAGTAACTGGGCCAACAGGAAGGCTCAAGAGGTCACTAAGAACACAATCCAGTACGCTAAAAGGGGCAGACGACGACAAAAAACACAGCTAGAATACTAGCACCGTGGTCCACAGATGGCCTAAACGCAAAGAATAAATAAATGAATAAATTGAAGGAAGGAATCGCACGATGTTTAAATGTACAGAGTATTAAATGACTGTTGCATTACGATGTGAGAACCTTCCCAGCGTGTTCCACAGGTGCCTGCCGTAACGTGCCAAGCCATACAGGTGAGGAATGAGGCTCGCGTGTGTAACTTAGGGCACAGCGCCCCTGGCGATAATACTAACCATATCAGTGGACTGTAATCACATCACGGAACGTGTTATTTACCACTATGTTTTACGTGAATAACCTACCTTATCATCTTCACTAACTTCTTTCTGTCTTCATTAAATACACGAAAAAGGATGATCAGATCTGGTGAGATAGAAGACAAGAGGTTAGATAATGAATAGCTGTTCCTGGAGATGGCAATTTGTCGGAAGGTGGGGGCAGAGGAATAGAGATTCCGTAGTTCAGTATATCAAAGCCCATTTCTGTACAGGCCATTAACGCCTTTGGAGGAGTGGAAGGTAAAGGTTTCCACTGTCCGTAACCTCGGCATTAAGTGAGAAAGAGATAGTATATCAAAAGAAAGCAAAGATCTCTCCGTAGAAGTCGTGGAGGCCCTTGGAGGAGTGGAAGATAAAAGCTTCCTCGGTACTAAGTGGGAGAGAGTGGTTAGCTCTATGCCCGTCTGCCTTTGCCTCCAGGAATTAACCTGGTACTTTTGTTTAGTATAGCCTGAGTGAACCTCACAGATATGTGCCTCTCGACAAGTGGGTATCTAGTTTTCACATTTTTTATCTTCGTCATGGGAATCGACGCCTATTGCTATTTCATCATGGGATGCAGTATGTCGGAGGGCAGAGGCCAGAACAAAATGCAGCTTCCACCGAGGTCTCAGTCTCATTTATGGTTTTAACAGTATGGGGGCTGTTGATGTCTGCATGTTGCTGACTATTGACAGAACTGAGGACATTTAGGCATTACATGCCCTGTTTTAGGCAGTCTAAACACGCAGTAAAAATATCCTACCACAATCCTGGCGAAAATGTGATCGTGCGTTGAGTCACTTTGTACATGGGTTATGCAACGTGCATGACAGTTATCTAGTGTGGGGCGGGGGAGGACCCGAAGAGGAACTGAAGATTGAATAGAGTATTGGAAGAAAGTACAGTAGTTTGGCGATCTCTCCACACCAAACAAGGATAACTTAGAACTCGTTAACTCAGCAGGGTGCAAGGTGTAATAGACTGCTCACTTCCAGCTCGCTTCCAGTAACTGAGGCAGTCATGTTTTATCCCTAAATATAATCGCGAGTGACATTTTCTGTACGGTTTTTCTACTAGGCCTACATTCTCCATACTTCAATCAGTCACCGCTGAACTGCATTCAGGGCAGTCACCGAGGTGGCAGATTCCCTACCTGTAGCTTTCCTAGCCTTTTCTAAAATAATTACGAAGAATCTGGAAATTTATTGAATATCTCACAGATTCCCCTTGCTATAAACGAATATTTGTCCCAAATTGTCCGCACGAATTCCAATTTTATCTTCATACTGTGCTCGTTACTACTTTTTTAGACACCACTCAAACTTATTCGTCTACTAATGTCATTTCACGCCATCTTTCCACTGACAGTTCGGAACATACCACTTAGCCGAACAGCTCGTCTCCTTTCTCCCAAGTCTTCCCAGCCTAAACTTTGTAACATTTTCGTAACGCTACTCTTTTGTCGGAAATCACCCAGAACAAATCGAGCTGCTTTTCTTGAATTCTTTCCAGTCCTCGAATCAAGTAATCCTGGTGAGGGTCCCATACACTGGAACCATACTCTAGTTGGCGTCTTACCAGAGACTTATATGGCCTCTTCTTTACATCCTTACTACAACCCCTATATACCCTCATAACCATGTACAGAGATCCGTACCCTTTATTAACAATCCCATTTATGTGATTATTCAAACGAAGGACTTTTCACCGGGCGAGTTGGCCGTACGATTAAGGGCGCGCAGATATGAGCTTGCATCCGGGAGATAGTGGGTTCGAACCCTATTGTCGGCAGCTCTGAAGATGGTTTTCCGTGGTTTCCAATTTTCACACCAGACAAATGCTGGGTCTGTACCTTAATTAAGACCACAGCCACTTCCTTCCCACTACTAGGCCTTTCCTATCCCATCGTCGCCATAAGACTTATCTGTGTAAGTGCGACATAAAACAAATTAAAAAATAAATAAAATATATTTCCTTACAACTTACATTAACACGTAGGTACTTACAGTGATCCCTAAAAGGAACCTTCACATCATCAACATAGTAATTAAAACTGAGAGGACTTTTCCTATTAGTGAAACTCACAACGTGACTTTTAACCCCTTTTATCACATACCATTGCCTGCTGTCTATCTCACAACATTATCGAGGTCTTTTTGCAGTTGCTCACAATCTTGTAACTTATTTATTACTCTACACAGAATAACGTCCATGCGCAAAAAGCCTTATCTATCATTCCAGTTCCATATTCATATCATAAATATAGCTAAGAAAACATAAAAGTCCAATAATACTGCCATGAGGAATTCCCCTCTTAATGATTACAGGATCAGATAAAGCTTCGTCTACTCCAGTTCTCTGAATTCTATTTTCCAGAAGTATAGCCGTCCATTCAGTCACTCTTTTGTCTAGTCAAGTTGCACTAATTTTAGCCAGTAGTCTCCCATGATCTACCCTATCAAATGCATTAGATAGATCATTCACGGTACAAACCATGTGGCCTCTTGAATCCAAGATATCTGTTATATCTTGCTGAAATTCTACAAGTAGTGTAGTTACCTTTCCTAAACCCTAACATTCTTCTATCGAACCAGTTATGTATTAATTTCACAAATATTTCTAATATAATCCGATAAAATGCTTTCCCAAAGCTTACATGCAACACATGCCAAACTGACTGGCCTGTAATTTTCAGCTTTATGTCTATCACCCTTTCCTTCATATACAGGGGATACTTTCAGTGGAACAAATTGAAGTACGTTCAGGTGTACTTTATATATTTCCCATTTGAAGTTATTAGATACAAATTTTCATACAGAAAATGGTTTGTATCTTCTAACATGAAGAGGCCCTAAAAATGTTCACTTATTTAATAGATAAAAAAAAAGAATGTTGGTAAAATATTTATTGGTAGTCATGAGATCTACCGTTCATTTTTGAGGATGAGTCATATCACCATTTCCTTACTTGTAGCTATACTGATATTCTCCGAAGTGAAAAACACAATAACATTATTTTTTTTACAATAAACTTAATTTCGGTATTAATGTGTTAAGGGTCTCACATTTCAAGGAAGAAACGTAGATAACTTGCCTACTATACGAAAAGTATTTGGATACAATTATCTAATACTAGCAAATATACCTGTGCTTCGCTACGGTATTCTGCACTGTAATACGAATGAAAATGAAAACCTACGACCTGTTTTCCAGTCATTGACCGGGTCAGGGATGTAATGAATGAAGCAGATATAGGCTGTTAGTACGATGGGGTCGCCACTCCCAAAGTGATTTATTAGTGAATGATTGATGCTATGAAATGAGAATGGAGAGTGTTGCTGGAATGAAAGATGACAGGGAAAACCGGAGTACCCGGAGAAAAACCTGTCCCGCCTCCGCTTTGTCCAGCACAAATCTCACATGGAGTGTGTAATACGAATATCGAAGTAAATTACTCTACATGCAGTAAATAAGACATTTTTAAACTGCATGACTCTTAGCGTTATCCAGAAACAGCAGGAGGGTTCCCATACGTTATTTCCAATATAAAGTGCGAGTTGCGGAGTTGTGATGATAACGGCAGGCTCACTTGCCTACTGGCATTCACAATCGAGTGGGGAAGTTTTCATTATAATGGAGGGCCCCATTACCTACTGCGTGGTCACAATCGATTTGGGGAATTTTTGTTACAAAGACAGGCCCTTTCCTACTTCCAGGCAGATTACTGTTGAGGAGTTTTTATTATCATGGCATGCACCTTCCCTACTGCCAATCAAAATTGAGCTGTGTTGTTATCATTATAATGACAGGCTCCTTTTCATAATGTCTGTCACACCGAGTTGGTGAGTTTCCAATATAATAGCAGGCCACTATGCCTTAATGCCAGTCACATTTTAGATGGGAAAATTTATTTATAATGGCGGGTACCCTTGCCTACTCCAAAACACTATCGGTTGGGGAAGTTTTGAACAAAATTGAACAAAATTGACTTCTGCCAGTCAAATCGAGAAAGGAATTATTCATTACAATGGTAGTCTCTCCATACTAATGCCAGTTACACAGGAGTTGGAGAAGTATCCCTTTCCTACCGCTACTCAAAGTCGATGTGGAGAATAATGATTACACTAGCAGACGCCCTCCTGCTGAGAGTCACTATCAATCTGTAAAATATTAATAATAATGGCAGACACACCCTTTCTAGATCACTACTAATTGATTTAGATGGACATACGAAGTATATGCATGTTTAAAACATTGCAAATCTTCATTTACAGATTAACTGCTGATAAACGATACGTCATATCGACAAACGGATTGTAGCATAAGACGCCTCATTTAGCGGTCTAAATGGGTGGTCTTATGATATTTTCTCCTATATCATCTATTTATGGGCGAGATTGAGTTAGAAACATTGAATAGGTTGAAATTTGGGTAAGGTTTTCTCACAGTGCATGACTTTTGGATACTTAAGTGACAGTTACAAACATAGAATTTGGCTCACATGAGGATACTGGGTGGACCGATGTTCGTGTAGAATTCGATGATCGTATATTTCATATAAGTGATTCAAACTATGAATTATAGTCTACAAAGTGCAGAATGTACGTACAGTCGAGAAATAGACACAGATTTAACGTATAAGGAATAGAGATAAGACAAAACGTCATAGAACAAAAGTTGTAGATCACCACAAATTGAATAGACATTGTGAAATCCGTTTTGTGATACAACTTACCGTTTAGCTACGAAATACCTCGAAACGAATGTCTGCACCGACATTAAAATTGCCTCAATATTTCGATATTTTCTGGGAGTAAAAAGTGAAATATGTAAAGATCTTAGAAGACATAATTTTACCAAATTTCAATATTCTAGCTCGTCTGGAACATTGTGCCGCAATCTTGCTTTGGTGGTGGTGGTGGTGGTGGGGTGTTACAGATGAGGACTTTCAGGAAACTAAGCTAACAAATATTCAGATGGCCATTATTACACCTGAAACAGATTACTGTACGAAAATTTCGCCAAAATAGTCAATGTACAGACTCACAGTAGTCACGATTTTATTCATATAGACTAGCAAATGTACCCGTGCTTCGTTACGGTATTCTACATTGTATACGGATATCGAAGTAAATTACTGTACATGAAGAGAATCAGAATTTTTAAATTGCATGTCTCTTGGCGTTAATCCGAAAAAAGCATATGGAGGTCCGCAGACGTTGTTTCCAATGTAAAACGCGAGTTGCGGAGTTGTGATGACAACGACAGGTCCATTTGTCTACCGCAATTCGCTATGCGTAACGTCAGTCACATTTTGGTGGGGAAATTTGTTTATAATCCGGGGAACCCTTGCAATGGGGCACCTATACCTAATGATAAAGAGAATCAGGTAAAAGAGTTTTGAAAAAATGCACGATCCCTTGCCTTCTGCTAGTCAAATCGAGAAGAGAATTATTCATTACAATGGTAGACAGGCGTTGGATGAGGACCCCATTCCTACTGCCAGTTAAAGTCGGTGTGGGGAGTACTGATTACAACAGCAGGCACCCTCCTGCTGACAGTCACTATTGATTTGTAAAGTATTAATTACAATGTCAGACACACCCCTTATAAATCGCCACAAATCGACTAAAATGAATATATGTAGATCGACATACGGAAGTATATGCATGTCCACCTTCATTTACAGAATAACTGCTGCTAAACGGTGCATCATATTGTAAAACGGATTGTACGAAAAGACGCCTCTGGCCTCATTTAGCGATCTAAATGGCTGGCCCTATGATATTTCCTCGTATCTCATCTATTTAAAGGTAAAATTGTTTTAGAAGCGTTGAATAGGGTGATATTTGTGTAAGGTTACTTTCCAGATACTTATCCGACAGCTTCAAGCATAGAATTTGGCTCACATATGGCTACTTGGTGGGCCAATATTCGTGTAGAATTAAATGATCCCATCTTTCCTGTAAGTGAATCAAACCATCAATTATACGTGTACAAAGTGCAAATCTTAAGTAAATCCAGAAATAGAGCCAAATTTAACGTATAAGGGATAGCGATACGACAAAAAGTCATAGGACCAAAGTTGTAGATCACTCCAAGTTGAACGGAGATTGGGCCATCCGTTTTGTGATACGACTTACCGTCTAGCCACCAAATACCTCGAAAGGGAGGTCTGCACTGTCATTAAAATTGCCTCCATATTTCGATATTTTTCGGGGGTAAAAATACAATTTTTAAACATCTCGTAAATTTTCCGTCGGTTACAGGCAATAAGCTATAATTTTGCCAAATTTCTATTTTCTAACTCGTCTGGGAGATTGTGTTGCCATCTTGATATGGGGGAGGGGATTAAAAATTAGGACTTTCAGGAAACTTTTAAGCCATTAAACCTATACGTTATCGTTTTGGATAAATGTCATCGACTGTGTTCTTATGCAGATTTGAAACTCCCAGCGTATCCCCCTCAGTGAATTTTGAGAATTTTAGATTTTTCTAGGGATCCTGGAGTCATCAGTTTGTGTGGTACCAAGTTTTAAAATTCTAAGATGCCTAGAATGGTCTCATTAACTCACGTCTGTTTTCATTTTTATGCATTAATTTATATACGTATTGTGACCTTATCGGTCATGTACATATTTATTTATTAATTATTTGGCAGTGAAAAACCTTTGTAAAGCTCCCTCGTACTTGTTACAAAAAGTTGCATTTGGTTGCACATGCTTACACAACCTTTGTAACCTGCTAAACACCACTCCGTCTTAACTAAAAGGATACACAGATAGAGAGAGAGGGAAGAAAATCTCAAGCCAGAAAAATCGATAATGATACCGTCACCCGTTGAAAAAATGGCCGAACACGATGTTGCCAGCTCGCGAATCGCATTATTATGATGAGATTTCGAGACATGCATAGTATTTAATATGAGAAACCTCGGGATGTTATATGATTTAATTATAGACATCTGCCAAAATTCTAATTCTTTATAATATATTAACGTGTGGAAGAATACGCAATCGTTGCATTATATAACAAGCTAAGCGTCCCTTGTACGCAGCACCCTCATGGAAGACATTGTTGGGGCATTATTTTGATAATTAATTTTGAATAAATGGCCGAACATTTCAGGTTCCGCACATAACCAGACTACTTAAGAATCTGAGTCACACGTTTGAGTGTATTACCGATGTCATACGACACGTGGAACTATTAATTAAAAAAAAGTAGTGGGGACTATCCATTGTCTCTTGCATGGAAGGGGGAAAGTTTATAAAAGGAACCGCGATGATGACAACCCATCCACTTTACGCGAAGGATCCAAAGCAGAACCACGGTTTGATGGTGTTCTGATTTATTCAGTGTTTCAGACTGTAAATGTACAGTTTATATCTTCGAGAATATTGTAATTGTCTACAAACAATAGTATTTAAAAACAGGTTGAAATAATGTGATCGCAAGAACGGTATAATTGTAACTTTTTAAGTGATGCAACAAGTATTAATTTCATTATAGTGCTATTAATTGTATTGTCTGTGTTAAAGTGACGCAACAAGTCTTAATCTCATAAAACTGTTATATAAGTGTAGAAGATAACCATTGGAATATGAACGTGCTCAGCGGGAGTAGCAACGGACATGAACCCGTGACCAACGTCAACACCATGGAAGCTTAGAAGATGAAGATGAGGGTCTTACCCGGGACCCGAACCTTGGATTGTTACGACATGATGATAAGTACTAAAATGAAATAATTTTTTTATAAATGCGCGGTTATTCATTATGCAGATCACGTAAATTAGGTTAGACATGTAAATTGCATGTATTTCTTTTTAATTAGAAAGAGAACTTGTGAGTGGTCTTCATATTCATTTATGTTCATTTCATGGAATTTATAGTCTACTCCATGGGCTTAAATATATATATAATTAACGTAATGCATGTATTTGACGTGATGATAAAATATTAGTTAGTCAGAGTGCTTAGATTAGGTAAATGTAATAGATAGTGGATTTGTTTTTGGCACTGAGCCGAGCCGTAATTTTGTATAATTTATTTACGTGATATCCAAGCTTATTATCATAATGCATGGTGATTATGCTTGTAAAAATGGATTATCGACTGTTAACATTAGGATAGCAAGGCACTCTTATTTTCATGTAATTCGCATGATGATATATTTGTAGATGGCTGTATTAATTATATGCGTAACTTGTGACATGCCTAGACATCGAACAGACGCCTTCCTATTGAGATTAGCGTTTTCCTTTAATGTCGAATAATTTCCCTTTCTGAATATGAGAATATCCTTATGGATATGTTTAAAATCCATATTTGATTTTATTGATTTGATTTTAAAATGTAGGAAAAACCTAGGCTGTATTCTGTAATCGGATGGAATCGAAGCTGGTCATTCTGAGTTGAGGGATGTGAATTTGAGACAATGAACAGTGGATTGATATTGTATTATATAATTGTGGCAGGACAGTGAATTTATAAGCCAGTGGAGCTTTGGAAATATGATATAAGAATATATAATGAAATAAGATTATTTAACAAATATGTGTTCCAAGGGAAACGATTTGCTTTCACCTTGAGATGTTGAAAGGATATTTCTGCCACACCGAGCCATTATTAGCCGGGCTTTGACGTCCAGAGATTTACGATGAGGGGAGAGTGAAAAGGGTTTGGCTCTTGTAGAGGGTTACCGTATGCTGTATTGTTCGAGCTATTCCGCTTAGAATGAAAGCTGTACGACACCGATTATTGTTTAAAGGGTTCTTTGACTTTTTCATGTATGATCTTATAATAATATTTAACTAACTGGAACGCTAGTATTATCATTTATTTGTTGACCATATGATTAATTAAGAAAGGCAGTTTTATTAGTCCCGTTTGTCGACGCCATCTTCGATATCATTGGTTCGAGTTTTGAGGCAACCATGGATTTTTGTTGTCACATTTTTTTTATATACAGCCAATTGCATGTGTATATTGTTATTGATTATTTTTCATATTGTGTACATATTTTCCTTTTTTATACATTCTTTTAGTCGTGTTTCACTCTTTATGTGGATGACAAATCGAGTTTTATTTTCGTAATTTTTGTCATTGGATCCATTGGGATGTGGGTTCGATTTCTGGACCCAACATCAGTCATTTTATTTTGATTAGGATTTAACGACTAGCATTCATTTATTCTTTGTTTATTTTTATAATATAATTAATTTAGTTAGGTGACCACTTCAAGTTACCTTCAATTTAATTTGTTGTATACATAATTGTTCCTTCTGATAGTGAAGAAAGTTATTAATGATAACTGTCGCATTTATAAGGATATTTCTGATTTTTTTTAAAAGTATGTTATACAAATTATAATGTAATATTTATCATCATGTCGGGAAGAAGAAAGAGGTAAAGGAGAAATAAATTTTTTTGACACTTTACAATTTGTATTTAGTCCATTGGACATTGCATATTCAACATTGATATGCTATAAATATTCAGGATCAACCTTTAATTAATTTGATTTATCAAGGCTCAATAAATAGGTATTTAAACTTTTGTTTGCCTGTCATTTTGCCGAATAACATTGTATCCCAGGTTTCCTTCCGTTCATTTATGCCTTTAAGCTAGTTATGTGTTATTTTCTTTGATCTTCTGCCGCGAACGTACCATGGCCTTGGGAGGTCGGTGGTTTGATTCTTTGGAACGGAAGGGTGCAGTAGACCCTTGCACGGTCGGAAGAGCATTTGCTCACCCATCATTCTGAATTTTTTTTGTTCCTTCCTGATGAGGTGACATTTGACTCTAGACTAAAAAGGTCCCTTTCCATCAGGCGCTTTGGCGTATGGTGTTATATGGCGATATCCCGATTTTTTTGGGATTATCATGCAGTCATTTGGTTCTATGCGGCAAATGGCGCGGGGTGGAAAGGTAGCAGTATTTAGTACAGTATATGTAGATCGCGCCAAACTGACTACAATTTATTAATATGGATTATATTTCACCCGCGTCCGCAGTGGTTCTAGGGGCGTCTTACTCCCACAGTATGCTTTCCAGGTAGTAAGTCATACTTGAAAGTCATACTGAAACAAACACACGTCCATTATCTCGGTCATTTTTGACAATTTATTTTTTCACCCTTTCTCACCCCCTATGCCAAAGGGGGCTGAAGTTGGACTTTAAAAATACGGAATGTTACTATTCATCTCAGCGACCTGGAAAACTATGGATCCGACAGTATATTCGATTAATATTATATCTCACCACCCCCTCCCTAAAGGTGGCTAAACTTTGAGTTTAAAAAATCGTAAGTGTTACTATTCATCTCAGCGACCCCGAGAAATATGGATTCGACACTATTTTCGATTATTTTTGTATATCAATCCCCCCTCACCCCCACCACAAAGGGGGATGGACTTATAAAATATCCGGAGTCTCACTATTTATCTCAGCGACCCCGACAACTATGGATTCAACAGTGTTTTCGTTTATTTTTATATATTACTGTCCCATTGCCCCCCCCCCACCACGAAGAGGGATGAACTCTAAAAAGATCCGGAGTGTCACTATTAATTTCAGCGACCACGAAAGGCACGGATTCAACACTACTTTCGATTATTTTTATATCTCAACCCCCTAACCCCCCTGTCCCTAAGGGTTCCTGGTGTGTATTACCCCCACGTGGTTTGTCTCCTGATACATAAAAATCCGGAGTGTCACTATTCATCTTAGCGACCCCGAAAACTTTGGATTCGACACTATTTTCTATTAGTTTTATATATTACTCTCCCGTCGACCCCCACCCCAAAGGGGGCTGACCTTGGATATTAAAAAAATCCGGAGTGTCACTATTCATCTCAGCGACCCCGAAAAGTATGGATTTGACACTATTTTCTTTAATTTGTATATCTGACCCCAATCCCCCCCCCCGCCCTAAGGGTTCCCTGGCTGTCTTACTCCCACATGGTTTGTCTCCTGATACAAAAAAATCCGGAGTGTACAATTCACCTCGGCGACCCCGAAAACTATGTATTCGACACTATTTTCTTTTAGTTTTATATAGTCTATCACTCCCCCGTCACCCCCACCTCAAAGAGGGCTAAACTTGGACTTTAAAAAATTCGGAGTGTCACTATTCATCTCAGCGACTCGGAAAAGTATGGATTCGACACTATTTTCGTTAATTTGTATATATGACCCCCCTCGCTCCCCCCGACCGTAAGGGTTCTTAGGCTGTCTTACCCCCACGTGGTTTGTCTCCTGATGCTAAAAATGCGGAGTGTACAATTTACCTCGGCGACCCCGGAAACTATGTAGTCGACACTATTTTCGTTTAATTTTATTTATCACTCCCCCTCGCCCCCCACCCAAAAGGGAGCTGAACTTTGATTTTTAAAAAAATCGGGAGTGTCACTATTCACCTCAACGACCCCGAAAACTATGGATTCGACACTATTTTCGATTATTTTTATACCTGACGCCCCTAACCCCCACTCCTAAGGGGGCTAGAGATGGCTTACCCCCACAGTGCTCGTCTCCAGATAGCAAATAATAAGTGTTCAAAATTTGATTGAAATTACTCCAGTGGTTTAGGAGGAGATGTGTCATTTACATACACACATACATCCATTTTTATATGTATAGATAAGGAATCTGCTCCACGTACAACACCTTTTGGGCTATGTCCGCTGGACTTAGCCTGCAAAACCGACCGTTCGTGTATCCCCCTTATTAATCCTCCTATCGAAAGTATGCACATGAGAAAAAGTAGAAATGGATTTCCATAAGACTGGTCGATTTCCAGTCAGGTTGATCTTGTATGTATTGTGGGAGAGGAAAATCTCTGTTTCGGTTCCCTATAAGCCCTCAGTCCATTCCGGGAATTTGACATGGTATAGACCTAAAAACCTACCTTTGGACGCTAAATATGACGTTTGGTTGAAATATATCCAGTAGTTTACAAGTTGTAAGAAATACGCTTTACACGCACCCGCTTTTGAGTTAAGTCCGGTGGGACTTGTACTGAAAAACGTCCGTTAATTATATCTCCCTTGTTAATCCTTCTGTCGAAGAAATACATGAGAAAAAACTTTTAGAAATGGATTTCCATTATGGTTGGTGGATTTCAGGTCAGGTTGGTCTTGTATGATATTGTAGGACAGTAATATCACTGTTTCGGTTCCCTATAAACCCCCAGTCCATTCCGGGAATTGGCATGGTATGGACCTAAAAACTACCTTTGGGCAGGTGGATGTTAAATATGAAGTTTGGTTGAAATATCTCATAGTTTTCAAGTTATAAGAAATACGCTTTACACACACATACCCTTGTACTGAAAAACTGTCCGTTAATGATATATCCCTTATTAATACTCGTATCGAAATGATACACATTAGAAAAAATGTTTAGAAATTGACTTCCATTTTAAGGCAGGTAGATTTTCATTAAGTTTGGTTATGTATATTTTGTGGGAGTTGATGGTTTCGTATAAACCCCCAGTCAATTCAGGGATTTAGGAACAATATTGGCCCTAAAACCTACCCAAGGACAGGTGGATTCTAAATATGAAGTTTGGTAGAAGTATATCCAGTAGTTTTCAAGTTATAAGGACTCAGACAATCAAACAGACAAACACACAGACAAACAGACACTAAAACTAAAAAAATATGCAGATGGTCATTATTACTCCTGAAACGAATAACTTGTGACTTCCCCTTTCGGAGAACAATCATTGAACGAGAAATGCAACCATGCAAGCTAAGGGCGCCAATCTTTAAGTTGATGACTTAAAGATAAAAATTTATAATCAAGCTTGGACGGACTCTTATCACAGGGGTGGGGTGATAGTGCACTAATCATTAAGCAGGAGAATTAGAAATCAAAAGGCTAATTAAGGCAGATTGATTAAAGTGAACTAGAAAAATACTATTTATTATATTGAATATAAATGACGACGGTTTAACGAGAACTGAATTTAAAATAGGAAATGAATTTAACAAAAAGTTGAATGACTCTACTTCGCGAAAACTTGCAATATTTTTAACTCGCTTGCTCACCATGTAGTCTTGTTCTGCTGGTGCTTGGAAAGCTTCCATCCTTGTAGCTGGAACATCACCGGTCGTCTTTGAGATATCTTCATCTGCAGCTAAGTACCATTCCTGCCTTGCTAAGTGCACCGACCACTAATTGGAAGATGGCTTCGACACTAACACTCCCTATTATGCTCTATCCCATATATTGGAGATGAGCCCTAAGTCATAGTTAGAAAAACCTCCTTGGGTTATGTGGAGAGGATACTCAATTAATAATCCTTCCAACTTTACTGAAAATGTGCACTGAAGTTTCATTTCTATCTAGTTTAATACTACCTATTGTCTTAGACTGGTACAAACCGGTCTAGTAGTCGAGCTGTACGTACTTCCTGATGAGAGTGGCTATACACCCCTCATTCAGAAATTCCTAAGTACCACGTCGTGGTAACGAAGTAATTTATGTAGAAGTGATAAACTATCACACTAGTCCACTATGGTACAACAACCATAAGACAAGTTCTCAGACCTACAGCGAAATACAAGATCGAAGAATCAAGAAGATTAATGATAACGAATGCAGAATGATGCCAAGAGCTCCAACACTCCCTTTTATAACCTTCTCTGGCTCTAATTACAGGTCGCTACACGTGGTCCAATCAGTTGACACGTTTCTCCCCACTCCAGATATTAGAGTAGATGGGTCCCAACCATGATATCAACTGTTCTTCTATTAGCCCTTTCACTCAGTATCCATGGCAACATGACGCTCCTTTGAAAATATAGGCGGTGATCAGTTTGAATTATTCTGGTCGAAATACGGTAGCTGTCGTTACAACGCTTGAACACGTGCTCGCTTTTCCCAGAATTTGATGTCTAAATTTGTCCTTCCTTCTTCCTCGGTGATGTGGCAAGATAGAGGAAATCTACTGCAAGTTAAATTTAAACGAATGTCGCAAGAATCTAAGTGAATATTAGGATATTCAGCCCTCGTTTACAAGTCGTAGTTACAAAGTAATGAAATGATAGTGAGCAAATGATTAAACATGAATTATAATACAATTACATACCAAGATAAATATCATGACGTTAAATTCCTGAATTAATCACACATAATAAAATTAACATAATTACACTGTGACGTCTGGAACGCTACAAACTGAATTAAAATTTCGCCAAAATAGTCAATGTACAGACACACGGTCGTTACGACTTTTGTATAGAAGACTCTGTTTTTTGAGTAATTCTTTTTTCAGGCTAGAATGCATTATACAAACGAGTAGGCAACGTTAACCTCGTGGTGTAAAGTGGAGTGCTAGTTGGCATTACACAAAGTGCTGCTAATGAGAACTGAACTAGAGAAGTGAGGCGTACACTTTGTTTGTTTGAATGAGCAGTGTTCGACACTCATAACCCATGCTCGAATGAGTTGGTAATACAAGAGCCAAAGTGTGACATACGAGAGCAGCAAATGTAGACATGTGTACCAACCAACCAGCCAACTAGTGGCGAGTAGTCACTTTCAAAATTGACATTTTACTAGTCATCCATAGTTTTCGCAATTTTAGTCATGAAGGAATGAAGTTTTAGGATCCGGGAATTGGTTATAAATATACCATATTAGGACAAACACACGGTGGTACAGCCCTGATGGGTTTTGGCCTGTCGAGCGACTGCTACTCAGCCCGAAGGCCTGCACGTTATGAGGCGACGCGTGGTCAAATCGACGAATCCTTTCGGTAATTATTTTTAGCTTTTAAGACCGGGGAGGCTATCTCACCGTCAGATAGTTCCCAACTGTTCCCACGTAGCCTGAGTTGACCTTGAACCAACTCACAGATCTAGGTAGAAATCTCTAAGGTGGCCGGGAATCAAACTCGCAACTTCGAGTATGAGGCAGGCAGAATACAGATTATATCCGGCACTAATAATTACAAACATAGTTGAAAAATCTCTTCTTTCTTTCTTTCTTTCTTCTTTCTTAATCTGCTTACCCTCCAGGGTTGGTTTTTCCCTCGGACTCAGTGAGGGATATCACCTCTACCGCCTCAAGGGCAGTGTCCTGGAGCGTGAGACATTGGTTCCGGAAATACAACTGGGGAGGATGACCAGTACCTCGCCCAGACCGCCTCACCTGCTATGCTGAACAGGGGCCTTGTGGGGGATGGGAAGATTGGAAGCGATAGACAAGGAAGAGGGAAGGAAGTGGCTGTGGCCTTAAGTTAGGTACCATCCTGGCATTTGCTTGGAGAAGTGGGAAACCACGGAAAACCACTTCCAGGATGGTTGAGGTAGGAATCGAACCCACTTCTACTCAGTTGACCTTCCGAGGCTGAGTGGACCCCGTTCCAGCCCTCGTACCACTTTTCGAATTTCGTGGCAGAGCCGGGAATCGAACCCGGATCTCCTGGGGTGGCAGCTAATCGCAATAACCACTACACCACAGAGGCGGACGTTTAAACATCTCACGACATAAAATACTGTTTAGAGCATAAACATCGTAGTTTTATTCATATCCTTCTATACGACCCATCACTAACGGGTTGGTGAACAGCTCGCAACCATTGTGTTAGCAGGTGAAGCTAACCCGACACCACTCTGTTGACGTAAAATACCCTGTCGTATGGCATAGGGTGGTCTGAAACCACGTGAACCGAGTATATGAGCGTATTGGTTCAGAGGACCCTAGACCTAGCTGGATAATCCTCTGACTCGGGGACTGGATATTTACGCTCGTCTACATACACTTCATCTACACACTGTCCGGCTCCATGGCTAAATGGTTAGCGTGCTGGCCTTTGGCCACAGAGGTCCCGGGTTCGATTCCCGGTAGGGTCGGGAATTTTAACCATCATTGGTTAATTTCGCTGGCACGAGGGCTGGGTGTATGTGAGGGCTGGGTGTATGTGTTGTCTTCATCATCATTACATCCTTATCACGACGCGCAGGTCGCCTACGGGAGTGAAATCAAAAGACCTGCACCTGGCAAGCCGAACATGTCCTCGAACACTCCTGGCACTAAAAGCCATACGCCATTTCATTTACACACATCACACCACACTACACTACTAACAACCACGGAGAGACGGAACAGTGAATACATCCCTTCATATAGGGTTGCCGTCAGGAAAGACATCCGGCCGTAAAACTAGGCCAATAACACATCAGGTGTCGACGGCAAGAAATGGGGGAAAGGCCAGGAAGAATAAAAAAGAAGATTTATAGTGGGTAGACACAACAACATGCAAATGGAACTTGTTGAGTTGCAATGTAACCGTGATTTAACGAGAAATTCATTATTGAGGGAAGTTTAAAGTTTTATTCCAAATATTTTTCGGGAATACAATGTTCTTCAAAGGCGACCGTGTTGTAAAGACAGTTTCCAGCATCCGTCCAGGTAGGAAGAACAGTGACCATACACGTAATGATAACTGCTACATTCAGCACTGGCTTGATGTGACTTAAAGGGTCATGACTAATTTTGAAGGTCATTTGTTTTTAACTAGGCCTATATGGCATAATTATTGGTGGTAGGTATTAAAATTGTTACCCGTTAACTATTTATAGGTGAATGACTGAACTTATCAAAAGCAAGGAACTCCGAAAGAGGACTAACATTCTATGCAACGCTCCTCTGAAATCAAATTCCAAAGGACCACCACTCATTTTTTAATAACCTGCTACACAGCTACCTAGTTCGTACTTGGATGACTTGTTTGAGAGTCCTAGGTTTGAAATTTATTCCTAAGAAATTCTTGCAAAATGATCAATACATTATAATAAGAATTATAAGGGCAATATTGGGTAATAAAAGTACATTCATATTGTACCGGTAACGGCGGTACAAACTAAGTCCCCGTCATAGAAATTTTAAAACTTACGTGTTATGCTCCGGACCGCTTACGAAGGACTGACTAGACAGCGAGCAACAGCTGTGCGCGTGTGACGTAGTGAGCGGGTGACGTCACAGCATGCCTCGCCGCATTACAGAGCCTAGACTGATGTAGAATGTTCTTCGAGTTTCGACGGGTAATAACTTTTCCCACGATAATAATTGAACAAATTGAACAACATCACCATATAACTTGATCCTTTGGCTATGTTCCTGCCGAATTTCACGTGAATCTGACTTGGGACGATAAAGTTATGGAACAAGGGGTGGAGGCCCGGATCAGATATAAATACGTACTGCTTCGCTCAGCAGACCAGTGTGTGTTCCAGCATGTTAGAAGGTGCTGCAGTGCGCTGCAGTGTGTTACAGCATGTTGCCAGAGTTTGATGCCGCTATTAAGTTTCAAGTTCGTGGACTTTAACCTAGTCGTGTTGAATATGGACTTATGCAGATTTCTTTATACTGTGACAACTTTTTACTCCGATAGGACGTGAGATGAATTGTGTATCGTCTGGACATTATCTATTGACTGTTACTCTATACGAGTGTCTAAGACTCGCAAACGTTTTCGAGTGCTCGAAATTGAAAGTTTTGTGTCATGGACAGGACTTAGAACTGATTGCTCCTTGCCGAGTATTAAATACTTCGAGTTATAAGACTGTGTTTGAATCCTATTTTAATTTACCATTCCATGAACTGTGCCGATATTTTAGGTCATGAACTGTGAACTGTGCATGTGTGAACAGTGCATTTCTATTCTAATAAACAGCACATTTCAATTCTGCGAACATTTAGTTTACGAACAGTCGAACCAAGGACTGTCAGTACTCGATTAATTTCGTCTTTTGATTTCATGTTATTTTCAATACGTGAATGAGTTCTAATTCACGAGTAGAACATCTTTATTTTCAATGAATTATGTTGAACAGTGCTTCAATGAACTAAGTCATGTGGCATTGCCTCACGTTGAACTAAGTGCAACAAACTTTAAGTGACTCTGTTAAACTCGACGATCAGTTCGAGTGGACTTTTATCTTATGAGTATTAACTTACATTCTTTCACTTAACATGGGACAAAATTAAGTGACATTTCACCATGTGATAAAGATACATTTTGTGTTTGAACGTTGTTAACCATTTATGCTTTGTTTATACCGGGACACCATTTCTGTGCTCGCATGTACATGGTACTTGTACAACGCACTGCCATCTCCTGCTGTGTTCATGTACTATAAGTGTCGTGCTTTAAAGGACGTATGTTCATTGCATGGTAGGACCGTGCAAATGTGAGGAAACATAGTTGACTTATACCCCAACCCTGGTGTTTCTCTTGGATGCAATGTTCTTTGCTTCTCCTGTAAAAATATTGCCTGGCAGTATTTGAAGTAATAATCGTATGGCCACAGTTATCATGGTAATTTTAATTCGATGTCATCTAGGCTGCCTGGCATCCCATTTTACTCTAAACGGTGGTAAAGAACCCAGAACTCCATTAAAGTTTATTCACACAGCGCGTTGTACGCCGACTTCGTGAAGATTGTACTCTGCAGCCAACATTCACATATCGTCGTAGTGACTGCGAAAACCGCCATGTGAAATATTGCAGCTTAGAACTTTGGCTGCTGAGGATCTGTCATCCAAAGTAATCTAAGTATTAGAGAATTCTTATTTTTAATGAGATCTGTGCTGCGGGTCAGTATTTCTCCATCAACATCGTCACATAGCGATTTTCGCAGGCGCAACAACGATATACAGCACAATAGTGGAGTAGTCACCGATTGTGTTGTAGCTGAAATAACGAACAAACTGTTATTGCTGCATGTGGACCATAGATTGTGCTGAAAGAATGAAGTTTTTTTTTTTTTGCTAGTTGCTTAACGTCGCACCGACACAGATAGGTCTTACGGCGACCATGGGACAGAAAAGGCCTGGGAATGGGAAGGAAGTGGCCGTGGCCTTAGTTAATGTACAGTCCCAGCATTTGCCTGGTGTGAAAATGGGAAACCACGGAAACCATCTTCAGGGCTGCCGACAGTGGGGTTCGAACCCACTATCTCCTGGATGCGAGCTCACAGCTGCGCGCTCCTAACCGCACGGCCAACTCGCCCGGTAAAGAATAAAGTAACAGCAATAAAAGAGAATATTGGATTCATCCGTCATTGAGAGTTAAGAGTTGAAAGGGAGAATTTCATACGATAAATTATCGCCTTAAGGAAGACCAGCATAAATTCTCCACGCATGTTTTTGCGTTTTTGAGTTCTTGGCTCAGGGTACTTACATGAGTTAGACAAGGCTGTAATCTTTCACCTTTGCTGTTCGTAGTTTACATGGATCATCTGCTGAAAGGTATAAAATGGCAGGGAGGGATTCAGTTAGGTGGAAATGTAGTAAGCAGTTTGGCCTATGCTGACGACTTGGTCTTAATGGCAGACTGTGCCGAAAGCCTGCAGTCTAATATCTTGGAACTTGAAAATAGGTGCAATGAGTATGGTATGAAAATTAGCCTCTCGAAGTCTAAATTGATGTCAGTAGGTAAGAAATTCAACAGAATTGAATGTCAGATTTGTGATACAAAGCTAGAACAGGTCGATAATTTCAAGTATTTAGGTTGTGTGTTCTCCCAGGATGGTAATATGGTAAGTGAGATTGAATCAAGGTGTAGTAAAGCTAATGCAGTGAGCTCGCAGTTGCGATCAACAGTATTCTGTAAGAAGGAAGTCAGCTCCCAGACGAAACTATCTTTACATCGGTCTGTTTTCAGACCAACTTTGCTTTACGGGAGCGAAAGCTGGGTGGACTCAGGATATCTTATTCATAAGTTAGAAGTAACAGACATGAAAGTAGCAAGAATGATTGCTGGTACAAACAGGTGGGAACAATGGCAGGAGGTACTCGGAATGAGGATATAAAGGCTAATTTAGGAATGAACTCGATGGATGAAGCTGTACGCATAAACCGGCTCCGGTGGTGGGGTCATGTGAGGCGAATGGAGGAGGATAGGTTACCTAGGAGAATAATGGACTCGGTATGGAGGGTAAGAGATGTAGAGGGAGACCAAGACGACGATGGTTAGACTCGGTTTCTAACGATTTAAAGATAAGAGGTATAGAACTAAATGAGGCCACAACACTAGTTGTAAATCGAGGATTGTGGCGACGTTTAGTAAATTCACAGAGGCTTGCAGACTGAACGCTGAAAGTCATAACAGTCTATAATGATGATGTATGTATGTATGTATGTATGTATGTATGTATGTATGTATGTATGTATGTTTTTGCGCCAATAATATGAGTTTATCTTCATCCATAGTGATGAACGACAAGAATACACACGCTTCAACTGCTACTTTCTCGCACAGAACTTCCTGCTGTGGCATAAAGATGGGCTGGAACGAAAACTGTCGAATACCGCCGGACGACCAGTGGTGACCTTTTCCTAATTCGCACATACAGAACTGTGTACTGTGTCAAACTATTACCTTGATAAATCGGGTTTCAAAGTTCGGAGACAACACAGTTGGAGCAGAACCTTCGCCCAGTCCAGCATGTCTGAATTATATAGATCTACGCGGTTACGTAGTTCTTTCCTGTCTACTAAATCTCACTGTAATATTATTTGTTCCAAATGGAACATAATGATTGCTTTTACACAAATAAAGTCGAAAATCTGCGGTAAATTAAGAAATAGAAATATTTTACTTGCTGGATACATACTTTACTACCTTACAACTAATTTTTTTCTGCTATGTCGCAGCGCTTCCGTATTTTTTGTTTGTCTAACACTTTCGTGTGTGATGTCTTTGCTCACTGAAGTTGTTTGAATTAATTAGGTGTCGTTTTCTTCATGTTGCTCATTCGTTTCTTGCCCTAACTCATTCATTAAGTGATATATTTATTGGTCCAGGGATCATGCTATTTTCCTTTCAACAAAAAAGTACCGGTAATATATTTATTGGTGCAGGGATCATGCTATTTTGCTGTTTGAACTGCCCGCGCTAGTCATATGGGCAAAGATAGAATTCACAGACATAGCACTCCTATTCGTCGGTGCTAGCCCTGGACCTGAAGAAAGAAACACAAGACAGCACGAGCAGCGGAATACAACATACGGGAGTCCTGTCTACAACCCGTAAGTACGTATACATCTTTCTCTAGGTAGTTCTCTAGTAACGACGGTATTTCTTAATTTACCGCAGATTTTTAACTTCATTTGTGTAAAAGGAATTGTTATGTTCCATTTGAGACAAATATTACAGTGACGTCATAGATAGGTATGCGCTACATAACCGACCTACGCAGTACGACCGTTTAACTAGCGGCTCAGTCGGTGCCCAGCAAACTACTGTATTTCTGAAGAAGCCATTAGCCGACCTATTGCTGAGTTCTGTTTAATTTTGTCGGGGTAGGTATGGGATGTTGTCACTAGAGATTTCTGCGCCGTCATCGCACAACATGGAGAGTCGTATGGACGTCTTTTCAGCTTAAAAAATCTGACTTCTTGTGCCCGGTTTAATCTCGTGATCTATGGATTCAAAGTCCGACAAGGTATTGATAATTTACAAAGGGAACGAGTTTTCCAAGTCAGTGGATTAAAGGATCTACATAGGCATTTGTGTAAAATCCCTAGTCTAATCATCATCATATTCGTCAGCGTGGTAGTTAACAGTGTCAGAGTGTTATTAAAAGGTTAAATTATGTTAGTGTTTCTAATAAATTGACTCCATGTTTACTGTGCGAGGGACTTTTCAGTTCAGTGATGATAAACGACGTCACTATCTTTGTTATTATACCCAGAACATCAACATTGTGGAGGGCGCCACGTGACAGTGTGATTGTTTACCTTGTGGTGTTTAGTAGCTGGAGGAGCTCGACAAGCGAACAATGACAAACACTCGTGGACAATGGAGGTCCTACTTGAGATCGAAGAGGAGTGGCGTTCGGTGGTGATGCACCTGAGGTTTTAAAAATACTGTGGAAAAAAACATTACACTGATCAGCGTTATAAGGTAGTGTTTAGAGTTAAAATTCACATCACATTGCTAAAATTCCTTCATGCGTCTGATTTTTCCCATAACTGTGACAATTATAATCCTAATATCAAACCACGTTTCACACAGCTATATACATTAAAACAAAATAAAGAAAAGGATGATATTACAGACAGCAATGAAACAGTAATTGGTAAGATATATCTAATAATAGGTCAGAAATTCAGTTTCCTTAAACGTTATTGTAATGAAGAACGGTTAGTGACTTGTTGCGTGGAAAGGGGCCCAAAGTCGGCAATGGACATTTTACCGCAGAGCTCAACAAAAGTGTCTGGGGTGTACAAATTCCATTTCTATATTTTGACTTCTTGCGCTACCTATGAGTCTTCTTAACAAATCCATTTCCGAGAGATAAATACCACACATTTCACAGTATACCATAAGTTCGTATTAACATCATAAATCCAAGAACGAAGGATCATATTTACGATTCTGGTAGCTTAGTGGACTGTTCCCTTCTTCAGGTAGCATTCATCTTGATCACACAACTCCATGTACGCAACTCTTGTATCATCCATAGTAACACACACACACACACACACACACACACACACACACACACACACACACACACACACACACACACACACACACACACACACACACACACACACACACACACACACACACACACACACACACACACACACACACACACACACACACACACACACACACACACACACACACACACACACACACACACACAACATAAAAGTCACTGCATGAGTCAGACATGGATGATCTGCGTGACGACGTATTAACATTATTTATAATTAAAGATTTAATTTAAAATAAGTCCGCCTCTGTGGTGTAGTGGTTAGTGTGATTAGCTGCCACCCCCGGAGGCCCGGATTCGATTCCCGGCTCTGCCACGAAATTTAAAATGTGGTACAAGGACTGGAATGGGGTCCACTCAGCCTCGGGAGGTCAACTGAGTAGACGGGCTTTCATAATAATAAATAATGCTATTTGCTTTACGTCCCACTAACTACTTTTTCGGTCTTCGGAGACGCCGAGGTGCCGGAATTTAGTCCCGCAGGAGTTCTTTTACGTGCCAGTAAATCTAGCGACACGAGGCTGACGTATTTGAGCACCAATACCACCGGACTGAGCCACGATCGAACCTGCCAAGTTGGGGTCAGAAGGCCAGCGCCTCAACCGTCTGAGTCACTCAGCCCGGCAGAGGGGGTTTCGATTCCCTCCTCAGCCATCTTCGAAGTGGTTTTCCGTGGTTTCTCACTTTTCTCCCGGTAAATGCCGGGATGGTACTTAACGCTACGGGTGCTTCCTCCCCTCTTCCTTGTCTATCCCTTCCAATCTTTCCGTACCCCCTAAAATGCCCTTTTCAGCATAGCAAGTGAGGCCGCCTGGGCGATGCACTGGTCGTCCTCCCCAGTTGTATCACCGACCCAATATCTCACGCTCCAGGACACTGCCCTTGAGGTGGTAGAAGTGGGATCCCTCGGTAGGTCCAGCCCTGGAGGGTAAACAGATTAGGAAAGAAAGAAAGAAAGAAAGAAAGAAAGAAAGAAAGAAAGAAAGAAAGAAAGAAAGAAAGAAAGAAAGAAAGAAAGAATTTAAAATAAGTAACATGGTATTTAATAAAAAAAAATGTACGCAACAGCCACTAAAGTTCACTTTATTCGTTTCGAAAATTCCACCCAAGCCGCACGCGGACTAGTGCGGAATTATCCATGCCACACTCCGGAACTATCCGATTGTTGCGGATTTAGCCGCAATACCTTTACCACGGCACCGGCTATGACGTTCGTTCAAAATCCGATTACATTGTTACAGATATCAGATACAATGAGGTACCGTAATTTTGTCCCGCAAGGGTTCTACTAACACGAGGCTAACATATTTAAGCACCATCAATTTAAATTAATAAACTAATTTATCTGAAAGCAGTCGTTAGTTTAGGTGTAAGAGTTGAAAATATGACGATCATTAGGAATCAAACCCGGACCACTCACTATTGTTTACACAGATGCGTTCAGTGTCAGATAATACTGTCAGTACACGAGAGAATTTGATGAATGTGTTGTTTATAGAGACATCTCAGGGCTTACACTGAATTACTATGAATGTGTGTGACTTCCTATTTGTTCGGATTTGTGAAATGCAATTAAGAAAGTGGCACGTGAAATTTACACTGTAGATCCTGTGACAGTGATTACCCAGTCGGATTTGTCACTGCAGTAGTGTAACTTGACTGTCTATCTGTCATAGATTCCACTGGGGAAATTATTGCTCATTTCTAGGAATGTGGTGTTGTAAGTAATATCACATTAATTGTCCTTGTTTATTCCGAACATTAGCTAGATGCCGTGGACTTGGGAAGTAGTGTGATAAACAAAAAATATGCCCTACTGTTGGGCGCTAATTGTAATATACAATAAAATATATTAATAAAAATATTAATTTTGGTACCGTAATTGGATGCAGTTATCACTTGGCGACTTCCAATGAAGTAACATATAAAGTAAGTGAATAAATAAGTAAACGACGATAATAATTTATAATTTGCCAAACATCCAGGTAAATAGGCGCCAGAGATCACCATAGGATCCAATAATTTATAATAATAAAAATAATAATAATAATAATAATAATAATAATAATAATAATAATAATAATAATAATAATAATAATAATAATAATAATAATAATAATAATAATAATAATAATAATAATAACAATAATTGGTAGAGCATACAATATTCTACTTAGATCGTGTTCATAGAGATGCAAAACTGGTACTCTGCTGACTGGGCCTTACCTACTACCCCGTGCAAACGTTATAAAATAGTAGGAGCATGCCTACAAGGCTACCATAAATAGGCTAAATTTAATTAACTGTTTGACTCGAATATATCTATATATTCGAAAAGAAACAAGATCACCTAAACTTTTACAAATTAATCTTTAAAATTTTCTGTAAAAATTCAGAACAACCCTAATCCCACATATAATTCTCCTTTTTTTTACCACCTTTAGAAGAGATGGTTACTCACTCCCGTACCTTCCTGCTTCCGTGTCTGGATTTGAAGTCTAATGTTCCGGAGTTCCATAATAGCAGAAATGTAGATTGCTTTGGATTCATCTCCTTCTTGAACTGGAAAATAAAATTAGCGTGATCACCAAAAAATGGGGAGAGTCCCTATATTACATAATATCGTGCCGATGCAGATGGTTCATTATCTATGTTACACGTTGAATATAAATTCGCCGATTTCATTGTTCTGCGCAAACGTTACAGTTAAAAAGTATTGAACGCGTCTACTTCAAGAAAATAGAGCCAATTATATCACCAGTCATTCAAGATAATATACCGAAGACGACTTTACTAGGATTCTGATAAAGTTCCAAGTTATTATATTTGGAATATAACTAACAGAAAATTCCGATGGTGGAAACAAATTGTGCCTGTGATGACATTAGAATTACATGTGTTTGTTGGAGTTGAAGTAGCGAACGTACAGCAGTGAATGTTTTCGTTTGAGAGTGTGAACAATGTGTGGTAAAAGATCGTACTTCTTTTAAATATTGAAGAACATCGGATGGAATAACTTACGATATAGGCTAAAGTATTTGATGCAACATGCGAAACCTTGAGATTGTTGAGCTCATCAGAAGCTACTACTTGCTGTCCATCATTACCGAGTTTTCATTTGGCTGGTCTGGAGAATTCACTACGAAAGCATGTCTGAAGGTACAATGAACAGAATATGGAGAGATCTAACATTAGAAGACTTAAATCTTGACAGAAATTTATTCGATGAAATCTAGAAGTGAAATGTTGAATCACTTTGTATCATTGATGTCGGTTGCCATCAGAGCGATCTGGTTCTTGTTCTCAGCAAATCGGAATAGAGTGGGGTTACTGAGCCCATACCATTCTCGTAGATTCAGTAGCCAAAATATTCTCCTTGTTACCTTACTTCTCCTTCCTTCAATATTTTACCTTGTACGATAAGCTGAAGGAGTATATTTACAATTTCGAATGATATGGCCACAGGCTCGCGCAATGATCCAAAGTTTTGACAGTACACACGTCATAAATACCGATCAAACAGGTAACTTTTATGTATAAATACACAAGTTCACTTTAACCGTACAATATAGCAAACGGACAGCCTGAAAGAGAAATAAGTAAATATAATTTTCCATTGACAGAACATTGAATATCCAAGGTTCGAAGACTGTATTCGTGAACCAAAAAATCATGAACAACGTCACTCATTCATACACGGCCCAGTACACTCTCGCAATGACGGGAGTTTTTGTTTGTTTGGAAGAGCCCAAAGGCTGTACATTAATTAATGCCACGGCCACTTCCTTCCCACTCCTAGCCCTTTCCTGTCCCATCGTCACCATAAAACATATTTGTGTCGGTGCGGCGTACAGCAACTAGAAAAAATTTCACTCCGTCTAGGATGCCTGAGTGTCTATTTCGACGATCCATTTTATTCATCAGATGATAGACGAACGCATCTGTTGCGTGATCTATGGCTTAGTTGTAATTATGTAATTAATTATGTTGGGTAAGCACCAAGTGTGTTTATCGTTTACATGTCACTATCGTACGAATGAAGTGTGGAATGGCACTGCTTACACCCTTCAAAAAGCCCCACTACCACTGCCGGGGGCGGCACTCTATCACTGATCTACATAACCAGTCAAGATCTCACTTAATACATTCTGCTGTCGGTAATTCAAAATACCACCCTGCAAAGCTAGACAAGGCCACTGTTAACGATATTAGTTTTGAAATATAGTCCGCCTCTGTGGTGCAGTGGTTAGTGTGATACGCTGCCACCCCCGAAGGCCTGGGTTCGATTCCCGACTCTGTCATGAAATTTGAAAAGTGTTACGAGGGCTGTAACGGGCTCCACTCAGCAGCCCCGGGAGGTCGACTGAGTAGAGGTAGGTTCGATTCCCACCTCAGCTATCCTTGAAGTGGTTTTCCATGGTTTCTCACTTCTCTTCCAGGCAAATGCCGAGATGGTACCTAACTTAAGGTCACGGCCGCTTCATTCCCTCTTCCTTGTCTATCCCTTCCAATCTTCCCATCCCTCTGCAAGGCCCCTGTTCATAGCAGGTGAGGCTGCCTGGGCGAGGTACTGGTCATTCTCCCCAGTTGTATCCCCCGACCCAGAGTCTGAAACTCCAGCACACTGCCTTGAGGCGGTAGAGGTGGGATCCCTCGCTGAGTCTGAGGGAAAACTCGACCCTGGAGGGTAAAAACAGATAAAGAAGAAGAAGAAGAAGAAGAAGAAGAAGAAGAAGAAGTTTTGAAATATATTTTTAACGCATGTATCTGTGAAATTTTCAAGAACGTCGGTAGATGCAGAGTGGTTTTTTTTGGCTTACAAGTGGCCACAGCTGGTCCGTGGTCCAAGAGCTCTGCACTCCGACCGGCCAACCGAGCAGAGGAGGGGTGGCCACCGGTCTACAGTGGCTCTAGGCCTCTGAAATCGGGAGACGGAACAGGGCTGGACATCACGGCTGACCCCAACCGTCAGTTGTCCTGAGAATGTTTTTGCGTGGTTTTTCATTCTCCTGCACTAAGGCGAATGCCGGGACAGTTCTTGTTATAGGCCAAGGCGGCCAACTCCCTCGCCTTCTCCGAGCGTCTTCTTCACCGTAACCAAGTTCGGCTCCATGGCTAAATGGTTAGCGTGCTGGCCTTTGTACACAGGGGTCCCGGGTTCGATTCCCGATAGGGTCGGGAATTTTAACCATGATTGGTTAATTTCGCTGGCACGAGGGCTGGGTGTATGTGTCGTCTTCATCATCATTTCATCTTCATCACGACGCGCAGGTCGCCTACGGGAGACAAATCAAAAGACCTGCACCTGGCGAACCGAACATGTCCTCGGACACTCCCGGCACTAAAAGACATACGCCATTTCATTTTACCGTAACAAATCTCCCACGTGAGAGACGGCGTTACCGTCTAAGAGTCCCGCTTCCCCCTTCAGGGGAGGAATGAAATCGTTTTGGTAGTAGAAAGAAAGAAAGAAAGAAAGAAAGAAAGAAAGATGAAGGAAGGAAGGAAGGAAGGAAGGAAGGAAGGAAGGAAGGAAGGAGGGAAGGAAGGAAGGAAGGAAGGAAGGAAGGAAGGAAGAAGACGAACATTATTTCTCTTTCTTTGCTAATGGTTTAACGTCGCTCTAATCAAGTAGATTTATGCCGGCAATGAGTATAGGGCAGAGAAGGAAGCGGCCGTGGCCTTACTTAAAGTACACTTCTAGCATTTACTTGGTGTCAAAATAAGAAACGACGGAGAAACATCTTCAGAACTGCTGATAATGGGAACCGAACCCACCATTCCCCGATTGCAATCTCATAGTCACATGGCCCGTCCTATGTAGCCAACTCCTGCGGTGAGGAAAATTAAGAAAGAGGTGAAAATATGAGATAAAATGAGCACGGTATTCTGATACTGTACGTGAGCAATATAGAAGGGAAGAGACGAAGAAGTGCAACTAAAGTTGAAATGTTCACTTTCGTGAATTAAAGTTGTGGTTGATATGCTCGCAGCGTTCACATCCTTTTGTTAAGTACAATGCATGTCATGCTTCAAAACTAAGTCGAGAGTGGTTTACCCTTTCTGCTGGGTACATATAGGAAATTCCAAGCGTTAGATTATAAGTTATGAACTCGACGTGTCTTTTTTTGTACTCGCGCGAAGAAAGCCATCAATGCCAGTGTGTTAATATAGTGGAGTCTTCATCCTGCATTGTGTCAGTGTCAGGGAACAATGGAACAGCTTGGGACAAGGAGCAGGAAATTAATCAATGGAGCAAGTTCGCTGTTGTCGTACAGGAAGCCAGAGAATTGAACTTCCTGGTGGTAGTAGGACGCCAGCTGCGGTTGTATCTTATCGACTACACGAGTCAAACGTTTGGATGCGCTCTCGTCCTGTGACTTTCCTTGCCGGAGGAATGTTTCGAAGTCATGGAGTCTACTAAGCTTGTAAAACAAACCTTTTGTATATTTAGACGTTTTGGAAGGATAAAGACTGGGGAAGGTCGGTATAACATTATTCTTCTTCTATTCTTAATCAAAATTGTACCCAATATTGTTTTTCCAAGACGTTATATGATGGCTCAAACGAAAGAAAGACGTGACTGTGACCAGGATTAAATAAATGCATTGCAAAGAAGTAACGCCATTTCTGCACAGGCCATGCAGGCCGTTGGAGGAGTGGAAAATAAACGATTCTATAATTTGCAATCTCAAGACTAGATGGGGTAAAGTGGTTAGCTCTATGCCCGGACACCTTTGATCCCAGGAATGAATATAGTACTAATGTTTGATGTAGGCTGAGTGAGCCTCAGTCCCTTCAGAAGTTGAAAACTCGTTTCTACATTTTTCATCTACCTGACTGAGTATCGAACCCATGTCTTTCTGGCTGAACCGAGCATGCCCTTACCTTTGGGCTATGCCGTGTCGTCTCAAAACTCACGAGTTCCAAAACTCACGAATTCCAGGAAGAGGATTAGTAAGAACAGGTTTCTCTACCCGGGCCAGTCTCAAAACTCAGGAGCAGGGCCAGTTCTTCATTGAATGGATAATGGAATACTTTTAATAATCGAATAAATTCCATCCGATTATTTAAATAATCGAATCAGTTTCAAGTATCATTCAGTTATATCGCACAGAATAATTGGATGCGTCATGAGTATTTTTTTTTCGGTTTAAGTATGTCAGATAGACAATCTATTGAAATAAGCGAATAGATGAACCCTTACGAAAAATAGAAATACTTTTGTTTTCAAATTAATCTCCGAGTGTTGAAACTGAATGAATGAATTAACTTTCTTGATCTTTAATATCTCTAAATAAAATTCCGTATTCAAGTAAATGCCGCCTTCTGGCTGTATAATGGAACTAAGCCCGAGTACTACCAACTGACAGTTTCTTTTAACTACTTTAATTTTATGTCGTCCGGCTGCATGCATAAATTGTTAGCATGCTGGCATTTGGTCCAAGGGGTCCAGGGGGTTCCGGGTTCGATTTACGGTCGGGTCGGAGATTTTAACTTTCATTAGTTAATTCTTTTGGCTCGGGGTCTGGGTGTTCGTGCCGTCTTCAGCATTAGACTTCATCTTAAGGTATGTGTACACCCAGAAATTGCCAAAAAGTCTCAATTTTTTCAATTTTGAATTTCACATTATCTGGATTCGTTATTTTATTAGCTTTAATTTGTTGTAAATTACATAACCCTATCTTAACTACTTTTTGAGATATTGACATTTATGTAAAATGCAGCACACTGAGCCACGCCCCCTTTTATGGACACAAGGGTTTATTCTTTGCCTTCTGCTCATGCTGATGATCTGTGACTTTTGTTTTCTTTCTAATTACTGATGTACAATATAAAGGTCACTCCACACTAACCCTGTGCTGCTATCTATGAGAATTGCTCTTAATTATTTGACTAAACAGCTGTGAATGTTTTGAGCACCCTTGCATTTTGTAGGCCTACTATTTATATTGATACACTGTACTTTTAGAAAGTTTTCCAGCAATTCTAATATGTTTATTTTTAATATTGTTGTACATTGTTGTTATAACCATGGGTAACAGAAAAACTAAAAGGAGGCCTGTAAGAAAGATCCATGGAAACCAGTTTACAAACATGAAGAAAGTTGATAGGTTAGAGCAGGACAATACAATTGGATACCCAAAGGTGAAGGCAGTTGGTGTTCCTTCCAAACAGCAGTGGCACATAGCACAATGGATAAATATAAGCCTCAAAATGGACTACCTGGCAATTACTTGAAGCTGTCAAGCCAGTGTACTCCAAGCTGACTGATCCTGCTATGCTGAGGCGTTGTCTCCATGGCAAATGCAAATGCAAATTCAAAAGGAAATTTTAATGGCATGATATGGAGGAGATGCCCAAAAGATGGTTATGTAGGACTAAAAACATTGAATTTTTGTGTTATGGATGCTATTTGCCATTATAATTTTGGCCCAAATGTAGAATTGGAAACTCTAAAGCGAGTGGGTGTTACTATTGGTAAACATACTCGAGCCAGTGTGGAGTTGACTAAAGCTCTAAAACAGAAAAATTATCACCTACAAAACACCCTAGAGCAGAAAACCAGGAGGAGGTACCTGAGAGGAAGAAGAAAGATGAAGGAAGACCAGAATACTGCATTACACGGGACATCATATGATACAGGAGGTTTCTAAAACTGTGTTAAAACTTTGAGATGGATTTCTCTGGAATATAATTTTTAATGCTTTCCGTATTTTAAAAAATCATAACATTAGACCTAATTATCGTATTTCACTGAATATTCTTTTAAATAAAAGCCAAAAGCCTACTCCAGGGCACAAACCTCAGATATGTAACTATTGTTGTAAAATATAATTGATTATGTAATTTGTTTATAAACACTCACCAAAACATTTGTATCAACTAAAGTAATAGGACATCAACAGGCACAATTTCATTCTAGGATCATGTCTTTTAGGTTTATGCTCTACCTATAAGTGTTGTGAAGAAAATGCAAAAAACAGATTTGAGAAATGTCAATTAGTTTGGGAGCTATGATGTTTAAAACAATATCATACATTTTTAAACAAAATAATTTGTTATAAACAAATAATGCAATATTTTTAGTTTATATATATACTGATCTTTCTACTTTTTCTTGCTCATTCCAGTAACCTAAATTCCAAACAGGAAACCTTGTAATTAAAAAAAAATAAAATTCTGGGTGTACGGTCGGGTCGGAGATTTTAACTTTCATTAGTTAATTCTTTTGGCTCGGGGACTGGGTGTTCGTGCCGTCTTCAGCATTAGACTTCATCTTAAGTACGGCCTCATCCTTACACATGTGCAGGTCACCTATACGGCGTCAACTCTAAACACCCGCACCAGACCTCCCCGGAGGCCACACGTCATTATTATAAATGTATGTGAAATGTAAAAAAATGCATTATATTAGCTTTAAAACAACAGTAAAATATTTTAATAATAATAATAATAATAATAATAATAATAATAATAATAATAATAATAATAATAATAATACACCTCGGTCTCTTTAATTCACCTGTGGGTTGGGGTGGCAGAATAACATCCACAGTATCTCCTGCCTATCGTAAGGGAAGCGAGAGTCACCGCGCACCTCATCCCACCTGCTGTCCAGAGTCGTGAATTTTGAGACTCATTGGAATGTTTACTTTAGCTACCAGTTTGCAGTCGTGAGTTTTGATATTATTTGTAACTAATTTTAGCCCATGAGTTTTGAGACGTAACCGGCTATGCTGCCCCTAAAAAAATAATTTAAAAAATGCACTCATGCATCCTAGAGTCTGGCTTCTTCGCTGAATGGTCAACATATTGGTCTTCCGTTCCGAGGGTCCTGGGGATTGTAACAGCGTACAGTGAATTCCCCTGGTTCGTGGGTGGTTGTTCGTTTAAATACTCTTCTTCTCACACATACACTACTAACAACCATAGTGAATATAGCCTTCAACACAATGTTGATATCAGGAAGGGCATTTGGCCGTAAAACTGGACCAAACTATATCAAGCACCGACACCAGTAAATTAAGATTAAGGAAAGAAAGAATACGAATTCATGCGTCGTAAATCATCATAGAATAATTCGGAATTGACTCAAAGAAAATCAACGAAAAGTAACGAACAAGTTGGCCGTGCGGTCAGGGGCTGTGAGCTTGCATCCGGGAGATAGTGGGTTCGAATCCCACTGTCGGCAGCACTGAACATGGTTTTACTTGGTTTCCCATTTTCACGGCAGGCAAATGCTGGGGCCACGACCGCTTCCTTCCAACTCCTAGGCCTTTCCTATCCTGTCGTCGCCATAAGACCTGTCTGTATCGGTGCGACGTAAAGCAACTAGCAAAAAAAAAGTCAGAAGTGAAGTTCATAAGGGGAATGTCAGAGCAAATCGAAATTAAGGCAGCTGCCAGGAAGCAAGACGGGCTCTCTCCGATTCTCTTTAAGAGGGGTCCTGAAGAAAGCTCAAAGAAAGAGAGATAATAATAATTAATGACTTATTTGCTTTATGTCCCACTAACTGCTTTAAGAAATAGAGTTTGCGATTAAGAAATTCAGTTGGGGTCAGAAGTCAAGGCAGTCTTTTTTCCTCTTTCTTTTGCTAGAGGTTTGACATCGTACTAAGACATCGAAATTTTTCGATGAAGTAAGGTTGGAAAAGGGCTAGGATTGAGGACCTAGCGGCCGTGAGTTTAGTTACAGCTCCAGTATTTGGTTGGTGTGAAAGTGGGAAACCACGAAAAGCCATCTTCAGCGCTTTCGATAGTGGGATTTGAACCCACTATCTCCCGAATGGAAGTTCACAGTTACGTGACCCTGACCGCATGGCCATCTCGCTCGTTACTCAAGGTGGTAGGCACAATGTTAATTGTCTAGCCTTCACTGACGAGATCGCAGTTTTCTCCGTAAATGTACACATAGTAGAAGAACAAGTTTACAACGTAATGAGAACTCAGAGAAAGTTGAACTTCAAATAGATTGTTTCGAAATTCCAAATTCATAAACAATATTGGGAAATGTTTATAATAGAGTACGGAAAAGTCGACAAGATCAAGTTGAAATATTTATAATAAAAATAGGTAAATTAGACAAAGAAGATCACTAAACAAGAGTGAAAAACTGGAATTAGAGATCAAACTGATTAATCTACAAGAATTTTGGAACTGTTCCTCTGGCGCCTGTCATCAGGCTCAGGAAATTGATATTCCCTCTGATGCTGTATTTCCCTTTGAGGTAAGAAACTATCGGATCATGAATGTTCTCCAAATTCTCTCTGTGTGGTTGTTTCAAAATTCTCCTCAAACAAAATAGCTGGGTCAAATACTATTTCTTCTGTCGATTGCAGTTATATCTAAACCGCGCACCCCACCCCCTGTATATGGCAGTGAACTTGTTTGTTTGTCATCAGCCCAGACGTTAGTTGAGTCCTTCAAATACTACCACCAAATTTTAAGCGGTTATAGGGAAATCGCAAAAAACTCGATGGCGGCGCCGAAACGTGGTGTACTAAGCAAGCTGAGGAGTTAAACATCAGTCACTGTTCCTTACTGGATCAGGGATTGCTATTGCAGCACGACAGAGCCTCTGAGTAACATCTGTCACTGCAGCCAGACGTACTGGTCACGAATCTCATCACCGAGCACCACTAATACCTCAGCAGCTTTGATACTATCACAGCCATTAATAAGACTGAAACTTCAGTGGAAGCCAAATATTTTCTCTGGCATGTGTAAAAAGGCAGGTGCAAAAATACTTCATCTATCAAGGAATAGAACCAGGTGGTGAATATCTTCATTGACCACAAAATCAGATTCCCCAAGCGAAACAAAAATCAGACTCTACAATACGGGAACCTGTCGCTACAGAAGTATGTTCTCCATAAAACTCGGAGAAATAAGAGAGAATTTGAATTGAATTTGAATTTGTATTTATTGATGATTTACATGTCACTGAGGCTAAACAGCTCCTTTATTTAGCGTCTTCGTATAATACAGTACAGGTTTATGAACACACTAAGTACATTTTTTAATAATATTAAAATATTAAATTAAACATTAAACTAAAAAAATACAGATACCAGATGCAAAAAAATTAATTTTTTTAATAAGAAGTACGAAAGTATATCATTAAGCCTATTTAATATTTTAGACTACAAGAATCTAAAGAATATAAAGTTAAAACAGAGAAACAATTTGAGAGAGAGAGAGATCTAAGGAGACTGTTTACAATCGCCGAAAACAGAGCAAGGTGAATTTCGGCGCGAAAATCTGACAGCCTCTGGAAGAAAGCGAAAGAATGACAGATACGATTAGGAAAAGCTAGATGTTCCGAGCCGCATAATCAAAATGAATAACAGTAGAGTCACAAAAAATATTGAATTATGTTGACAAGAGTAAGAACGGCAAGCAATGTATTCAGGAAAGACAGATAGGCCCAGATGGGAGTTCCTGAAGGGATACTACAGAAAAAATAACTTCAGAAGACGAACACAACACTTCAGGTTCTCCAGTTGAAGGGAAATAAGTGACATCGTGACGGAAGAGAGAGGAAAAGGCAAAGAGCTACTGGAGTCAGAAAAGAAACAGAAAACAAAACCATAAAATGTATGCACTGGGTTTCTTGTGGAAAGGAAGAAATTAATGCAATAAATAAATAATGTTATTTGCTTTCCGTACCACTAACTGCTTTTACGGTTTTCAGAGACGCCGAGGTGCCGGAGTTTAGTCCGCAGGAGTTCTTTTACGCGCCAGTAAATACACCGACACGAGGCTGACGTATTTGAGCACCTTCAAATACCACCGGACTGAACCTGGATCGAACCTCCCAAGTTGGGGTCAGAAGGCCAGTGCCTCAACCCTCTGAGACACTCAGGCCGGCACAAATAAATGCAAGTCGATTGTAGACTGTTATGTCTTTCAGCACTCAGACTGTATGATTCTACGGTAAACTGAGCGCCTCTACAATGCTCCATCCCCAAATGGCATTACGACCTCTTCTGTTTCTAAATCTTTTACTTTAAATATTATTAAACGCTGTGTCCAACCATCTGTTTCTCGTAACTTTCCTGCCCAAGTCAATTATTCTTCTAGCTATCCTATCGTTCTTCATTCGCCTCACATTACAACTTCCTAACAAAGCCTTTATCCCTTCAATACAAATACCCTCCTGTAATTATTCCCATCCGTTAGTGACAACAATCATTCTCGCTACATTCATCCCTGTTACCTCCAGCTTATGTTTAAGATATCTCGCGTGCAGCCCAAGTTGGCCCAAAAGGCAAAGTGAACTGAGGATAACTACAACTGCTAAAGCATTTCTTTTGTACAAAGTACCGTTGAACACATTTTACACCTTCCATGGATTTCTCTCAATATACGAACATCCTAAGTGAATACTTTGTGAACCGAGCGAGTGGCTTCGGGGTTTGGGTCACGGAGCTGTGAGCTTGTATTCGGGAGATAGTGGGATCGAACCCCACTGTCCGCAGTCCTGAAGTTGGTTTTCCGTGGATTCCCAATTTCACACTGGGCAAATGCTGTAGCTTACCTTAATTAAGACCACGGCCACTTTATTTCCTCTCCTAACCCTTTCCTATCTCACTGTCGCCATAAGACCTCTCTGTGTCCGTTCTACGTAAAACACATTGTTAAAAAAAACACCTTTGTGATTTTTCTACTTGTGGTGCTTATTAATAGAATCCCTCGTACAGTGTTTTGCCTGCCGATATACATTGAAAGTTGCTGGAGAAAAGTAACCAAACCAACCGTCCCTCTCTTTGGTGTTCAGACTTTACGGTGACAACCTTCGAATATACCAACAGACAGGATGGACAAAAAATTCTTGGCAGTAGTAAATTACACATAAGAGTAATAACGTTTGGCTACCTCGATTATACCAATGAACTTCTTTTCTAGGGTTATTAGAAAGGAAATTAACTAGTAATTAACAAATAAATGATATTATACCTATAATATGCCAAAAGTGTATGCTGGTAGTGGTTAGTGTGATTAGCTGCTACCCCCGGAGGCCTGGGTTCGATTCCTGGCTCTGCTACGAAATTTGAAAAGTGGTACGAGGGCTGGAACGTGGTACAGTCAGACTCGGGAGGTCAACTGAGTAGAGGTGGGTTCGATTACCACCTCAGCCATCCTGGGAGTGGTTTCCCGTGGTTTCCCACTTCTCCTTCAGGCAAATGCCGGGATGGTACCTAACTTAAGGCTACGGCCGATTCCTTCTCTATTCCTTGTCTATCCCTTCCAATCTTCCGATCCCCCTCCAAGGCCCCTATTCAGCATAGCAGGTGAGGCCGTCTGGACGAGGTACCGGTCATGCTCCCCAGTTGTATCTCTCGACCCAGAGCCTGAAGCTCCAGGACACTGCCCTTGAGGCGGTAGAGGTGGGATCCCTCGCTGAGTCCGAGGGAAAAACCGACCCTGGAGGGTAAACACATAAAGCAGAAGAAGAAGAAGAAGAAGAAGAAGAAGAAGAAGAAGAAGAAGAATAAGAAGAAGTGTAGGCTATCTCACTGGAATATTCTCTGCCATCACTACGACCGTCAGCAACAGTATTATTAAGCAGGACGAAAATTCTTAAGTTCTGTGCCTATTGTCAATAGTGAGATCAGCATGTTTGTGTGCTGTAGCTATGTAGTGTTCATAATTTGCATAATAATATTATTTTGTGCGGCTTTTGTTAGCTTGGTGCAGCCCTTGTGATGGAGACCCTCCAACGAGTGTGGGTGGCATCTGCCGCGTATGGGAACTGCGATTTATTGTAATAGAGTATAGTGTTGTGTGTGGTGTGTGAGTTGTAGGGATGTTGAGGACAGTACAAACATTCAATCCCCGAGCCAAGGGAATTAACCATTTAAGGTTACATTCTCCGATGGGCCAGGAATCGAACCTGGGGACTTCTGAACCGAAGGTGACTACGCGGAACATTCAGCCAAGAAGCCGGTCGTTTGCATGTTGTCAATGCTGTTACCTTGAGGAGAGAGAGAGGGAGAGAGAGAAAATGTCGTCGTACTTTTCGGGGTCATCGAAAGTGTGCCTCACGTAGGTGATACAGGAGATTTCTGTGTTTATATTGTATATTTGGTAAATGTATCTAAAATGTAGGTTGATATGGGAGAATTCTGTGTTTCATATGAGTGCTCTTAAGTTCCCACATGGCACTGTTTGAAATGTAAATCAGTTACCTACACTTTTGTAGATTATAATCACGTGCGGGATCCATTATTTTAGGGATATTGAGCTATATTCTAAATATGATCTTGTGTCCAATATTACTATATTTTACGTAGTGTATTATGTATGTGAACATATTTTACCTGGCCAATGTGGACTAACTAGGCACCTACGGCCTTATTTTAAGCCAGTATACTGACGTCATCCGTGCCCGCACATCTTACCTCGTTATATTTGAATTTTGGACAACCGACAGTTTAGCTCAAATGGTTTCCCTCCATCTCCAGATTCCCTCCGTACAGACTGGACCGAAAAGGTTTCTTAGGATTTTCCTTTCTTATTCTCCTGTAGTGAATATTGTGGGATCGAATTCCGGTGGAATCTCTGGAAATTTGAGAATGTTTGAATTTGGGAGACACATGTCTGTAGATTTGTGTTAAGGTACTTTTATCAATAAGTAATTCGAGCACGCAGATGATAGTAGAGGAGAGATTGAAATTGCAATGTTTATTTTTATATCGTTTTGCTCAACTGAAGAGCATGATAGAACTTATTTAGCTGTTGTGTTTGTTTTATTGCCGGCCCCGTGGTGTAGGGGTAGCGTGCCTGCCTCTTACCCGGAGGCCCCGGGTTCGATTCCCGGCCAGGTCAGGGATTTTTACCTGGACCTGGGGGCTGGTTCGAGGTTCACTCAGTCTACGTGATTAGAATTGAGGAGCTATCTGACGGTGAGATAGCGGCCCCGGTCTAGGAAGCCAAGAATATCGGCCGAGAGGATTCGTCGTGCTGACCACACGACACCTCGTAATCTGCAGGCCTTCGGGCTGAGCAGCGGTGGCTTGGTAGGCCAAGGCCCTTCAAGGTTTGGTTTGGTTTGGTTTGTTTGTTTTATTACTTTTTTCATCTCCTCGTTTATTTTTATTTTTTCGTTTTCGGCCCAAGTTTTAATTGTTCTAGGTCTGAGTTTGCCTGAAAATTGATGATAGTCGGCTGGCCTTTCTGAACGCTTATCTTCCTACACAATTTTGTCTGTGATACTGATTTTCTGTAGGTCTCGTTCAATTTCAAGTAGCCAAATGTTCTTGACTTTCAGCAAAAGGTAAGCCTGATAATTCATATGAACAGTCTATCATTGTTGATTCTGAGAATTTGACCGTAAAATTTCAATCGCCTTTTCCTGAAAGTGTCCATGATTTCTCTTTCTTGCTTTTCTATGTTTTTATTAGTGATCTGCCTCCAATGTTGAAATTACACTATTATTATTATTATTATTATTATTATTATTATTATTATTATTATTATTATTATTATTATTATTATTATTGTTACCGTGGTTTGGTGGATTAGCAGAGGTGAAAGAAGGTGCGGGGGTGAACGGGTCTCAAACTACGAAATTAAAGTTAATTTAAAATTTAACAAGGTTATATTTTCTTTTCAAAATTCAGAAATAACAAGAATGGCAGGTACAGAGTAGCAAGGCAACAAAAGTACAATTACAGTATTTACCGGATTTGGGCTTCGAGCCCCGAACTCACAATTCTTGGGCAAATTAGCCCAACTTTACTCCAAAATAAGTTTTAACAGAGGGGCAGAAAACCCCATTCATGCCCAGGAGCGCTTGCTCCAAAATTACACCGTAAAGCCTCCTCGAGGCATACAACACTCAATTTTCAAGAAAGAGCCACTCGCTCTCAAACCTCAAGCCTATCAAAGGCCACACCAACCTCCACTTTCAAGTTGTCCTCTAAGGACATAGACACAGGGGTAAAATACCCAACCTACTGAGGCCTATTAAGTGAGAAAAGGGTTAATTACATGACCTCTAAAATAACAATTTGAGAGGAGGCGATCTGCACTCCTAATACCTTTTGTTTAAAACCTAATCTGGCTCTAGGCCTCTAATGCAAGGGCTAATCCCATACTAAAGAGGTGACTTTAGAAGAAAACAATTTACATTACGTTAAGGAAGAATCGGTTATGACAAATAAGTTCACCTCAAAACAATATGAGTGGGAGCTCGAGAGGGTTAAGCACTCTCTATCCCAATATGTAGCTTTAAAAGAGAATAGATGCTAAGAGTCTTTACATTTTAGGGAAAGTTACATGGTGGAAACTCTTCGGACCCGCCCCGAGAGTTAAACTGCTGAGCTAGCAAGAAAAGAAGTTATTAAACGGCCATTACCTTGTTGTTGAACTGCTGCCCGAGGAAAGAGGCGCTTTCCGCTCCCTGCTACGTACTTTACACTTTGAAAGTTGGTACTGAAGTGGCGCAGAGACCCGAAAATCAGCAGTTTATATACTCTCGTGGAAAGTTCGAGGCGTTTCGGAAATGAGAACACCCGCCCACAAAAACTTTATTGGCTAGGGTTAAGCAAGATATTCAAGTTGGAGAAGATACATCTGATTGGTGAGAAATTAATTAAAGAAATTCGGGATTGGCTGAATTCAAAACAAGGGGAAGGAAAGGGTTATACAACCAACTTAAACAATAACAGAAAGAAATTTAACAAGAAACAAACTTTGGAAAAAAAAATTTCTCCAAAAAAAAACAGTTCTTTCACTTCGCACTAGGGTGCACCATTGTAGTTCTTCAGTAGTGTCCTCTAGAAGAGAAAGTTCACACTTCTTACTACAGGTAAAACAAAAATACATCGAAAACGACCCAGTTCAGAAACTCCAAAATTTCCAAGTAGTGACATCTTCTGAGAAACTTGAAAATTAACACCTTAGATAAAGTTCAGGCTTCCTCCAGAAGGGGAGATTCAACTGGCGCCAAGTTTGAATTAGCGGCGTGGAGGTGTACCGCCCGGTACTATTATTATTATTATTATTATTATTATTATTATTATTATTATTATTATTATTATTATTATTATTATTATTCTGCGCGAATGGGTCACTTAGGACCACGCGGAATCAACATTTGTTTCGCTGTCCTCTTTATCCAATAGCTCTTCATTTTCGTCGAGTCTTGTAATTTCTACTCCTCCGTCCAAGTACGTCGTGTTGGTTTCTTCCCGTCTTCCTCAAATCCCCTTGTATGAACATTTTTCTGATTTTATTATTATTATTATTATTATTATTATTATTATTATTATTATTATTATTAGCCTGCTTGGTGGTCATGAGCGTTAAGGCGCTGTAACGGTTCAAATCCCGTTACAAGATGATATCTGTATTTTTATTATTTTATCTTATTTTATTATTATTATTATTATTATTATTATTATGTCAGTATTATTATTTTATCTGTGATATTATTACTATTATTGTAATTATCAGTCTTATTCAATTCTATTTTGCAATGCCTGTTGCTTGCAAGATTGCACTTAGATGTATGCATATATACGTATGTGTAGAATAACACTCAATACCTGTACAGTGAGAATTGTTGTATATATCAGAGATTGGAAGTGACGTTGTTATATTGCTATACCACTGGCGATTCTGCCAAGTCATCGCCACTCCATGGCTATGTCATCGTATTTATTTAGATATGCGCTCAGAGAGTCAGCCGCCCCGAGCTATTTCACCACTGTCTGTAATATCTGTCGCGTAGGTGGGAGTATGTCATTGTTATTTCTGGAGATTACGTAGCTGTGTCAACCAACGTCTATATAAGGTGGGTGCATATTGTAGCGTCAGTCATTAGTTATACGGATGCAGTACAGTGAAGAAGTCTACTAGATCAAGAGGCCTCAGTCGGTCAGTCAACAAGTGTGAACGAGAGATGGAGAAGACTCAGTGAGCCATTAATTATTGGTCATTGAGAGAGTGAGGACAAGGTTGGTCGCTCACTCAGTTGAAGACACGGACGCAAGGGCTTACCATGGAGTCAGAGAGGGCAACCCTGGACCTGCCAAGAGGTAATACCATATTGACTTACAAAGAAGTCAGATGATATGGAGAAGAAGCAGTCACAAGGATGTATCACCAAGTTAGGCGTGACACATCTACAGTAAACACCAGATCAAAGGAATACGTCGTAATTACACTAAAAGTGTTGAAGGTACAGTCAAGTGAATCAGTGAGGGAAATATTTCGCATAAATTGTTAAATGTCCGGTCAAGAAGAATTCAAATTCATGCCTAGTTTCTTTCAGTTGCAATGTCATAATTTCATATTCTCATCTGTTTTATCGCAACAAGACTCACTATTTTTTTGATATATTATTTAAAGAATATATATATTGTTCTATCAAACGAATTCATAGTTTCATTTCATTGACAGTAAAATATCTTAACCTCAAAATTAATGGGGAAACCGAACGCCAATCTCCTTTTCCCAGAACTTATATGGTATGTTGTCAAAAGTAAGCTTATTACCCCACACCCTAGAGATAGTCAAGAGTCTCATTCTATTATTGCTGTACTGAGTGACAGCTGGCGCCCTTCAAATAACGTATGTGTAAGTAAGCAGGTAACTAGTAAGTGTGAGTACAAGGTTCGACGAGTGTGTATTTTATTTAATGAATGTTAATTTTCAGATTTTCCATTTTAAATGCAGATATTTAATATTTTTTCAAGTTAAATGCAGTTTTATATTATATATGTTTATAAATTTAGTCAGCGAGTTAGGAGAGTCTCAATTGTGTCGACGCAACGTGGTGCACGAAGAAATTCAGAATTTGTTCTGAATGACAGCATATCATAGGTTCATTTGGGAAGAGTATGCACATTTAAGCCAACGGAATTATTACCGGTAAATTTCAGGAGTGTAATTTTGGAACATATATTTGTATTTTGGGGATATGTCAAGGGATTTGAAGAGGGAAATTAATTTGAGATCGCGTACTATCACTAGTGAACCAAAGATGGACAAGGAAGACAATAACAAGTCATGTGACGACGAGGTCATTGTTTCTGCGGACATCCAAGGTGAAATTCAGAATAGGGAGCAGGTGAAGACGATGGAAGCTTCTGGGGTAATTCAGAAAAGTGCAGAAATTGAGAAGCACACTGAAACCCAAAAGGAAATCGCGGGGGGAATGAACCAAGATTTTATAAATTTGATGATGTCCAAATTTACCGAGATCAGTAATGAAAACTGTAAAAAAACTGAGTGAAAATAGTAAGATAGAGATGAAAGAAATTAAAGAATTTTTTCGTAGTAGTAGAGAAAATAGTCAGAAACGCATGGAGGAAAATAATAAAGAGATGAAAGAATTAATTAATAATAATAATGAAAATTGTAATAAACAGATTAACTCTCTAAGTAATAAAATGGAACAAATGATTGGTATTAGTAATGAAAATAATAAGAAGCAAATGGAAGAATTAATTGGCAGTAATAAAGAAAATTTTAATGTGACCATTAGTAAAATAGATTCTAAGATAGTAGAGATAATCAAACATCTAAGTCAACATGTAAGTTAGAAAGTAAGTCAAATGAAGAATGTGTTGAAATTGAAGGTGAAATGAAGTCGAGTTGGAGCGAGCTTCATACTCAAATTGAGCATGTCAAAGGAACTTGTACAGAGAATATCAAGGAGTTAAGTAATAAGATTTATAGTAATCGGGAAGAAATTCATGAGGTAGTCGAGAAGAGATTGGACAAGATTTGCAATGCAGTTGGGGAAGAGATGGGGGAACAGATTAGTAGAAATGAGCAAGTTGAAAGCAAACTTGTGGAGGTCACAGAACTACGGAACGAACAGGAAACACTATCACAGCAGGTAAGAGAAAGAGAGGAAGAAGTGAGAATAGTGGAAGAGAATTCTGAGAGAGCAGCGGAAGAAGAAGGAGAAGAAGTTGTGAACTGCCAGGGTGTGATACGGCAAGAAATTAGAGGTGAGACAGCTTTAGAAGTGATAGTAGCGAGTGGTTTGTTCAGTAGGGATCGTGATTTAACCAAGTTTTCTGGAAATCAGTGTAATACTATAGAATTGGTAAAAGTAGTTGAGAAAAGATTTGCAAGTAAGTTGAGGAATAATGTTATTGAATGGAAATATGTGTTGGAGATTTTGTCTAATGTTTTTATCGGTGAAAGTAAAATATGGTTTCGAGTGTACTGGGATAATATGTTTAATTTAGAAGAGATTAAAGTGTTCATTGATAGGCTTTGGGAGGAATGTGTACTAGGGCGCGCGCGCGAGAGAGAGCGCATGATAGCTGGGGAAAGTAGTATAGTAGAGAGAGAGGGAAAAATGTTAGCCGTGTATCAGAGGAGAGGGGGTGATCATGATGAGCAGAGGATTAATAGTTGTGTCAATGGTGAGAGGGGTCAGAGGAGTAACCAGAGAGAACTGGAAGATGGGAGGCGTATGTATTGGCGTTATGAGAGAGAAGGTCAGAAGAGTAATCGGAGAGAATCGGAAGATGGGAGGCGTATGTATTTGAGTTATGAGAGAGAAGGTCAGAAGAGTAATCGGAGAGAATCAGAAGATGGGAGGCGTACGGATTTGAGTTATCAGAGGGATTATAATAGTCTTAATACGAATGTTATCCAAGTGTCGTTATCGAGCCAGAGTATTTCAGATTCACAGGGAATCGGGTAAGTTAAGTGGACAGGCTGAAGGTAGTAGATGAACAGGTATTTAGTATAAGTAGTTATATAGTGAAAGTAGATTTAAGTATAATGTGATTGTGACCTAAGTAATGTTAAGTGAGATATTTAAGTAATGACGTAGTCGTAGATAATGAAGTAATTAATTGTAGCAGTAAGTTAGACGTAAGAAGTGAAGGTAAATGAAGGTACTATTAGATATTATAACAGTCGTTGGGTAAGTTACGGTGAGTAAATAAGATGATAGCGGTACCAATCATAAGTAAAGATAATTGTAAGTTTCATCTATGTGTTGTACCAAAGCTTGTGTATTCAGTTGTTTTAGGAGCTGACTTGGTTGCAAATCATGGAAGTAGAATAGACTTTAATTTAGGTAGTGTGTGTTTGTTCTGGGAGTAATCTAGCAAAGAAGTACGTGTTAATTATGATGGTCTGAGGTAAGTGTGTTGGTGGCGTGTGTTCTTTGAAATATATGAGAGGTAAGTGAAGTTGTTCCTAGTGAGAGGAAATGTTTTGTTGGGTGTGTTACGTGTCTATAACGACCAGTATCCGCGGGATAGTCGGTATGAGGCAGTTACGTGAGGTAATTTGAGTGAATTACAGGAGGAGTAATTGTGTTCGATGTTAGGTAAGCATCGAGAGGTATTTAGTGGTAAGTGAGGAAGAACATGTATATGAACATAAATTTGTAGTAAATGACCAATGATCGTTTGTGGGAGGTAAGTACCCCATTCAACTTAAATATGCTAGTGAAGTCTAAGAACAAATAAACATTATGCTGGATTACGGAATAATTGAACCATCTTGTAGCCATAGTATTGATTCTTTAATTATTGTTGCCAAGTAGGATGTGATTTTTTGAGATATGTAAGTTTACAAGGGCAAAATTGATTCAGTTTGAGTGACGGAGTGCTACTCAGAGTTCCATTTCATCATCTGCAGAGGCGGGAAATATGTTGAAGTTATTCTTTTGTATCAGGGGTATTTCACTATTGTGAACCGTATCGGGAGTGTGCTTATTCTTTAAAAGATCAGGAAGGGAAGATTGTCGGTACTTACAACATTAAGAACTTAAAGAAATATTTCACGTGAGATTTGTTGAAATAAGAGTAAGATGATTAAATTTTGTGAGAAACTGGCAAAATAAAACTAACATCTGCGATTGGCGTGTGAACCAAGTGTCGTATTGGTGCATTGGAAGAATAAGTGCTACATTGTCATGTTCTGTGTGACAAAACTGAGAACAGGACATTGGACAGTTATCTGCGATAACAATATGCGAGAAAAGTTCTCATATAAGTGAATTTTCACAAAAAGTTTTGATATGGTAAAAAAAGGAGAAGAATGTTGTATATTGATTGAAAATTATCTCTGTGTGTTAAATTAAGGGCTATGTTCTTGTGTATTATATGAGAATGGGACACTGGACAGTTATCTGCGATGACAATGTGCGAGAAAAATTCTCATACCTTTGATATTTTATAAAATGTATGGATGTTGAAAAAGAAAATTATTGTTGTATACTCATTTGAAGTGTTTATATGTGTCAGTGTTATATTTATATTATGTTGTTCATAAATCAATCGATTCTTTGTTCTTCGATTTATTTATGAGGGAGGCGAATTGTAACGGTTCAAATCCCGTTACAAGATGATATCTGTATTTTTATTATTTTATCTGTATTTTATTATTATTATTATTATTATTATTATTATTATTATTATTATGTCAGTATTATTATTTTATCTGTGATATTATTACTATTATTGTAATTATCAGTCTTATTCAATTCTATTTTGCAATGCCTGTTGCTTGCAAGATTGCACTTAGATGTATGCATATATACGTATGTGTAGAATAACACTCAATACCTGTACAGTGAGAATTGTTGTATATATCAGAGATTGGAAGTGACGTTGTTATATTGCTATACCACTGGCGATTCTGCCAAGTCATCGCCACTCCATGGCTATGTCATCGTATTTATTTAGATATGCGCTCAGAGAGTCAGCCGCCCCGAGCTATTTCACCACTGTCTGTAATATCTGTCGCGTAGGTGGGAGTATGTCATTGTCATTTCTGGAGATTACGTAGCTGTGTCAACCAACGTCTATATAAGGTGGGTGCATATTGTAGCGTCAGTCATTAGTTATACGGATGCAGTACAGTGAAGAAGTCTACTAGATCAAGAGGCCTCAGTCGGTCAGTCAACAAGTGTGAACGAGAGATGGAGAAGACTCAGTGAGCCATTAATTATTGGTCATTGAGAGAGTGAGGACAAGGTTGGTCGCTCACTCAGTTGAAGACACGGACGCAAGGGCTTACCATGGAGTCAGAGAGGGCAACCCTGGACCTGCCAAGAGGTAATACCATATTGACTTACAAAGAAGTCAGATGATATGGAGAAGAAGCAGTCACAAGGATGTATCACCAAGTTAGGCGTGACACATCTACAGTAAACACCAGATCAAAGGAATACGTCGTAATTACACTAAAAGTGTTGAAGGTACAGTCAAGTGAATCAGTGAGGGAAATATTTCGCATAAATTGTTAAATGTCCGGTCAAGAAGAATTCAAATTCATGCCTAGTTTCTTTCAGTTGCAATGTCATAATTTCATATTCTCATCTGTTTTATCGCAACAAGACTCACTATTTTTTTGATATATTATTTAAAGAATATATATATATTGTTCTATCAAACGAATTCATAGTTTCATTTCATTGACAGTAAAATATCTTAACCTCAAAATTAATGGGGAAACCGAACGCCAATCTCCTTTTCCCAGAACTTATATGGTATGTTGTCAAAAGTAAGCTTATTACCCCACACCCTAGAGATAGTCAAGAGTCTCATTCTATTATTGCTGTACTGAGTGACAGCTGGCGCCCTTCAAATAACGTATGTGTAAGTAAGCAGGTAACTAGTAAGTGTGAGTACAAGGTTCGACGAGTGTGTATTTTATTTAATGAATGTTAATTTTCAGATTTTCCATTTTAAATGCAGATATTTAATATTTTTTCAAGTTAAATGCAGTTTTATATTATATATGTTTATAAATTTAGTCAGAATGTTAGAAAACTTACAGCGCCAAGTCTGTCAACGTGGTTAGCCGGTTCGAGTCCCCTTGATTTAAAACATTTTCACCATCAGGATGTTTCGAGAGGTGGTAATATACTATCTGTAGTCACTTGATTGCGTGCCAAAAGCTTGGACTCAATTCCAAATCTCTCCACAGTGTTCACATGGAGTGATAATGGTGGTGGTGATTATTGTTTTAAGAGGAAGTGCAACTGAGCTCTATTAACACTAATCAGAAGGGAAAAAATGGAAGGGATCTAACACTTCGAAAAATGAAGGTATCGTCCAAAGTAAGACTAGGGTCACGAAGGTCGTGGAAATGAAAGACTCCCTAGGCCTCAAATGCTCTCATACCATCGGGGTGGGAAATGAACAAGAGTTGACCAAGGGAGTTCGGATAGGCTGGATGAATATGAGGAGGCTGGCACAAGTGGAAGCCATGATACGATACAGTTAAGGGTCGCCCTGTCACCAACCCACCCTCCTGGGGCCCCGTTTAGTCACCTCTTGCAATACGTAGGGGATACCGTGGAGTATTCCATCCCTCCCCCCCCCCACAGGGGGATGTTTATATGGAGTGAGTGTATATGATGCTGCCGGTTGTCATTCGTTCGTCGTATGCGGACATTAATCCTTGAGTGGACAGGAATGTGTCGACACCGGGTTTCAACCTCTCCCTGCCTCATCATTATCTCGCACCCAGACGCGCAGGTTGCCCATGGGAGTCAAATAGAAAGACCTTCACCAGACGAGCCAAACACGTCCTTCCCGGCACTAAAAGTCATACAATAAATACATAAATTATTATTATTATTATTATTATTATTATTATTATTATTATTATTATTATTACTGTTGATTTCTGGAAATCTAACACGTAGAATTTCCTTGCACGAGGAAATCCTTCACTTGTAGAACTAATTGGAACCTCTGCCCTCCTGAGATAGCTGTGTCTATGTGAGAAGCATGACAGTGTGTGATATAATTGGGATAGCGGAGAGGCCAGGCAGGGCCCGGGCGCAGCGCTCTGTTGAGAGTGGTCCAGCTCGGGCGTCTGGCACAATCAATACGCCGTGCTCTCCGCCACGCCAGTTAGAGCGTCGTCTACTTCCGTGTCATGTTCTCCTGCCGGCTTTCTTCAGCCTCCTCCTAGCAATACTTTAAATGGAATCTAATTACATTCCTGAACATGCTTCTTTCAGTGCGAGGTAATGAGAATATCACACCCAGAGACGAATTTTATACCAGCCAAACCAGTCAGTGCAATACATCTTTAGATCAGAATCAGCCAACCTGGTTAACAACACCTTGTGAGCGTTCCTACTTAGGGTTACAACTGAAAACTACTGGGATGAGTGGTCCAAGTTGGCGGGTTCGATACCAGCTCAGTCCTATTGGAAGGGAATTTAATAGCCAGTAAAATAACTCCTGCGTGGCAAAAATTCCGGCACCTTGGCGGCTCTGAGCCAGTAAAGGTAGTTGGTGGGACGTAAAACCAATAAATTACAACGGTCCTTCAAAAAATAAGGTATCAAGAGCTCGCAGGGGGCAACTTTATGTTGCAGGCAGATAGAAGGATACACAGTAGTGGGGCATTGACACGTATTACTGTTCGACATAGTTCCCACTCTTGTACCAGCGCTTGTTCCAACGGTACAAGGCATCTATGCTGGCATGGAAGAGGATTCCTTTTTTTACAATTGGCTTTACGTCGCACCGACACAGATAGGTCTTTTGGTGACGATGGGATAGGAAAGGGTTAGGAGTGCGAAGGAAGCGGCTGTGTCCTTAATTAAGGTAAACACCGGCATTTGCCTGGTGTGAAAATTGGAAACCACAGAAAATCATCTTCAGGGTTGCCGACAATGGGATTCGAACCCACCATCTCCCGAATGCATGCTCACAGCAGCACGCCCTAACCGCACGGTCATCTCGCTCGGTCGGCGTGGAAGAAATCAGCAACCAGTCCCTGAAGCCACGCTATGACGGCATGCTGAACGGCCATATCGTCCTTGGATCGCTTACCATCCAGGTGCGTCTGCGACGTTCCAAAAAGGTGGAGACTTTTCGATGCCTTGGTGTACTCTTGGAACACGCGTTTGGATTATGTTGACAGTTATAGGTACGTATCAGTTCACTACTAGTGTGTATCTTGATATCTGCGAGTAAAATAAAATTTCTCCGTGCGAGTTCTTGATACTTTATTCCTTCAAGCTACCTTGTATGTCATTTAAGTATGGAAGACCACAGTTAGTATGTTTACATGCAGGATTCAGATCGATCTGAGTACGCTTCCCGTATTGAAAACGCTACGTAAACGGGGACTCAGTTCGGAATGAGTCTCAAGGTTGATACGGTAAAATCTGGGGTCGTATCGTGCTCGGTTCGAATTGTGTTCCATGTAAACGCGGATCGTACTGAGATCGTATTGAAAACGACTGCGCACACACTCCATGTTTGTTTTGACGAAAACACCATCATCAAAGTCCTGTCGAAATAACAAATATAATAAGCCAGTAAATATATTTACCTGTATAAATGATCAGCAACTGCAATCATATTATAAGAGGGCCAGCCCTTGCGATTAACAAAATCACGATAACCTTCTGTTGGGGGTAAAACTGAAATGTGCGTTCCATCTATTGCACCAATTACATTTGGAATACCACACATACTTCCAAAACTGAAAGTTATCTCCTGGGCTTCTACTGCATTTGGCGTTTGTAAATTCTAAGAGGTGATATCGATTTTACTACAATTCTGCATCGTTCATATACGTCGATGTTGACTGGCGGATTCAGTATGATACTTAAATAGCCTACTACATGTACAGTAAACAGGGATCGTATTCAGTACGGTAAGTGTACTCAAATCGATCTCAATCCCCATGTAAACGTACTGAATGCTAATGTTTCCTTTATCGACTAGGCTACTATATTGTGGAAGAATCTTCTCGTCGTGGTGAAGTAAGCAAAGCAAAGTCACCTCCGTACAGGTCATGAAGGCCCTTGGAGGAGTGGAAGGTAAAGGCTTCCACCATTGTTAACTTCGGCACGTGATGGGGTAGAGGGGTTAGCTGTACGCCCGGCCGCCTTTGCCCCCAGGAATTAACATGGTACTCATTTTTGGTGTAGGCTGAGTGAACCTCAGGGCCATATACACCTCCAGAAGTGGAAATCTCGTTTCTTAAATTTTACGACTCGTGTTGAAGCAAACCAGCCAAAACAAACAAGTTAAGAAAGAGGGGTTCGAAAAGGGTTTCATATAAACGAAAAAGTAATGTCATTCCTTATGCGGCCAGTCCCTGCTATGAGTGGTGTGAAAATGTTGCTCATAGGGTCGGTTGGTGCATGCATTTCACTGGGATTAGCAGACTGATATGTAATGACAACCTCTAGTTCAGTGAGGAAAGCAAAAGGAAAATACTTCACTCCTTATTTCCCTAGTACGCCTCTTCAGTGATGCTTGGGCTCTATGACAGCTAATGGTGGAGCTGTTGAGGATCCAACCATCCTTCGGGTTGAGGACTGGACTTACACGTACACAAGTGAAAACAAAATGAATATACCATTGGATAAACTGACGATATCTTCACAACTCATCATCTATTTCGAGATGCGCCAGCAAGACGTCTAACTGGCTAAAAAAAGCGCCCAGAAAAAGTTTTCAAGTGTTAGTGTATCTTACAATGTGGATGGACTTTGACAAATTTTTACACATTAAGAGTACAATACATAATTGTATATGCAGTTCATAACTTTTTAAAAATAGTCCACTGATGCAGAAGTCAAATCATTGAACTCAACAGGGCATCAGAAAGCAGTGCACAATCATAAGAGAGATAGTAACTTATTCCATATATGTAGCTAGGCAGCACACACGCTGTCTTTATTTTTCCGAATTCTGTTCAGCTTATATCATATCCCCTTGGTAAGTCAAATCTAAGGGCCTTTGCAGTGTTAAATGGCATACCAGGGATTTTTGAGTCCCCCTATGGGCATGCGGAGCAGAGAATATAAACCACCGGGTGCTCTCATATTGAGAGCATGTGTTGACCTTTAATGGTTCTACTTACTTGTGCGAGCTCCCTCACTTTCATCTTTCCTATTCGACCTTGATTGGTAAATCTCTTCCAACCCCGACGGTATTAGGTTTCGGAGGCCTAGGGTGTCTTTCATTTTCACGTCCTACACTCTCTTTTGCTGAGACTTTCTTCTGATCGGAACTGGTACTTAGATTGGATGCTGTGAACACATTTTCCACAAGCCTAAAATTTAAATGATTCATTATTCTTATTACATTGGCGGAAAAGAATCCAAACACCATGCAATAAGGAATGTAGAATACGGAAATTTTGGCAATATATTTGTCGACGTAACATATTTAATTGATTAATATCGGTGCGAGAAAAGCCATCGCAAATGTGCCATGCTGGTCCATTAATAACCGCATGACTGTTGAATGCAGGCATACAAACGTGCATGGTTGTGTCGTACAGGTGCCGAATGTCAGCTTGTGGGATGGAGTTCCATGCCTGTTGCACTTAGTCGGTCAATACAGGGACGGTTAATGCCGGTTGTGGATGACCCTGGAGTTGTCGTCCAATGATATCCAATATGTGCTCGATTAGAAGACAGATCGGGGACCGAGCAGGCCAAGGCGACTTGTCGACACTGTTGAGCACGTTGGGTTACAACAGCGGCATGGGGGCGTGCATTATCCTGTTGGTAAGCACTGCCGGGAATTCTGTTCATGAATGGCAACACAAGTCGAATCACCAGACGCACGTACACATCTGCAGTCAGGGTGCATGGGATAACCACGAGAGTGCTCCTGCTGTCATAGGAAATTGCTCCCTAGATCAGAATTCCCGGCGCAGGTCCAGTGTGTGGACGCCGCAGACAGATGGATTGTTGGCACTCACCTGGCCTCCTAACCAACACACGGCCAACACTGACACCAAGGCAGAACCGTCTTTCATCGGAATACACAATGGACCTCCACTCCATCTTCAAATGAGCTCTCGTTTGACACCACTGAAGTCACAGTTACAGAGTAAGTGGAATGCACGCCGCAGGGCTTCTGACTCGGAGCTCTCCTTCAAGTAACCAATTTCGAACAATTCGTTGCGTGACTGTGGTACCAAATGCTGCTGCAGATGCAGTCCGCTGCGCCACAGCCATACGCCGAATACGGCGGTCCTCCCTCTCGGTGGTGCCACGGGGCCCGGTCTTCTTACGAGCGTACCTTCTCGTAACCACTGCCGCCAGTACGCATACACAGTGGAGACATTCCTGCCAAGTCGTTCTGCAATAGCGCGGAAGGAAAATCCACCTTCACGTAGCCCTCGTTCAACCGCAGTGAGCTGTTGATACTGGCCTCTTCGTCGTCGTAAAGGCATTCTTGACCCACTCGCAGTCACTCCGTACAATCTCACAGGTAACTAACGCTCTCGCACAGTACAGCCCGAATTTAAAGCAAACCTGATGTGCAACGTCATGGGGCCGCTACTAGCGCCACGCTAATGCGATTTTCGGGAAATGTGAATGAACGTCATCTTTCAGATGTGTAAACACGCCTACCAACGTTCATTAATCTAGCACAACCCCTTCTTGGTGTTTGGATTTTAAAAATTACTTTTATTAATATACCATATCCTTGAATGTTTTATCTTTTATGAATGTTTAGTGGTTTTAATATTAATTTTGTTGATATGGAATGTCCGACTCCATGGCTAAATGGTTAGCGTGCTGGTCTTTGGGCACAGGGGTTCCGGGTTCGATTCCCGACAGGGCCGGGAATTTTAACCATCATTGGTTAATTTTGCCGGCACGGGGGCTGGGTGCATGTGTTGTCTTCATCATCATTTCATCCTCATCACGACGCGCAGGTCGTCTACGGGAGTCAAATTAAGAGACCTGCATCTGGCGAGCCGAACTTGTCCTCGGACGCTCCCGGCACTAAAAGCCATATGCCATTTCATTTCATTGATGTATAATCAACGTTCTTACTGGACTAAAGTTTCTTAACTCCAGAATGGATGACCGGAGAGACGTATGTAATAATCACGAGACCGTAGCAATGTCCAGCTTGTGCCATCGTTCCTGTCTAATGTTTCTTGATCAACACATATCCTTTTATGACCCCAACTGTTAGATTTTCGAGGCCGAGGGAATCTTGCCCCTCCCCTTCTTTCTTCTTCTTTCCCAATCTTTAGCCGATTTACTCATTTAGGTATCAGGACACTTACTATGCTGATTAATGTTAAGAGGTGCAGATCATTTCGTTGGTGAGACCACAACTACTATAACTCTGCTCTGCGTCGTCTTAACGAATTCCCTAGCTGAAAATGGTTTCCACTGCTCTATTTGAATCACATGACTTTAAATGTATTTACGGAGCATCTTACTCAATTTAATTTCCACAGTGGTATTTAGTTCTCTGGCCTCATTGTTAGGATCATTAATACAAGAGCCCTCCTCCTCCTCCTCCTTAGCCTGATGACCATGGCACTATTTAGTTGAAGAGTACTCTTAAATCAGACATGACAACTGAAGCCACCATTACATAATTTAAGACTAAATACATTAAGTAGTTGTAAAATTTATGAAATGAAGAGAATTTTTTCTTACAAGTTGTTTTACGTCGCAGAAACACAGATACATCTTATGGCGACGGTAAGCCAGGAAAGGGCTAGGAGTGGGAAGAAAGAGCAGCCTTAGCCTTAACTAAGGTACAGCCCCAGCATTTTCCTTATGTGAAAATGGGGAGACCACGGAAAACCATCTTCAGGGCTGCCAACAGTGGGGTTCGAACCCCACTGGATACTGGCCGCACTTAAGGGACTGCAGCTATCGAGCTTGGTGAGAATTTGTTTTTGAAGAAGATGTAGAAGCAAAAATAAAAGAAAGAGAGGTTACAATTACCTTACCATTATGTTTGAGGTGGGGTCTGTGTTTCCCGTAGAATTTCCAGTATTTGCTGACGTAGGCTTACCGGTACTCAAATTATAATACAATTCTCATCTATTACGATTGCATTGCAAATTTGATTAAATTTTTTAACTATGGCAAAATACTATTAGGGATTTACTTAAGGAAATAAATAATGTTCGAAATAACTTCCGTAGAGGGTATATTTCTATGCAGAGGTTTGAAAGACATCTTTTCTTGTTCGAAGAGTCCTCTAGCTTGCATTACAGTTTAGTTGACGTGAGTTGAATAAACAGCAGCTCTTCTGAAGTACTCCAGAGAAAGTGGAGAAGCATGATTAGTGAAATCGGTAAGCCAGCGATACCCATAAGCACCGTACCAGCTTTAGAGTAGATTCCGACCTGTCTCTAGTATAGAACAAAAATAAATATGAAGAAGAAGAAGAAGTTAATTTTTATGTTGTTATTTCTACTAAATATACCATCATTTGAGAGGAGTACATGGTTCTAGGTGAACGACTGCATAAAGTAGTAACTAACTCACCAAGTGAAAGTTCCTTTATTTCTCCATTAGTCATTGAATATTTGCGACGATCACATTATGTTACTCAAGTTGTATCTTAATTATGTCACCTCATGACAAATAAAAGAAAAATCTACGCTACTGCTATGCATTCTACATGACAGAATAGAGGAAAGACAACATCTTGGGGTACTTATCGTTGACGGATTCTTGTAGATTATCTCCATCCTCTCATCGGGCTGAATTTTTAATGTTATTTTCGTTTCACCATAGTTCCAGGCCTGTCAGGACACTAATCTTGTTCAAAACCGAGTGATAACTACAAACCGAGAAATTAATTCATTAATTGATTGCATAAAGGGCACCTGAGCCATGGCTCTTAGTGATGCAATACAAGAATGCACGTATTTAATTAAAAAGCTTAAGGGAAGTCATGACTGAAATTTTGAAGTACAATTTACCACTCATGAATACCAAATTTAAAACACGGGAACATATTAATAAGATATAGCCACACACTAATTTGGAGATGATTAGTTAAGAGGTTGCAAGGTTATTGACAAATAATTTTTATATATCGAACGGAAAATGCTCCATGTGGACAGTGTTTCTTCATTATTTTGGGGCTATAATTGACAGACTTGAGCCTTCGTGGCTCAGACGGCAGTGCGTAGGCCTCTCACCGCTGGATACCGTGGTTCAAATCCCTGTCAATCCATGTGAGATTTGTGCTGGACAAAGCGGGTGCGGGATAGGATTTTCTCCCGGTACTCCGGTTTTCCCTGTCATCTTTTATTCCAGCAACACTCTCCGTTATCATTTCATAGCATTTATCAGTCACTCATAAGTCACTTTGGGAGTGGCGATCCCATTGTACTAATAGCCTATATATGGTTCATTCATTAGATCCCTGACCCGGTCAAAGAATGGAAAACAGGTTGTAGGTTTTCATTCATTTTCAGTTGGCAGAATTGTTAAAAAATAACCATATACCTAATAATAACTCTAAGTTTTGCAGTCAGATATAAACTATTGGAGATACCACTTTTGAATGTTTTATTATTCATTCAATAGAAAAAAATCTACTTTCATGCTATTCTAGGAGCAAAAGTATGAAGGTAATATTCAACCGATAATAAAATGCAGAAATACTTTTAATTCCTGTTCATAATCAAACATTCTCTGAGAACTTCAGGTGAATCCGATAAGAACTATGTCGCAAGGAGCATTTTATGCATGGCAAGAGCTGAAAAAGTTTAAGGTATTAAAAAAAGCAATTTAACGTTTTAAGAAACTGCCCTGACGTCTTTCTCCTCTTACACACAGCGTAGGTCTACTACAAGGTAAATATATTCCAGCGGCTTTCTTGAAACAGTAAACCAAAAGAACGTTGAAACTCATCTTGTTCGACGGCGTGAGAAAAAAGGGCGTGAGCTTGTTCTACATACGCCGAATCCGGCATTTATAACTTTAATAATTGCATTCCGGAAAACTGATAACGGGATTTGAAAGAGAAATAATTGGGGACTTTTTAAGTTCAAAAAATCGTAACGTTTCAGTCACGAGTTCCGTTAAGTGTTAACCAGGAAGGGGAGTTAGGGATTGGAATAACTTACCAAGGGAGATGTTCAATAAATTTCCAGTGTCATTGAAATCATTTAAGAAAAGGCTAGGAAAACAACAGATAGGGAATCTGCCACCTGGACGACTGCCCTAAATGCAGATCAGTATAAAATGATTGATATAAATTGATTGACCTACAACAATCAGATCGTTACATTATATTACATAATTTAGATAGAATGTAGACCTTTGATAAGTTTGTTTTTAAATACCGGTATAAGGAATGAGGAAGATTTATTCGAACTTCTTCGGGAAGTGAATTTTAGTCCGGTTCCTCTTGGGTGCTTCACTTTGAACCATTTACTGTGCTAGTCGCCACCACGAGACATGGGTTGGCTGGTCATCGGCGCTCTTTTTCCGACTGGTGTCACTGCGGATGTGGTTACAGAGAGTAATGCCGAGAATCTGACCAAAGCATCTTTCTGGAAGATGTCCAGCTTCCTTTCTCGGACAATACAGCATACATACGACATATCTATATATATCAAATAAGATTTTTGTCCGTACATTGCTCACAATTTAAAAAGAATGGCATTTCTGTCTCGGACGCGTCCACAGTAACAAGGAAATGCACTTTTTAATTTTCCGCCTTGTCTGTCTGTCTGTCTGTCTGTCTGTCTGTCTGTACGTACGCGCATGACGAGAAAATGGCTTAAGAGAATTTAATGAAAATTAGTATGTGAAGTCGGGTAATGATGCAATACAATCCAGACTATAAATAATTTTATTCACGCTGTGTAAAATGGTAGCTTAGGGAAAGACAAACTTTTATTCTCAAATATTTATGTAATTAATGGTCCTATCAGAGCCTCCATGGCTCAGACGGCAGCGCGTCGGCCTCTCACCGCTGGATACCGTGGTTCAAATCCCGGTCACTCCATGTGAGATTTGTGCTGGACAAAGCGGAGGCGGGACAGGTTTTTCTCCGAGGAGGTTAGAGAACTTCACAGTTCTCCTGAATATACTTCTCCTGAGCACTGCTTGTTGCTATATTGATGACTGCTGTTTTACGGAGCCAAACAGTGATGTCATCGGCCCAACGCTTGATGCCTTATGGCTGTAGTTAATATCGTTCACATTTAAAAGGTGATTCTTCTTAAATAAAGCCCAGTGTTTCTAGAAAATGAAAATCTACAGCCTATTTCCAGTCATTCGACTGGGTCAGGAATGGAATGAAGGAAGCTCCCATCTAGCGGCGAGGATAGGAATTGTGCCGGCTCCCGAAGTCTCTCACACTCATCTGGGGCATTAATTAATGACTGACAGCTGGAATGAAATGATATTGGAGAGTATTGTTGGAATGAAATGACAGGGAAAGCCGGAGTACCCGGAGAAGAACTTGTCCCGCCTCCGCTTTGTCCAGCACAAATCTTAAATAGAGTGACCGGGATTTAAACCACGTAACCCAGTGGTGAGAGGCCGGCACGCTGCCGTCTGAGCCACGAAGGCTTCCTAATGTCTCTCGAATACTTGACAAATGTATTAAGTCAGAATAGTAAAAGCGACACATTTTCTCGGTTCAAGTAAGTCACGTCTATATAATCCGAGCAAGTAGGCGTGCGGTTGGTGTCGCGCAGCTGTGAACTTGCATTCGGGAGATAGTGGGTTCGAACCCCACTGTCGGCGCCATGAAGGTAGTTTTCTGTGGTTTTCCCTTTCCTATATCATCGTCATCATAAGACATACCTGTGTCGGTGCGACGTAAAGAAAACTGAAAATACAAATAAAAAATCTTTACATAACAAACGGCAATGAAAATAATCGCCGTCTGCCTCTATGGACATTTGGTCGCGGCGCTTCATGTTTTATTTAATGCGCCCCATCATAGAAGTATCACTCTTTCTCATCTCTAGTGATATTGTGCTCTTGTTCTTGTGCGGTTTGAGGTATGTTATAAGAATATTTGTTTAAGGTAAGAAGAAGTTAGAGCAATTCATACCGGGGATCATAGTAGCCACTGTCCCGCCAGAGACGGTATGGTTTTCAAAACAATTCCGTTAACTCTTTTGATGTGTGGTAGATCACCCTGTCTTTATGGAAATATCCTTGTACTAGTTCCTTGCTGTCAAATTATTCCATAAACTTTGTGTCAACCATATTCTTCGAAAGAGAATTGGCACAATGATTCCTAAACCCGGTATGGTACACATACTTCCACTTTTATAGGCTGTACATCTCTAGTGGATTTTCAGCAAACCAATATACAGTAGTACCTACAATTCTAGGCGATTCTTGCGCCAACAAATGAGACTACGATTCGTCTGTGAGCCAAGTGATATCTAACGTTCTGAATCAGGAAAATCAAGTCTACTTTCTCTTATCAAATTCCTGTAACTGCTGCATTGCCGTTATGTTATCATTTCCTGGCTACGCTTTAGCATGTTGAGTGACAGTATTCCGTTTCCTTGGACAATGGACGCAAGGACGTCAGAGATGAACGTTCTAACGTGCTATTTAGAATGCTTACTGTGGTCGATATTTTTTTTGTTCATTCAGAAGACATGTTGATATTTTTAGTTTGCAGTTTCAGATTTAGTCGAAGACCTTTCGCCCTCTAAACATTGTCTTGAACTGTCGTTAAACTGCAATTAATGATCTATTACTCAGTTGAGTACGCGTGATAAAAGAGTGTTTGTCAAGAGAGTACGACTTTCTGGAGGTTTCGAGTGATTTATTGATGGTCTAATGTAGCATCAATTGATAATGTATTAGCCTCATTTTAAAATTGGTGTAAAAAGAGTCTGTGTAATCGTTTCTTTCCTAAAAGCAGATTTTTTCTTCGGTTCTATACAAATTACGCTATTTAATATATCCTGCATTTGAGTAATGGATGAATAAAATTTGAAATTGGGAGGAAAAACTAAATAGTAACATTGTCAAAAAAGTCTATGGATGTGATTATTCATGTTTTATGAAAATGAACGAGTAACAGTCATTGACATCAGTCAGGAAAGAGAGAAGAATGTGTGAAACAAGTACTAAACATCAAATCAAATCAAATCAAATCAAATCAAATCAAATCAAATCAAATCAAATCAAATCAAATCAAATCAAATCAAATCAAATCAAATCAAATCAAATCAAATCAAATCAAATCAAATCAAATCAAATCAAATCAAATCAAATCAAATCAAATCAAATCAAATCAAATCAAATCAAATCAAATCAAATCAAATCAAATCAAATCAAATCAAATCAAATCAAATCAAATCAAATCAAATCAAATCAAATCAAATCAAATCAAATCAAATCAAATCAAATCAAATCAAATCAAATCAAATCAAATCAAATCAAATCAAATCAAATCAAATCAAATCAAATCAAATCAAATCAAATCAAATCAAATCAAATCAAATCAAATCAAATCAAATCAAATCAAATCAAATCAAATCAAATCAAATCAAATTCAAATCAAATCAAATCAAATCAAATCAAATCAAACGAAACGAAACGAAACGAACCCCATGGGACAAGGGCCCTGAAGGGCCATAGCCCACCAGCGACCGCTGTTCAGATCGAAGGGCTGCAGATTACGTGTTGTGTGGTCGGGATGACGAATGCTCTCAGCCGTTATTCTTAGATTTCTAGAATGGGGCCACTATCCCACCGTAAGATAGCTCCTCATCACGTAGGTTGACTGGACCTCGGACCAGATCCCGGATCCCGGTAAAAATCGCTGTTCTGTCTGAGAATCGAACCCGGGGCCTCCCGTTAAGGGACAGGCACGCTACCCCTACACCTTGGGGCCAGCATCATACTGTTACATTTATTATTATTATTATTATTATTATTATTATTATTATTATTATTATTATTATTATTATTATTATTACCGAGCGGAGTGACCACGGTTATTAACGCGTTATGGCTATGGAGCCAAGCTCAGCATTCGGGGGACGCGTGGGTTCGAGACTAACTGTCGGCTATCCTGAGAATGGTTTTCTGTGGTTTTCCATTTTCACTTCCAGACAAATGCCGGGACAGGTTACGGGCAATTCCTTTCACCTCCTTACCCAATTTCATTCACCATCATTCATTTCATATTCGAAAATATATCTGCGCATTTCACCTGCGACACATTCAAGCATCCCGGAAACATAAAGTATATTGGAAGGAAAAGCTGCTGAACCATTGTTTCACACCCAGATATCTAGGAGTCCCCCTGGAACGCACACTGACTTACAAGAAACACTGTCAAAATCTCAGGCAAATGTATCCGCAAGAAACAATACTCCTCGAAAGTAGACAGGCACTTCTTGGGGAACTCAACCACAAACCCTTAGAACATCAGCTTTAGCCCTGTCTTACTCTGCTGGCGAATACAGTCTACCAGTTCAGTGCGGTATAAATCAGCCCATACACAACAGGCTGACATTGTATTCAACGAAAGTTGCAGAATACCTCAAGCCTACTCCTGTTGAGAAAATACCTTGTTTAGCTGGTATTGCTCCTGGAGAGATACGCGGAGATACAGTAGAGAACAAGGGAATATTTAAGGTATCCACATCACAAACACACCCACTATTTGGAGTTTCCCCTTCCCAACCCAGCCTTAAATCTAGGAAAAGCTTCCTTCGGACAACAGTCGGTCTCGACATGAATGCTGATACTGCTAGAAGGAAGGAAAGAACTGATCATCTCTCCAACTGGAAGACAGCAAAAGAAAGCCTCGTCCTGGTCACAAGGAGGACAGGGCTACATCCAAGGCGCTCAACATACTACGTACTGGAGTCGGCAGAACCAAGCTGAACCTGCAGAAATGGTGTATTTCGAGCGTGATTGTGGGGAACTACAGGCTGCTCAACAACTTTGCCAGTGCCCTTTTTGTGCAACAACATTCACAATGGAAGATTTAATGTTTGTCAACCCTAATGCTATTGACAACGCCCGCTACTGGGCACAAAACATTTAATGGGATAAGGGCTACCTGGCGATCAGACGTTTTTTGAATGATTCAATTGACTTGTGTTTCAGTGTCATGCATTTGTAATCTTATGTTTATAATAGTTTGAATACTGCACTTTTTAAAAATAAAAATAAATAATAATAAAAATAAAAATTCACTGTACTCTACCTTAATTTATGTATTTTACTGTTCATCACCTGTTTTGTATTTAACTGGTGCTTCTGATACGAGTAAAGAACGATTTCATCTTCATTAGCTCCTCAACTGAGGGTGGCAATAGGAAGGGCAACCGGACGTAAAATAATGCCATATACTCGTCATTTCATCTCACATTGTCCCCGACCCCACATCAGTAATCGGGATTATGTGGTAGACATAGGCATACGTACATGTTGTAGCGAAGATAATGCAGTGGGCTTGCAGTTGCGATCAATAGCATGCTGTAAGAAAGCTCCCGGATAAAATTCTCTGTCTGTCTGTTTTCACACCAACTCTGCTGTACGGGAGTGAAAGGTGAGTGGACTCAGGATATGAATAATAATAATAATAATGCTATTTGCTTTACGTCCCACTAACTACTTTTTCGGTCTTCATAGACGCCGAGGTGCCGGAATTTAGTCCCGCAGGAGTTCTTTTAGGCGCCAGTAAATCTACCAACACGAGGCTGACGTATTTGAGCACCTTCAAATACCACCGGACTGAGCCAGGATCGAACCTGCCAAGTTGAGGTCAGAAGGCCAGCGCCTCAACCGTCTGAGCCACTCAGCCCGGCAGGACTCAGGATATCTTATTCGCAGGTTAGAAGTAACAGGCATGAAGGTACAGTGAGTTTCTCTCATCGGTTGGCCGGCAGGGGCGCCCAGGTTATCTGCCTTCCATTGACTCATCACTGCCCGCTCCCCGGCATTACAACAAGGACAGCGCTTCGCTCACTTTATCCATGCATGACATGAGATAACAATTAAAATTAAGAAAATAAGAATTAAGAAAATTAGTAATTAAGAATTAAGAAAATTAGTAATTAAGAATTAAGAAAATAAGCTCGTACCTTATGACAGGAGATGCTGGAAAGGTTCTCCTCCTGCATCCACACATTTCTGGCATCGTTTTAGGAAGCTCCGTTTCACACGCATAAGTTAATTTCAATTTTAACATCTTCGAAACCTCGGCTCCTTGTCCAAGTCGTCTTAAGGATTTTGTAGGCGTATGCTATAATATTTCTACGATTTCATTTACGTTTTCCTCATTAAGTAGGCCTACACGTTTTTTAACCCTTCGCTTCTCATCCAGTAAAGAACCAGTTCCTCTCAATTTGTTCACGAGTTTCCGCACGGTCTCTGTATATGGAGGGCGTACACCTGGAAATTGTGTTTCAAATCGCCTAACGACTTTCCTTTCAAGACTCTGTTTTCACATAATTATCGTACATAAACACTCTTTCCTCTATCTTGTACACATGTGGAGGCATTATGAGAATAATACCCCGAAGTAACACTTCACAACTCGAAAACAGTTGGAGCGACAGATCAACACTTAATACACACGTTCTAAGCACGGACCTGAACTGCGAAGTGCGGGAATTCCCGTGCTGTCGCTGAGCTCTGTAACGGGAAGTGATGAGTCAAGGGGAGGCAGACAAGCGGGCGCGCCTGCCGGCCAATCGATAAGAGAAACTCACTGTAGTACTGAGGATATATAGACTATGTTAGAAATAAACTGGATGGATGAAGCTATAAATATAAACCAGCTTCGGTGGTGCGGTCATATGAGGAGAATGGAAGAAGATAGGTTACCCAGGAGAATAATGGACTTGGCCACGGAAGGTAGGAGAATTATAGGGAAACCAAGGTCATGATGGTTGGACTCATTTTTTAATGATTAAGATGTGTGGAATTAAACGAGGCATCAGGGCAAGTGTAAATAGAGAAATTTAGAGGCGCTGTGTTAATTCACAGAGGCTTGCAGACTGAACGCTGAAAGATGTAGCAGTCTACTGTATTATAAATATGTATGTAAATATTTGTGAGGAAAGAGACTAGCTTTCTATCTAGGACGAGCGATGTGACGAGTCGAATACTTTGTCAACTCGAATCGTTTTCTTAAACTCTACCAACTCGTTTCTGCACTAGACTCGACCAGGCAGGAGACTGAAGATGACACCACCGACCGTACTGTCTCGTGACAGAGGCGAGTGAGGAAACCCGAATCCATTTTACATTCACACAGTTTACTCGAATCTATGTTATGACTGTGAACATACAGGTTACTCATTTGAGGCATGAAAATGAAAGTTATCGTATTCGTAGCATTGACATAGTAATAATGTATTTTCTACCAGACATTACGTACATGTTAGATCGAGACTGCCTGCCAGTTAAAGGAAAACGTTAAATAAATATGAAAAGAAAACTTTTCAATTCTTTTCAAATGTATATCAAAATAGTCTCAGCCGTTTGTGTACAAAAGTAATTCTATAAAATACAATAACGAAACTAAGGAAAAATGTCAATATTTTGCAAAAATTTCATGACTAGTTTTATTTAGGTTAAAAGAAATAAATAAACACATGGATAAATAAATAAATAAATAAATAAATAAATAAATAAATAAATAAATAAATAAATAAATAAATAAATAAATAAATAAATAAATAAATAAATAAATAAATAAATAAACTAACAGAAAGCACTCGGACGCAGTTGGGGCTAGTCGGACCATTTCGTATATTTGAATTTTTGCTCGAGCAACTGATTTATTCGAGTTTCAGTAAAAATAAAGTAATTTGCGTTGACTAGAAGACAGGTTTGACTCGAGTTTAAAGAGTTATCGTCACATTACTACTTTGGGTACATCAACAGGATGAACCCGGTGAGGCTGGCGTACAAAATGCTAAACATACAACAGAAATGGAAAAAACTCTGTGGCTGAGGGAGTCAAAGGAAGACTTGAAGAAGTTTGTGTCGAAGACGAAGAGATAAAGAAAAGATTAGTCTTACGGGGACCTTACATGGTTCATATTATTGCACAATATTCACAACTGTGCGATGATTATGGCCGTGTAAGATTTGGATTGAAGGTTTGCGCAATATACTGCAGAAAAAATATACTTAATTTTATTGAGGCTCTGTCAACATATTGTAGCATGTGAGGAGCGTAGCGCGCAATATCGTGTCAATCAGTGCCCAGCCGTCGTCACCAGATGTACCTGCTTGTCCGTGTTCGCCTTTTACTTGGTATCCTTTGTTTTCAGTAGTGGCTTACTATTCAATTCTCTTCTAACTTTGTGTGATGTACCGTATGTACTCAAAATAAATAACATGTTACATTATACAGTTCAGTTCTTTGATTTGTAACGTTGCTCAGTACATCACTACTAAATTAATAAAATACTTTAACATTAACAAACATTTCGTATTATTACTTCAAGCAAATGCAAAGAGCTTCTCATATTTCTTTGATTATACTGCTGATAGCAGTACGTGAGGTGTAAGTCGAAAATTTTTTATCTTCAAAACTATCACTTCTTGTCAAATCACGTAGTGTTCATGGGCAGAAATTGCTTCCTTCATCACAGTGTATAAATAGTGAGAAAAGGCGATTAATTGGTTAAATGATTCCTCGTCCATCCTCAAAAACTTATAGTCAGTTAGCTCTGCAAGAAAGTTCTCCCAACGTACCTGCATGTCCATGTGCCATGCGACTTTTCAACCAATCTTTAGTCCGTCTTCGCTTCCTTTGTTTTCCCCTTTTAAACACACTGCTATTGCAATGGTAATACAAGCCCAATGGGCATCACGGATTCGCGGCATGCCAGACACTGTACAGAGGCGAACACTATGCTCTAGTCAAGCAACTGAGAAGAAATATGTTTGTATGCATGCCCAACCCTTGTCCTGTTTCTCTACGGGGTCGGGTATGAAGTGAGATGAATCTTCGTAGCAAGGTTTTACAGCTGGTTGCTCTTCCTGACGTCAGCCTTATCAGAGGAGTTAATGAGATGAAACGAATGACGTGATATAATAGGAGTAGGTGCCTACTCCTAACGAATAGCACCAAGGGGGGGGGTCTGCTCAAGGCTTTAACCCCCACCCTCCCAATCGCTACTTGGTGTGGCTTAGGGAGTTACAAGACCTAAAATGAAAGTACAATATCCTAGTTCAAAGGCAATGCAGCTCTTTTCAAGTACATCCCAGTGGAGGTGAGCTGAATGTGCCATATTTCTAACCACTTACCTGCCCTACTGCCATTCTTGAATTTGTGGCAATACCGGGAAACGAACCCGGATCTCCGAGAACGGCAGCTATGTTACGGAGGCGGACGCTACTAGAACTCTAAACTCCAGATGTTAGAGTTATACGTAAACGTGAATCATCCTCCGAGCTCGTGATATGGCAGCAATTACAGAGGCTGACATGTATTACAAGCTGTCAGATCCCAGGACACCATTAGAGCAGACCGGTATGTATAGCAGGGTAATATCTCTTATGAGGCCGACATGAGCTCTCAGCAAACATCACTCGGGTCCAGCAAGTAATAAAGAATTCCATAAGTGTTTGAGGAGAAAGTGAAACTCATTTCGTAGGGTAGGAACTTGAAATATTTACCAGTGAACTTAAGAAGCGATACGAATATGAAAGGGGGTTGAAAGAAGGAAGAGGACGATGATATTGTTTGAAGCCGTCTCATACAACTCACCGTGGAGTTTAGAGTCTCACAAAGTTAAAACAAAATTTGTTGAAGTTCGACAGAATATAAATACGGCTTTAGAAGACCGTTGGAAAGAGAACGTTTAATTCTTCCGACGTGGGAAAGTGGGATTACTGAGAAACTTTGGCGGTTCATTGTTTGTGTGTTGGAACGAACACCTGTTTAGTTCTGCGTTTCGGAGTATTTTAGGACGCGAGTTATGGGGCTTCAAAGTTTGGGAAATGTTCTTCAGAATGCCAAGCGCTTAGGCAACTCTCCAGCCATGCCTATTGCGTCTTGGGTACAGTTCTTGTTTAACTACATTGATTTGTCCACTGAAGATGATATCGTGTCCCGTATATCCAAAATCATTATTGGGACAAAAGTGAGATTTTGAGTTAAGTGCACCGTTTGCTTGCATTTGAATTGATCTATGTTCTGCCAAAATTGTGAACGTATTTTTATTCGTTAGCGAGTAACTGCAAGTTCTTTTATCACGAAGTATGAGATTTACTATACCTGAAATGCGAAAAAAAACAAACAGAATGTGGTACATTGATTTGTGAATTATTGGGAACAAGAAAGTGTGATTTAGTCCTGATGGTTATGAACTGATGATTCCAAGAGAGTATCACGCATACAGAGGACGAAGGAGTGATTACGATGTGTGTGATGCGAACCAGAAATTGATGAATCAGAGGATTAATACGTTAAAGTTATATGTATTGTGTTTTATGCAGTGATAACTGGAGTTCTTTTGATATTTTCAAAAGTAATGTCCAGCTTTTAAAAGGAAGACTAAAATTATAATTCTAAAGTCGCGAAGATAGCGAAAGCCAATGGGTTGGGGATGTACTGACGTTTAAAGAGCAATATTAGTTTTTTTATAGTTAATATGTTCTTTTGACGTCTTATACAATTTAATATCCAGTTCGTAGAAAAAGTATCAAAAATAAACATCGTTATAAGTATGTTTACTGAAGGAAGGTACATACATACATACACACGAGTACATTTTCATTATAGACCGTAATGCCTTTCAGCGTTCAGTCTGCAAGCCCCTGTGAATTTACTAAAGTCGTCACAATCCTTTATTTGCAGCTAGTGCTGTGGCCTCATTTAGTTATATACCTCATATATTTAAATCGTTAGAAACTGAGTCTAACCATCGTCGTCTTGGTCTACCTCTACTTCTCTTACCCTCCATAAGAGAGTCCATTATTCTCCTAGGTAACCTATCCTCCTCCATTCGCTTCATATGGCCCCACCATCGAAGCCAGTTTATGCGTACGGCTTCTTCCATCGAGTTCATTCCTAACTTTGCCTTTATGTCCTCATTCTGCGTACACTCCTGCCTGTTTGTACCAGCAATCATTCTCACTACTTTCATGTCTGTTACTTCTAACTTATGAATAAGATATCCCGAGTCCACCCAGCTTTTGCTCCCGTAAAGCAAAGTTTGTCTGAAAACAGACCGATATAAAGATAGTTTCGTCCGGGATCTGACTTCCTTCTTACAGAACACTGTTGATCGCAACTGCGATCTCACTGCATCAGCTTTACTACACCTTGATTCAAACTTACTATATTACCATCCTGTGAGAACACGCAACCTAAATACTTAAAATTATCTACATATTCCGGCTTTGTTCACCAATCTGGCATTCATTTCTGTTTAATCTTACCTACAGTCATCAATTTAGTCCTCGAAAGGTTAATTTTCTTACCATACTCATTGCACCTATTTTCAAGTTCCAAGACATTAGACTGCAGGCTTTCGGCACAATCTGCCATTAAGACCAAGTCGTCAGCATAGGCCAAACTGCTTACTACATTTCCACCTAACTGAATCCCTCCCTGCCATTTTATACCTTTCAGCAGATGGTCCATGTAAACTACGAACAGCAAAGGTGAAAGATTACAGCCTTGTCTAACCCCTGGAAGTACCCTGAATCAAGAACTTATTCTACCATCAATTCTCACTGAAGCCCATTTGTCAACATAAATGCCTTTGATTGATTTCAATAATCTACCTTTAATTCCGAAGTCCTCCAGTATGGCGAACATCTTTTCATTCGGTACCCTGTGATATGCTTTCTCTAGATCTACGAAACATAAATACAGCTGTCTATTCCTCTCGTAGAATTTTTCAATTTTTCAATACTGAAAATCTGATCCTGACAGCCCCTTTGTGGTCTGAAACCACACTGGTTTTCATCCAACTTCCTCTCAACCACTGATCGTATAAATCTAATATTGCTACTGAAACCGTCCAGTACCCAGAGTGCTGAACGGTTTCATTATATACTAAAAATAAGATGAATGTAAATAAACGTCAGTTGTGGGGACACAGGAGGATTAAGTGATTTAACTAGCCCAGCTATTATTTTAAATGCTAATTCGATGAGAAAAATAGCAAAAAGAGGATGCTAGTTCGAAATATTGAATTTTAAATTTACTTCGGAAGTTAAAATGGGTTTTCCGCGGAACTCGTGAGATGTAAGTTGGTGGTTCTTGCGGAAGGAGGACGATACAATATGATGAAGCCCATCCAGGTGCTAGCCACACCACGCCCAAATGTTGCTTGACAGTGAGATTTAGTCTTAAGTAATTTGGAAGGAAATTCCGAATGTATTTATCTTGATACTACTCCACCTAGTGGGTGACGCCCTCCGTCTGGCCAGAACATGCGGAGTGGTGGCCTAACAGAGTAAGTAAATGGTTGGGAAAATGGCTTTTATTAGCTGATATATTATCGTTTGATGGCATTCTAATTGAGACATTTGGTAAATTAACATAGTTCTATTAGAAGTTGTCGGACAGTCTATAAACACAGAAATGAATTGACCCTTTCAAAGGTACAGCGTGATATAATTGATCTTTGGTCCAGAAGGCACCGGATTCAATTCACGGGAATTTTTACTTTGTATGGTTAAAACCTCTGGCCAGGGGACTGAGTGTTTCTGTTCATGTCAATACACATCTATTAATATATACACAACTCACCACACTACTAACCATTACAAAACCACGCAATAATAATTGCATCTCTGTTCGCGCCAGGAAAAACATCCGACGGTGAAACTGGACCAAATCCACACGAATGACGAACTCAAGAAATTGGGAAACAGGCCAAGAAGAAGAAAACGAAGAATTTACTTCCTGGTTTTTGAGCAATAAAGCAAGACAAACAGTTTTTGATTTATTTTCGAAAAATGTTACGAAATTATTATAATGATTACACACTGACTTTGTTTAGTTCGACAACTTACCGTGAGTACGAAGAGAGAGTTCTGTTGCATATAGACTATGAGTTCTCGTTACTCCTAAGGATGTTAGATTAGTATATGTACGGGAGGTAGCCATTTACCCGTGGCATCTAAAATTAAAACATGGCACAACGAGGCATTACTCGGAAAGGAACTTGGTCAAGTGTGATTTGCTCAATTTGTAAGGTATCTGTTTATGGAGTTCATAACTGTTAGGTTCATCAGTCCGTCAAAAATAATGAAATATTCAGCTCATTCAATTCGGTATAAAATACATTTAGAAAATATCTCAAAAAGGAAACATTTATTAACGGATTACCCCCTGAAAAAGGTACTATTAATTAACAACAATTAAGAACGTAACATGTCATTCTGTTTTTAGTTAATGGTTTTTTTGTTGAGGTATTTTCTAAATTTCTGTTATATTGAACTAAATCAGGTTAATATTGAATTACTTTTGACAGAATGAATTACCTCATAGTTATAAATTAACGATGCCAAAAATGAAGAAAATGGCTTCCATTATTAAAAAATGTTTATGGAGTATCACTTAGGTAATTTCCGGGGGAAATAAAATGTCAAACCACGTCAGGAAGTGTACCAGAGCAACAATAGTTCAATGTAAGATAAGAAGGAAATCAAACAAAGATAAGGAAAGGGAAGAGACAAAATGGATCAAGATAAATACACGAATACAGTAATGTTGTTAAGAGACTAGGAGCAAAGGACAAACACAGACGGAGGAAAGGAGCCTGAGAAGTCAATGTGAGCAATGAAAAAGAAAAGAACAAGTATAAAATCAAGTTATAAATATATAGCAATAAGAAGGAATGAATATACAATAGAATAAATACAATGATAGGTCAGTGAGGGATAAGCGAGCAGTAGGAAGGGGAGACAAACATGAAAACACAAACGAACAAGGGTGAGTTACTTTTTAAGTTTCTGTCTGTCTATATATCTATCTACCGAACGTATTACTAGTCACGTTTTTATTCCTTCCCATTACTTACAATTTATATTGTGTTTTTCGTTAGTATTAGCTTCATTATCAACAAATAGAGCAATAAGCAGAAAATAATTTCTTTTTAATATAATACTCAGCAGTTTTCAATGAGATATACAGTATGCTTACTACTAAACGTTTGCACCCTTGAATGAAGTAAAATAAACTAGGGTGATTAAAGTCTTTAGATAATAATAATAATAATAATAATAATAATAATAATAATAATAATAATAATAATAATAAAATTACAAACGAACCTCCGTAGGTGTAGGCAGAGAGCATTCAATTAATGAAACAATTCAATCACTCATTTAATAACAAATGCTCTCTCTCCAGTTGCTGGCTATCCGTGATTGGGAGAGAGGGGTGTTCATCCACTCATGCATGCATGACTAATCCAATTAGACAATTAATTCATTAATTCATTAGTTAATTCATTCAATTCATAATGTCTGTTGTAAGCTGGGGATAATACTGTTCAATATCGTGACACAAATACTTAAACTAACGCAAATTAATAGGAGTAAGACACACGTTGGTCTAGACTATATAACAATGTTAACGTCCAGGGTAAAAGTAAAAACTACAATTTACAGATCGGGTGTAAAAATAATGAATAGGCGTAATTGTAATATTTAAGGTAGTAATAGACAAATTAATTGTAACGAAATCAGGCATGTACCGTATCAAAAATAATTTGGATTGCAATAAGTGATTACTCTATACCTAGTTCCTGGCGATCCGGAGCTAGGGTATGGGAGTGTTCTATTCTATTCTATTCCATTCCACAAACTAACCACAAAAATGTTAACTCTTAACACACACAAACATGCTGACAACTGCAGTCAATAGGTGGTGTCACTGCCTTCGTGAAGTACAGGCCGTACTGTAGTAAGCGCGGGAAAGCAACCAGCTGATCGTTAGGGGGCAAGTTTAGCACGTGAGTTAGTTGAGTTACATGTGGATTATTCGCTGTTTTATTGAAATTTTTAACGTTGGCCGCATGTTTACTTAGATATGTATCAGGATGAGTCGTTATCGACTGCATTATTAAGTGAAAAAGTCCTCAATTAGTGAATAAACCTAGTTAGCGTGTGTGCATGTGAGGCTAAAGGTTAAAAATATCGCTCTGCAGTGTTTTAATTCTGTAGTTTATTTGTGTAATGTTATATCCATAGTGTAAAATGAACTGAGTTAGTGAATTCAGCGTTTTATTACCAGCCACGATGTGTATATAATTGGATTAAGGTTATCAGTGAGAGAAATCACCATGCTAAGAGTTGCTGTGTGCCTGGCTGCAAAGCCAAAATTAAACGAGGAGTTTACAATCCAGTATTTGTGTTTCCTTCTGATGAAGAAAGAGTTAGGTTATGGAAGAAGGCTATTCCTTGGGAGAAATTAATAGTTAATCACCACACAGTTGTGTGTAACAACACTTTCCTGAAGACTAAATCCTGAAGGAAATATGAGTGTCTTGTCTGGATGGTGAGTTAAAATTTCTTATTATGTCAAAAGCATGGGTAAACATAGATATATTTTACGACTTACTTGAATTTAGTGCATTTGAAAATTCAAGTCCAATTTATGCATTTTACCATTATAGGTAGGAATGTATTCTGAAATAACACTGCTGAGAATCTTCCTATCAAATTTCTTATCATAGGTAATGGAACAGGGTTATTCCATTTAATTGTATAGGCATTATTTGCTGTTTAAAATCTCAATTTTTTAAACAATAACTGAGTTTCATGACAGTGACAGTAAATGTTTTGTTATTGTTAGAGGTTAGGTTACTCGTAATTTTTCTTGTAGTTACTGAATTGGCGGCACAGAAATAATTTACATCTGTAGTATATTGTATTGGTACCTAATTGGTTACTTTTTTATCAGTGTGTATGATGTGAATGTTCCAGTTGACTAGAAAATGAATCAAAATCGCAAGAATATATCTCAAAGTGTTAGCCTGTACTCACGGAAACGAACGGATATACGCGAGAAATAGAACGTTATGGGGAGCGATATGCATTGTATGTCAGAACTAACACATATTTATGAATAGTTTTTAGTTTGATAAGGTGTTAACAGTTTCTTAACTAATATAAACGAGTGTGTTATTCAAGTGGAGCGGATGCGTATCGCCTCCAAGTTCCACCCAAAGCGTGACGTCAGAGCTACAGTACGGCCTGTATATCACGAAGGCAGTTGTGGTGTCCGCCTCGGTAGTATAGCAACAAGGGCTATTAGCTGCCATCCTCGGCGGCCCTGATTCAATTTTTGATAGAACAGAAATTAAGATTGGCAGGAGGGGTAGTATTTGGTCCACCTAGGGACAGGGACACGAATTATGCCTGTCTCCGTGGCTGAGTGGTATGCGTCTTGGAATTTGGCCCTTTAAAGGTACAAGTTAAAAATATACTCTTCAGAAAAAAGTTAATCTTACTTGAACAGAGTCAAGTCTGAACCTGTATCTTTTAAAGGAAGCAGACTCCTAAATCAATTGCATCTCGATATAAATAAATGCCACTTTTCTTATCTAACATAGCTGGCCTTTTTCGTGTTAGGACTATATATTTAAACAAACAGTGTATCCAAGAATTGTTCAGGAAATCTGACAGATATTAATCCTGGTTTCTTCTTAGGAGCTATAATGTACAAGAATATAGTTCAGAAGGTCAACTTTACCGAAGTTTAACAATATTTTTCTAGGAAGTAATGAGTAACAGTAACATAACCCGAATTAAATGTTCAAATTAACTGAGAAGATTCTGGAGAATAGAATCAAAGAGAGGGTGGAAGAAAAGTTAAGAGAAGAGCAGTATGGCTTCACATCAGGAAAGTCCACAGTAGACCTTATACTTGCGGTAAGACAACTGCAAGAGCATCATTATGAGTGGGGTAAATATCTACTGATGATATTTCTTTTACTTTGAGAATTCAAGTGATCGTGTGTGCAGAAACAAGGTACGGGAAGTCTTGCAGAAAAAAGGTGTCGAGAAGCAGACAATAGAAAGAATGAGGGAGATGTAGTATGGGAGTGTTATTTGTGTGGAAGTAGGAGAGAGAACAGACTGATTTGAGCATAAAAGTGGATTAAGACAAGGAAGTGCTCTGTAATATTTGTTCTTAATTGTAGTAATGAACGAACTAATGACAAAAGTGGCAAGGGAAATTGGGGAAGGAAAATTGATAATGTTTGCAGATGACCTGTTAGTCTGGGGAGAAAAGGTAAAAGATATTCAGCAACAGTCAGATGCATGGGAAGATGAGGTGGAACAATATGGGATGAAATTTAATGCCAAAACGAGTGAGATAGCGATCACAACTAGACAGAAGCGGATACCTACGAGAGGGATAATGTTTGGATGGGAACAGTCTAGGAAGGGAGAAAGTTTCAAGTACGATACTTGGGATGTATCATAGATAAAAGAGGAAGAAATGATAAGGAAATAACCGAGCGTGGAAGACAAGCAGGAGCGTTCCTGAAAAGTGTCAAGATGTCTACTTTGGAGCAAGGATGTCCCTCGGAGAAGCAAAAGAGTGATATACCGGACGTAATATGTACCTAATCTGACGTATGCAGCAGAAATTTTGGTAAAGAAACAGAGAGATGTGACTAGGATACAGGCAAGTGAAATGAAATTTCTGAAAAGCAGGATAGGAGTGACAATAATGGATAAGGTGAGAAATTAGAAGGTTAGAGATATAGTAAAAGAAGAGCCACTACAGAACAGGATAGACTTACATGGCATAGACTCATAAAGAGAATGACAGAGGAAAGGATACCCAAGAGGGAAACGACCAAGAGGAAGACCAAGAGACAGGCGGATAAAAGGAGTGGAAGAGTGTGTACAGAGAAGAGAAGAGGACTGCGCAAGAGTGCAGAGGGAGAAGTGGTGGGAAGATAAGAGGAGATGGAGTGGCTTATGTTCCAAGCAGACCTGGCTGGAGACTGCATATGATGGTGATTAATTAAAATGGGATTTTATAAATTCACTTAGTACACCTAATTGCTGCAGATATAGCAAATTTTTTTGAACTCCTACCTCTCAAGTGTTAGGCTCTTATGTGGTCTCGATTCTTAATGTCAATAGCTGCTGCACATTTTCTTGCTCACTTGCAAATTCACTTTACTATTTCTCTTTTCATACTACTTTCCTGCGGTCATACGTGTTTAAGCTTGAGAGTTAAGATGTTTCGGTAGAGAGGTAGATTTTTTGGCAAAGGAAGGTAAATTTTGCGCCATATTAATAGTTCACATTGAAAATCACGACACTTCACTGATTATGACAAGTAAAATTTACAGCATGGGCTGCCGGACTGGTAAAGATAGTTAGGCCTTAGACCATTTAGCGAATGTGAAACGGCTTGAAGCACTGCAAGGGAAGTCCAACATCACATTTGCTACACTAAGTCTGAACTCACTTAGTGAAGTTTTCTGCTTGGTACCTTCGTCTCGCATTAATCTTTGTTTGTTCCCATAAGTGGTACAAACGGTCAAATGGGACATCATCCGAAATCTGACTGTTTTTCTTGTATTGAATCTTCACACACCACAAGGTCGTCCAGGGCATTTACGGGGTCTTCCATATCTAATGAAGTAGAAGTGAACCACTTGGTTCTTGAAATAAAGTTGTGATTTTTTTCACTACTCTCCTCTCTTTTTTGGTAAGGCTTGACCAGTATCTGGATTTGCCACATTTATACACTTCCAGGACGTCTAACATCACACTGCTCTACACTGCTGTCCTATCACTGAGTCTAAATGAGTTTTCATCAATATAGCCTACAGTTATTAGTATCCTATCGTGTGGTAATGCATCTCCATGTCCAGAAATTGTGCTATCGAAATTTTATCAACTTTCCTACCAACGTGCCTTTGCTGACGAGATAGAATGTTTACAGTGCACTATGTCTTCTGGTATGGGCTATATCAAATGTGTTACTTTCATTGACCTGTCTCAGTCTCATCCTTGGCTTTGACAATATGAAAGTGGCTGAGGTATGAGTGATGCTAGTAATACCACTGATTATGCAGCCAGTCCTTGTTATGAATTGTGTGAAAATATCGCTCATAGGGTCGGTTGGTGCATGCATTTCAGTGGTCTTGGCAGAGTGATATGTAATAGCAACGGCTGGCTCGGTGAGCAAAGCAACGGGAAAATACCTCACTTCTCATTTCCCTAGTACGTCTCTTCAGTGACGCCTAGGCTATTTATGACAGTTGTTGGCGGAGCTGCAGAGGATAAAACCAGCCTTCGGGCTGAATACCCAACATACATTCCCACCAACATGTTCATCAGCAGAATCTTCATCAGACAACGCATGCTCATTATGTTTGTCGAAGTTCAAGTCCATCTCAGCTTCTTCTAAAATTGTACCTATTTCTGCTACCGCCAACCTATAATAGAAAGTGTAGCGAACTGTAATGAAAGAAGCTGCAGCTCAGTATCACACAATATGGTATTTATATTAATGAATATTTGACCTTATATTTATGACAATATATTTAGGCAAAATACACATTATTGTAGTTGGAAAGCCTAATGGTACAATACTGTACCCGTGAAGTTCTGTTTGATGTTTCTGAAATAATCCAAAAGCACACTAAATACTTTCATTGGATGGTATGCGAACCATTTTGACGGCCAAATTATATATACGGGAAAATAAAGAGAGGACAAAAGAAACACATATTACCTCTGTGAGGTATCTAATCTTAGAAAAGCCGGGCTGAGTGGCTCAGACGGTTAAGGCGCTGGCCTTCTAACCCCAACTTGGCAGGTTCGATCCTGGCTCAGTCCGGTGGTATTTGAAGGTGCTCAAATACGACAGCCCCGTGTCGGTAGATTTACTGGCACGTAAAAGAACTCCTGCGGGACTAAATTCCGGCACCTGGGCGTCTCCGAAAACCTTAAAAAGTAGTTAGTGGGACGTTAAACAAATAACATTATTAATTCTAGAAAAAGTAATGATTCTGGCGCTCTGCTTCTGCTCCACAACAAACGAAACAGGTCTACTAGCATCAGCAAACACAGTCATGTGTAACAGACTGATGAATTGAAAATTCCTACAGATTGACACACCAGAGAAAATAAATGAACAGTAAGTGGCGTAGACAAGGGAACCAGATAAAATTTTAAATGAAACAGTCGCAAGCAACATCTTGTTTACAATCTTGAGTTGACGTAACATCATGTGCTTGCAGCGCGGTTCCGTAGTTAAAGCTGAACGTTTGTTAGTACTCGACCAACAGCCTGAGCACGAGGAAAAGCTAGCCTTACCTATGGTATGTCCAGACCTTTTACAACAACATTGTAAGTTTACATGTATTTCATAATTTTACACTTGTTTTCTTTTTTCTTATTTTACAGTTGATGTCAACAGGGCTACAGTTTAAACTCATTTTAACTCATTTTGACGACACACTTATGTGAAATTAAATTTAAATTTTAACACTGATGATGGACCTTAGTGTTCGAAAACCAGTTATGTTTTAATAAAGTGTGTGCTGATACGACTGTATATAATCAATAATAATAATAAAGTAAGCGTACTGGTAAATAAATGTACCACTATGTTAATTGTTTAATTTTGTTTAATTTCACGTACATGATTTAGCCTGTACCAGGCGTCATTATGAAGGATATTAACAATATCGTCTTGTTAGTCAGCTTAAGTCCACCAAAACAGTAGAAAACGGTTGATAGTCACTAAGATGACGAAGAAAAGCTTTGAGAAGACACTTCAAATACGTTAAAGTGTTTAGGAAGGCTGGTTACCGTGATATGCAGCGAATATAAATTAGCTGTCCTCATATCTGGACGTTGGTTTTGGTTATGACGGTGAAACTGCGGCTTCGGCCGAAGAGATTCGTCGTGCCGATCACACTTTACCTCATAATCTGCAACCTTTCGGGCTGACCAGCAATCACTTGGTAGACAAAGGTCCATCAGGGCTGTAGGTCCAAGGGGTTCGTTTGTTTTTCGTGTAAATGTGCTCTTCACTATTTACCTACAGGGTTCTAGTAATGACTACTTATGTAGGAAGGAATTGAAGTAATCATTTCGTTCAGTCGTGTGACTGGTGCTCAGAATGTCAATATAAGCGAAGTTTTGGAAATTAAAAGCACATATTAACATTTTATTGCAAGCATAATTTTCGTAAATTTCGTGTTTTTGCCATATTATTTCTATTGAATTACCACTTTAGATGAATGAAAAGATGGAGAAATTTACCATATTTCTTTTTATGAAATCAGTCAAAGATGTTAGAAATCCGCGTGGCTGAATGTGATGCATGTGGATATTTTCAATGCAATATGGGAACAGAAATTCAACATGACCATGTGCATCAGTAGGTTATGATGATATTGCTTGGAGGTTTAGGGCAGCAAGTGAAAGTGTCACACCTTTATTCTGCCCAGCGTGCGAAGAAGCCTTACGAGACGAAATACGAAGGTGGGTATTTTGAACAGATTTTATAAATAAAATGGTACTGCACAGCAACGAAATGCCATTGTTTGTTTCGAGGCTTCCTCCTTAAGGGTAGATTGCCCCGCCACACAGAAGAAACAGGGAGGTTGCCGATACATCGGGCGTTTGGACTGGTAATCTACTTTCCCCAAGTTGCTTTAGAGTGTATGTATCTGGAGCACGACGTACAGTCATTTATACACAATACTGTATAGACGGGGTGCAGTATTAGTTCTTTGGTATAAAAGAGTAAATATTATGATGGACGATGGACATAATTCTGCCGGCTGTATTTATATAGCAAATTTCGCTTTCTCTCGCCATGAATTATTATCCGATTTTGGTTTAAAAAAATTCATCATCCTGGCAACAATAAAGAACGGACATACTTTCTATCAGTAAGCCTATGTGTGTGCTTCAAACCAAATTGCCATTGCCATGAAGCTGAATGGGCACTCCAGTCTCTTTGTGTCAACCCGAAACAAAGAGCGGAGAACATTTCCTAATGGCCAGCGGGAATGGTACTCCTGTGTCTCTGAACGCAGCACGAGCGCATATAATGCACAGACCACTTTCCGTCCGTACTACATGTGATTGTATATGGTCCACATGCCCAGAACCAAAATAAGCTGTAATATGATGCTCATGGCGGTTGAAGTGTTGTGTATGTCACACTGTAAATTCCACAACGAGATATCATCTAGTTCTGTACCTGATTTTGGCACACAGGTGTTATCAAAAGTAAGCTATTACTGGGTTATCAGTTGTTGTTTCTTGAAAGGTGCAAGTTCAGCCCATTTTCAGCCAATAAGAGTATGCTATGTATACTGTACATCAATGTCTTCATACATACATACATACATACATACATACATACATACATACATACATACATACATACATACATACATACATACATACATACATACATACATACATACATACATACATACATGCATACATACATATATACATACATACATACATATGATGTTGAGGTCGTGTGTCAAAGATTCATTGAAAGTCATAAGATAAGCAGATTTAAGCGAACAGCACAGAAGTAATGTGAATCACCGGTATGCGGCTGATTTATGCGTTCCATCATGTACGAAAGCCGAGACAACTCGCAAATTTATTGTGAATCTCATGTAAGAAGAGGGAAGACCAAGTTCAGAACGCCGTGGTATATAGAAGATTGAATGGAGGTATAATTCAGACGCAAACACAGATTAGTATGAATTAATATCAACAGCTGAGAAGAGGAAAGATCAGACATTGTATTTAGTCCGGAAGGCGTCATAGAGGGCCATGGTATAACTTGGAATCATGCACGGTCAACCATTTAGAAGGCGTACGATGTGACGTATCACATGTGTTAGAAAAATGAATAATTGTAGGCTATGTTCCTTTGTGAGGTTATGCAAATAAAAAGAGGGACTGCGGTGACAAGTTCCTCAAATGTCAAAATCAGGTGTAATGGAACTTATAATATGGAGGTTTTATGGATTATGAAAAGTGAATCTTTTATTATTGTAAGATAATGAAAATGGAATTTTGTTTTTTCTGACAATACATGTATGAAGACAGCAGTTACCAAGCTAATATTGAGGATAGCTCTGATATACGTTTTAAAACTAAGAAAATCTGTTGAATTTGAAGGCCATATAGCGTTAATAAGATCGTTAATCGGTTAGCTAGCATTGACATATGCAGGGAAGTGTTAACTAATGAAAGTTGAATTATAAGATCTGTATAAACTCTGTTTAACGAATATTAAGCAAGTTTCAGGGTTGGAACCAGTAAGATTGTCCACAATTATGAACCAAGAATATAACGAAGTGGAGCTGTACGCTTAAACTGGCAGGGCCCCTGATGGACCCGAGCTCTACTGAAATGCCCGAGATAACATGAACAGATGACCAGGATACCACTGCTTACATGATGGGATGAACGACTGGATCTTCAAACGTACATTGTCTGTCCTTGCTCTGTTTGTAGTTGCTTATTGTAGGAATAGATGTTAATATCACACAGGTGATTTTAAAGGAATAACTCGAATAACCTAATGGGTCAGTTGTTATTAATTTAGTGATGCGTTGTCCGACCGCTCATGTGATAGAATTTCGCTTGCCGTCTGTAACTGATAGGGTTAGGCGCAATCACGTTCATTCGTTGCTCCTGCACTGATGGAATAATTGTGGAATTTAATTGTAAGATAATCTCGAGTGCTGCAGGTAAGTTTTCGGATATATGTGTGTGTGAAATAATTAATGTTGTGATCCTTTATATGAATACTTCGCAGTGTTATGTGTTTATTCAGGAGGAATTCAGTGATGTTTCGTATGCATGAAATTAGGCTCTTCGATTGCCTATGACGATGTAAAACGAGTGTAGGATCGTTTGAAGTTATGATTTAGTGCGATATGTTTGTGAATGGGATTTGTTGGATTATTCATTACGATGGTAGATTTATTCTTCGAGATGGTCAATGTGATAGGATGGTTTATTGAGTGATATGTTCGCCGGGTATGTTAGTGTCGGATAAGCAAGTGATGTATTTATTATTGAAATTGTAAGCATTTCGAAGAGATCACGTTGAGAGCATATGAATTGTCACGGTTTGAGTTTTGGCATGACATAAATAGTGGAACAGACGAGCGAATATGTAGGTAGGATCTTCGATAATTATTACACCTGAATGGTAGATAGAATTATTTGTGGTCAGTGTCACCTGTGATTAGTAATTGATATTTGTAGTATTGCTTGAGGTAGCTATTTGTGCATTAGCATTATTTTCAGCATCATGGAGAGGAGTTGGCGCAGTGCAGATTTTCTTGCATTGGATTATTTAACATGTCAGTAGTTAGTGGTTGATTTTTCAGGTGCGGCTATGCGGAGCATCCCGATGAATGATGGCATGTAATCATTCAGTTATGGAATAATTACATTATGGTTGTTCATTGGTGATGATTCTATATTTATGTTGAAAGACCGTTAGGGAATTCAAGTTATTATTAGTTAGATATTTACTGGAGGAGACAGATAGAACAGGGAAGACAAACTACGGATGAGTGAATTAAAGTTGAATGAACAAACAATTAAGAGGAAGTGAAAGACTCAATTAACTGATTTCCTTTCAAGTGTTTAATAATTTTGTTGATGAAGTTTCGGAGAGTGTAATGAGTTATTGTAATATTTGAATTCACTATTGAATAATTCTTTCAAGAAAGACTTTGATTTAACAGAGTATGACAGGATTTACGCGAGAGTATCATCCAAGGTGTTGCTTATTCAGATTATTATAATTATATTTAATTAGAAATGATTATTAAAATTAATGTCCTTCCAAATTCTTATTGCAGTTATCATTTCTTGCATGTTATATAAGAACCTAGAGTAATGAGATAAGATGTAGAATCGTCAGTTTTGATTAACTATTGAGAGTTTGTGACCGATTTCTCGTCGAAGGGCCATGCCCTCGAGTGGAGTCTTGTGCAAACCACTGAATTCTAGCTGAGGCATATTAAGAGATTATTATTTCGAACCATACGCGTCCATGAACGGTCACAATACATACATACATACATACATACATACTGAACCTATGACCTTTGTGCCCTAAGAACATTATGCATAATGTAACAATTAAACTAAAAGTTGGATTCTTGATAGCATGGATTTGACACGTGACGAGGGGGTGATTACCTTCGGTCCCACGCTCTGGGGTACGTGACGTCAACCACACGTGTCGACGGCGGAATAATCTCAAGTCATTTTTATGAACTATTTCAAAGCGCGTGTACATGGCGTGACCACGCCAAGTCAAAAAAATATAGTGCCTATCAAAGGAGGTCAATCATCTCACAAATCAAACCCGTAAAAATTTTAAATGTCCGTGAACACTAGCGCCAGAAATGTAGCAAGCATGTAGTCACTTTCAAAACTCTTGAAATTGCAGTTTAGGTAAGTCAGAAAATTTATAGAAATTTTCTTGGCGGCAAAGGGAGAGATCCGAAGAACTGCTATAAATATGAAGGGACGCCATGACGAAGCCTCCTTCTCCGGCATTTCTGATACAAAGCAGACGAAAAATTGTTGAGCTGCTCTGCGAAATCAAACCAACGAAAGTAGATTGAGTTCAACTGCAGATTTTAGCCATTGCGGCTAAGTCTTGACTCCATGAGGAGATAGTTTTCTTGAGTGAAATAATTGTACCAGATAGGACGGTCAAAGTACTGAATAAATTCTAATGTGATTAAGTAATTCGTGTGCGTAAATAACTATAGTCCATCGTGTGCACTCAACAAACAAGTGAAGGGTATTTTCTTTTTTTATGCTTTATTCCAGGAAACCTGAAGAAATAATTATAAATTGTGAAGCCATGAATGTAAAAATGGCTAAATAAAATGCCAGGGTCACAGGTGAGCCCTATGACGAATACTGGCGTGACGACATGAGGTAGGTGACTTTCCATCTTACTACCTCTTATATCTTGTCTCGTGATTTCTTGTATTTGAGTGGGGATATACGACGCAGTGGTCACCCCTACTAAGTTTTGTAAATGTGAGAGTACGACTAAAAGAGTCATTTGTTTTATTTTCCACTTGGATAAAAGTTTGAAGTCTTGCGAGTGCCGTATAATGTTGTAAAAAGTTATTGAATAGGGTTCCGAAATGATATCACGTCCAATGTAGATCGTCATCCGTGTGAGTGTACTGCCTATATTTTGTGATGTCAAATTAAGATGTTCATTCGACGTAAAATTCTTCTGTCTGCAATTTGACGTTAATAATAATAATCCATGGTCACTCATTTTCAATCGAGTGGAAGCGCGCTGTCGGGTGAGAACCTAGGGTGATGAATTTGGTCACGGAGAGAAACGTTTTTTTTAATGCCCATTTTAAACTGTGACTGACTGACAATAGAAGATCTAGTAGAATGTTTCAGTCATTTCTCGTAAAAATCAAGTTATTAAATACGATATCATTTATGCGAAGTTATTCATGATTAATGCATTGTGCGATATTAGACGTCGGGATTTCTAGTGAGGATTTTATTCCAGTTCTTTGTCGATGATAATTGTGGAGCTGGGAAACAGAGGTTAGTTTTGTGAATCAGGTTGGACCTGTCATTGAAGCCGGGACACGGAAGCCCGAGGAATGTTTTATATGAGTTGAGATGAGATGTGCGAATCAGGTTAGAGTCCTGTCATTTGAAGCCGGGACATGATAGCCCGAGGAATATTTTATAATGTTGAGAATGGAAAGAAATTCATAGAAATCCATAGCGGTAATAATTGGCGACGCGTATAATTAGTGTGGGCATCTTGAAGCATAACCTGTGCATTTTGTTGGTTAGAATATCGTATTTGTTTAATTATGTCGGCAGAATTTAAAGGGAGCATTTTGAGAAGCCAGTCAACTGTGAATAAACCAGGTGTTTCCTGTAACTGCCAAGCGAGCTTGGGGGGATGAGAGGCCTCAGCTATGATAACGGGAAAGGAGTGGAGTTGAGATTGTACTGTAATTCTCGGCCAGGGGAAACGTTAAAATGCTGGATTTAGTTGAAATTCATAGCCGGTAATGATCTAAGTATTGTGAAATACTGTAATTGGGGACGTAATGAACATTTGAAATCACGAACTTTGAGTATAAGGAACAGAGAAACCCAATTTCAGGGTTGTCCAAAATATAGAGCGATGGTCGTGATGATCGGTTTGTCTGTGAGGGGTGTGCAAAATTCATAATGGTAATGACGAGATATGACATCGTAATTATATGGTGAGTTGTTTGGTTTGTACGTAGATTATTAGGATATCCAAGTGTTAATAACGGTTAGGACTAGATTTGATTTTTAAGCGTGATATCACGAGACAGGATGTATATAGCTGGACATGAATTATGTAAAATTCTTTTCCAGCCAGATAAACATCGTAATATTGAACTCACATCACAGCTGCGTAGAAATTTGTGAAGAAACCAGAGTCCGCGGAGATAAAATTTGTTGTTCGTTAATATTTCGTTAAATCATTTAAATTCATTTAATTATTAAATTCAGTGAAACCGCATTTGAAATAACTTTAATCAAGCGAATAACTTGGAGATGCATTCTGGACATTTTAGTTTGTTTTCTGGGGAATGTTAACATGTAAAGTAACGGTTAAGGGGACATATCCGAAGGAAATGGATTTTTCTGCCACTAAGTTTGTGAGCATTGCTATTGTTGTAATTATTGAACTTTGATTGATTGAGCAGTGAATGTGCTGGGGATAGTAAAGTGGAACTTTGGTCATCAACCGATGTAACTTAATTGTGTTTAGCCTTCAGCCTAGAAACTTGGATGGTCAGGGGGTCATCAACCTCAGTGACTTAGATTAGGGCCATATGCCATTGTAGCATCATTTCCTTGCGGTCATCATCCACAATGACTTTAAAGTAACTTAGAAGATTAGATGTCGGTCCATGACATAGACGCAAGTCACATCGATTCAATTAAGGGTCCATGCTGTAGAACCACTGTGTGGCACACACCAATTGGACTGCCTTAATTATACTCAGAGTCCAGAGTTCGTGTTACGAGGGCTGGACCATAACGAATCACTATGATGGTACATGTGGTCTCACATGGAAGCCGAATTTAAGGATTTCCAGACTTTCCTTTCTTAAATGATCAATAATTGAGACAATGTTTCTAGTAAGAATGCCCGTCAGGCAGTTACGTTAAAGTCTCACACCAGTGTTCTAACGTTTATGTAAAAGTGATTGTGGTGTCCAGTGGACACAATTGACTTCTCTGATACTGTTGACATACCATGATGCTTCAGAAATTTCCTGAATAAATAGGAATCTTTTAAATAGACCTTTCATTCCAGTAGATAGATTAGAATTAATGAACCCTACCTTTACCTCAGCAAGTGACGAAGAACCCGAAACGACCCAAGAGACAGATCTCATGAACTTTGCTGATAGGTAAGGAAGGTAGGTATCCCTCAATATGGACCTAAAGGGTTCAATACATACATACATACATACATACATACATACATACATACATACATACATACATACATACATACATACATACATACATACATACATACATACATACATACATACATACATACATACATACATACATACATACATACATACATACATACATACATACATACATACATACATACATACATACATACATACATACATACATACATACATACATACATACATACATACATACATACATACATACATACATACATACATACATACATACATACATACATACATACATACATACATACATACATACATACATACATACATACATACATACATACATACATACATACATACATACATACATACATACATACATACATACATACATACATACATACATACATACATACATACATACATACATACATACATACATACATACATACATACATACATACATACATACATACATACATACATACATACATACATACATACATACATACATACATACATACATACATACATACATACATACATACATACATACATACATACATACATACATACATACATACATACATACATACATACATACATACATACATACATACATACATACATCTTCATTATTGACTATTGTGCCTCTCAGCGTCTAGTCTGCGAGATTCTGCGAATTAACTGAACGCTTCCACAACCATCTCTCTATTTGTAACTAGCTCTGTTGCTTCGTTGAATACTAAACTTCGTCATTAAATAATTAAAAACTGAGTCTAACCATGGTCACCTTGGTCTACCTCTACTTCTCTTAACGTCCATGGCAAAGTTCATTATTATCCGGGGTAGCCTATCCTCCTCCATTCCCCTCACACTACTCCACCAAAGAAACTGATTTATACGTACAGCTTCATCCTTCATCCCCTCATTCCAGGTACCCTGCTGCCCTTGTTCTTAAGTGTTAGTGCCAATAATCATTCTCGCGACTTCTATGTCCGTTGCTTCTAACTTATGAATAATACATATCCCGAGTCGACTCAGCTTTGACTCCTGCACAGAAAAGTCTGTCTGAAAATAGGTCAGTGTAAAAATAGTTTCGTCTGACAACTTAATTCTTTCTTGCTCAAAACCGTTCTTTACAACTGTGAATTCAAGCGTTGCCTTTATTGCACCTAGGAATCTAATTTCACTTAATATACTATCATTCTAGAATACGCATACTAAGTACATGAAATGATCCATCTATTCCAGTTTTGTATTCCTTATTTGGCATTCAATAGGTTTCTTCCCTACTGACATCAATTTATTTAAAACAATCTTATTTTACTGTTGATCGGAAAGCCGTTATAAATCTGGAACACGTTTGCTACAGCTTCTAGTAACATTTCATGTGGAGAATTCTAATAAACAGAGAAACGCCCGGATATCGTGATCACGACAAGTTTCATTGTTATCACCATTGGAAAACGCTGATCCCGGATAAGCTCAGCCGATGTCAGAAAAATCCACATCCATTTCGATGTAAAGGAACACTATGTACAATTAAAGTGTCAATCCGGCAAGGTTCTTGGTGCTCTGAGCCAAATACAAAATGTTCTCGTTTTTACCTTATCAAGCACAGTGGTGACAACTGAAACTTGACGTGAAAGTTGCTTAGATAATAATGGCGTGTGGCCTTCGGAGAGGCCCGGAGCAGGTCTTTCGAGTTGACGTCGTATAGGCGACTTACGTGTCTGTGAGGATGGGGCCCTACCTATGATGAAATATAATGCTGCAGACGTCACAAACACCCAGCTCCAGAGCCATAGGAATTAACTAATGAATGTTAAAATCCAAGACCCGGCCGGGAATCGAACCCTGGCGCCGTTGAACCAAAGAACAGCAAGCTAACCATTTAACCATGGAGCCGGACAAACCCGTGTCATTATCCCGAGGTGGTGCAGCTCTTTTTAGGTACACCCCCATTTCAAGACATACCAGCCCTCCTGCTATTCTTAAATTTCTGGCAGTACCGGGAATCGAACCCGAGCCTCCGAGGACGGCAGCTAATAACACTAACCGTTATGATACGGAGGCGCACAGTTGCTTAGATGACATCAAATCAAATCAAAATCTTTTAACAGCAATATAATAATAATAATAATAATAATAATAATAATAATAATAATAATAATAATAATAATAATAATAATAACAACAATAATAATTGTTACCAGGTTTTCGTGGAACGGAGAGGTGAAGGAAGGTTCTGGTGGGAATGGGTCTACCTACGATAGTCAAATATGAATTTAAATTTAAAATAAAGGTTATATTTCTTTTCAGAATTTAAATTTTAACAAACAATATATCAGGTACAGGAAGTTAGGTACAAAGTAGAAAAAACAGGAAAATCCCAGAAAAGACTAGTTACAATTTGAGCTTCAAGCTCATAATTTACCACGGTCTCAACATCAAAATGTTGAGATAGACTGGGTAGCAAAGGGGAGATATATCCCAAAACACAATTTTTCAAGAGCACTTTTATCCAACAGTTACAAGTTACGGCCATTCAAAGGCACCACTCAATGTTACACCAATATCAATTAAATTACAAGAAAAGAGCTTACATGCTCTAGAAATTAAATCAAGGAGACTGTGCTCCCAAACTCGTACGGCCTACTCAAGGCAACCATTAAATATTACAAAACAGAAAAGAGCGTCACTGTTCAATACAATTACACCTTTAGGCCTGTCTAGGCGCAACCTGCAATTTACAATACCATAAGAATTTTAGTTTACACACTGGATACCTAGTACCCCTTCTACTGGGCCTTGGAGAAAAGAACAGGTTAAGTTGCTCGCTCGAACTCAAAATGTATGAAGGCGTACACTTGCTCTCCTAGAAAACCAAGGTAAAAACCTTACTTGGGCTTGCAGCCCGACGAGGCAGAGGCTAATCCCACACTACTGAGGTGACTAGAAGGACCAGTTAATTTAAAATTTACAGGAGAAAACTTACAAAATCATAGTCACCTCAAGATTAATTGTAGGAGAATTCGAGAGGGTAACGCACTCTCCATCCCCGATTTACAGTTTAAGTCCTTAGGACTTACATGAAATTTTACATTAGAAAGAAGAAAGTTTACATTTTAGGAATCGGCTGTTACATAGTTAAAGATTGGAACCTTCCCCTCGAGTTCAGCTTTCGGAGATAACTACAGAGATAGAAAACTAGTGGCCATTACCTGGGCTGATATTCTGTCTGCCGAAGAATGAGGACCTCCGTCTCTTCTCTTCACACACACACTCAATAATTCGGCGTTCAATAAAACAAGTTAGCTCGGAAAAGCTACAGATTTTATACCCGAGGAAAAGCTTCGAGAAGTCTCTGAACTAAATCCGGACATACCCTCTCATTTTTACTAGCGGATAAAATAGGTACAAGAAACGTTTGATTGGCTGAAAAATACATACAGAAAATTTGCGATTGGTCAGGCACCACAGCTGGCGGGATGAGAAGGAAGTGTTGCAAACCTTGAAGTATCAAAAATAAAGAAAGTGAATTCAGTTCAGAATACCTATAAACACAAAACTTCTTTAAATTTATAGTTACTCGACTTTGCACCAGAGTGCATGACATCAGTTATTTAAATAGAGACGTCTATGGAGAAAAGTCCAATTTTCTTGAAATACTTATTGCAACCATTGATACACCAAAAACAAAACAAAGAAACCCAGTCAGTGTAGGAAACTTAAAAAAAATATTACTCTGTAATTTAGTAGTGACATCTTCTGATCAATGCCCCAACTTCATGCACTAGCTGTTTCAAGTTTTGTATGACGGGTAGCGTTTTCCATGGCACTTCTTTTAAATGCAGGGGCTGCTAGGCCGAGGGGGTAAAGGCGTGCTCGGTTCGCCCGGAAAGACGTGGGTTCGAATTCCCGTCAGGAATTCGTAAAATTTAAGAAACAAGATTTCCACTTCCGGAGGTGCATATGGCCCTGAGGTTCACTCAGCCTACACCAAAACGGAGTACCAGGTTAATTCCTGAGGGCAAAGGCGGCTGGGCGTAAAGCTAAGCACTCTACCCCATCACGTGCCGAGGTTAACAATGGTGGAAGCCTTTACCTTCCACTCCTCAAAGGGCCTTCATGACCCGTACGGAGATGACTTTGCTTTGCTTCTTTTAAATGCGCGGGGTTGAGGTGTACCTCCCGGTACAATAATAATAATTATTATTATTTTTCCGGGTATTCCGTGGTGGACATAGGTGAAAGAAGGGCCTGAATGGGTGGATATACAAAAGTAGAAAGATTAATTTAAAACTTTAAAATTTAAGCTATATTTCTTCTTTGCTTTTATATTTTACACTTCGCTAAGCAAATAACAAAATCAGGTACAATATCTAACTCGTGAGCTTCAGTAACAATACTAGAATAATCAGATAACAATCATTTAACCATATAAGCTTGAAGCTCCCTAGTCACCAATTTAACAAGAGTACCATCACTCCCTTCAATCAGGGAGACTGAGCTCCAAATTTTACACCAGTAGGACGAGCGTCTTTACTCTACACAATTACTTCCTAGGAGACTATTCTCCAAAATTACAGTACAACTTCCAGGCCTATCAAGCCACCTACCTACATTTAACAAATCCAAACAGTAAACGCTGTCTTATATGCTCAACGGTGTGATTTACCTAGAACCAGAATAAAAAGAGAAGCTGACTTTAACAGGGGTAAGAAGCACCCATTCTACTTGGCCTTATTTAGGAGGAAAAAAGGGTTAAAGTTACTGGCCGAACATCAGAATGTTAGTAGGCGAACACTTGCACTCCTTTGGAATTCACCAGAATATCACCAAAACCCTATGTGGGCTTATGGCCCGAAGTTACAGAGGCTAGTCCTATACTACGGAGGTGAGTAGATGAAAGGAAAATATTAAGTTAAACATTAAGAAAATATAATCACCTCAATATAAAGTTGAGACGAATACAAGAGGATTCCTCACTCTTTATTCCCTAAATTCGGTTAAGTTGTTTAGACTTGTTTGAGAATTTATATTAAGAAATAAAAGTTACATTGCGAAAGAAACTTGAAACCTTCCCCTCGAGCTAGCTTACAAAGACTACATGTTCTTAAACAGAATCTGCCATTACCTTGAGCTGGTGGACCTCCCGAAAATGGACGATGGAGCCCTTTCCCCTGCCTCCGCTACGAACACACTCTAAACGTCTTGACTGGAACGAACAAAATTATTTGATATTTATTTGATTATCCAATGAAAATTGTGGGCGTGTCAGGGTTTCGGCCTAGAGAAATCTGGAACCTTCCTCTCCGCTATAAAAGCTGGGACATTTCAGGCCATATTGTCTTTGTGATCGTGATTAAATGTAGGCTGATAGCCTTGCCGTTATAGTTCATATAGGCAGTATGTTGATTTATTTCTGATGAAATCGAGCCTCCTGTGTCGATTGACACCTTGATATGGGGGTGTAGCTGCAATCACTCGGAGTTAGTCCCGTAAGAGCTCTTGTACAGCGGTCATCTTGCGCATTAGTCCTTGCGTCATCATTCTCTTATTATGTTACGCCCCTATGAATAAAACATACATATTTAGCCTTATAGCCGCCATATTGTTTCAAGTTGAGCTCCAAGTCCTGGGAGGTTAAGTTAGGTTAACGTGTAGTCAGCATAACGTTAGACCTGCACTTTTAGCCAGGGTGTAGGGAAGGGCAACCGGTTATGTTAACGCCTGTTCAGCGTGAGGGAAACCCTACATTCTTAGCCATTATCATCATGTAAGTTTAAGCCTACACTGTTATGGGGTTAGCCTCGGGATCGAACTTAGGTCTGAAAGGTTAACGTCCTTAGGCCAGGGGTCGAACCCGGGATCTGCGAGGTTAAGTCTAGACACGTTATGTCTGTTAGGTTAAGCTCGCCCTCTTAGCCAAAATTACGTTGGCTGATAGGGTTAGATTACACTTTTTGATATCGAACTTGGATCTGTAAGGTTAACGCCCTTAAACCTAGGGTCGAACGCGAGGTCTGTAAGGTTAAGCCTGGATACGTAGCCAGTGTAAGGTCATGTAAGGTTAAGAGCGTGCTCTTAACCAACCCCTCTAGTGAGGTTGCACGAGGTTAAGCACGCACTTTTAGTCAGCACATTCCATAGGATGGAGGCCTCGTCCAGGCGGCCAGAGGCGGAGGTGGCGGCCGAACCATCCACTTATACTACTGACATATCGTATAAAATGATGTATTTTTATCACAATTGCGGAGAAATGTAGCGGCTATAACGTCCAATGACTTTTTCTTTTACATTTTTGGGGATTGCTGAAAACAATGTAACGCTTATTTTTGGAAACTTCAGCCTGTCTGGTAAATAGTCAAGGCAAGCATCGCTGTGAAGATGTCGCAAAAGAAGAGGAAAGTGTTCAATATTGGGTAAAAGGCACACATACTTTGGCAGTTGGAAAATGGGGAAACAAACGTCAACGTCCCGAGGGAATTAGGTATATCACAATGAACGATTTCTACAATTCTCCGACTCGTTGGCTGAATGGTCAGCATACTGGCCTTCGGTTCAAAGGGTGCCGGGTTCGATTCCAGGCCGGATCGAGGATTTTAACCTTCATTGGCTAATTCCAATGGCCCGAGGACTGGGTGTCTGTGCTGTCCTCAACATCCCTGCAACTCATACATCACACATAACACTATCCTTCACCACAATAACACGCAATTACCTACACATCGCAGATTTCGCCCACCCTTATCGGAGGGTTTGCATTACAAGGGCTGCACTAGGCTAGAAATAGTCACACGAAATTATTATTAATTATTACTATTTCTACAATTTGGAAGAACAGAGAGAAAATACGTTCTCCTTTCTAATAATTATACAAAATCAAGCAGGCCAGTTCATCTGAGCACAAAGATAGTGAAAAATCTTTACTTAGATCGTTTAAGCAGCAAAGAACAAATAATGTGCCAATCAGAGGATCTATTCTTCAAGGGAAAGCCAATGAAATTCCTCTCAGCCCCACTTCTCAAATATTGTACTGTAAATACAGTACTTATTTCAGTTACTTTTTGTTTTTTGACTTAATTTTCTCTTAATTAACCATGTAAGGTAAGGTATGAATATATTCTGCCCGAAGGCAGGTCCGAACCTCCGCAGAGGTGTGCCTGAGCCGGAGTTTACGTACGGTAGGGTGGCCAGTTCCTTTCCTCTCCTCCATTCCCTTACACCCCCCCCCCACACCAACAGCGCGTGGCAACCCATCCAACTCCTGACCACGCCCAATGTTGCTTAACTTCGGAGATCTCACGGGATCCGGTGTTTCAACACGGCTACGGCCGATGGCAACATGTAAGTTTGCAGCCTAAAACTTACAGATATTACATTTTTAGCAACAAAAAATAAAACCGGTTTGTGCGAATATCGCTTATAACGACCGTTGATTGGCGGTTCCTTCGGTTATAACCGATTTTGACTCTATATACATGACCAATCCAACATCAAAGAATCGAGCGGTGTTCATATCAGATTTTTAATGGTTATTAAGTGACTCCTGAACAAACTTAAGATGGTCCAAGTTACATTGTCTTCCGGTCTGCTCGGACGGTTGAACTCTGGCTTTCGGAGCCCATGTCGGCCCATGGTGGTATTTGGTGATGTATACATCGACCTCGTGTGATAGATTTACCAACACGTAAAGAAACGTCTGTGAAACAAATTTTCCAGCACCTCTGCGTCTCCGAAAATCGTAAAGTTGCGCATAACTTAAGCATTACATTAACCTCAATAAAACACACCAATGGGTTATAAGAATGGCATTGCTTGAGTGTACGTATATATTTCAAGTCTATGAATCGTTATAAATATAACGCCAGGCAGGTTTGATATTGGCATTATTGCTTTGTATTGCGGTATGTGAACTGTACTGTGTAGTGAACCAGTTTAGTAGCATTCAATGTAAAAGTTTTAAGAAAAAATAATTGGCAAGTAGCGAGACCCCATCACAAAGACACTTCACCGTGACATGAGAAATAACAACCTCAACTGTGTTATCGCTGGAGGAAAGAAAGAAGACCTCGTTAACGATTATGAGCTCAGTGTTTATTTGGAAAACAGGATGTTTAATAGTGTGATTGAGTCGGCCATTGTATGTAGGTTCCCATCAGGGAAATAGTCTCTTTAAAAATTTACCCGAATAAAATACAATAATCTGTCTATAACGGATGTTGCGCCCTCATTGTCCAACGGAATGTACAAAATTACACATTTATAAAACATTGTAACAGATCCTTGAAGAGCACTCTGCTCCTATGCATTTGTTGATGGTACACTTCTATGACGATGAACTTGTAACTGCAGAGAAATCATACCCTAGAGCGGCTGCGAATTTGTCACAATATGTTGCAGTTTTAAAACCTGGAAATAACAATAAACGCTGTTATCGATGTTAACTACTAACAAAGAAGTTGTTAGGAGAGTCTCTTTTGGATCTTTAAACAAACAAGATGCCAGGAAATAGTCGCTCACTTGGCTAGAAAGCTAGTTAAGAAATATACCTCTTCTAAATCATTGTCTTTTAATGCGTTCTCTGCACTTAATTTATGTAGTTGTATATTATTTTCTTTTTTTGCTGGTGGTTTAACGATGCAACAGCTCAACTGAACAGCAACTCCTTTGGCAACGATGGAACAGGGAAGGGCTGATACTGTGAAAGAAGCGATCGTGACAGTATAGTCCGGTATGAAAATGTGATACCACGGTAAATCAACTTCAGGGGCAGGGTTCGAATCAACCACCTACTGAATGTAAGCTAACAGCTACACGACGCAAACCGCTTAGCGAACTCGCTTGGAATGTAAATTGATATCCTTTGTTGATTTCCATACAATGATTTAATAAATCTCAGGAGCTCAGACAGTACAGCGTTGGTCTCCTGAGCTCAAGTAGGCAGGTTCGATCCTAGTTTAATCCTGTGATATTTGAAAGTCGAGCTTCGAGTCAGCAGATTTACCGGCACGTTAAAGAAATCCTGAGGGACAACATTTCGGCAATGTAGCATCTCTGAAAACCGTAAAAGTAGTTAGTGGGACAATGAACGGGATCAATGGTTGGCTTTGGCAAGGTGGCTGTTCTGATTTCATGCGAGTTTTCAGATGAATTTCCACCCTAGGATCTGCAGTCTTGGCGAAGTGGGTGGAAAGATTAATTCTCTAGTTCTCTAGCCAATCAAACCCGGAGCAGTGTATGGAAATTTAGCCTATCAGTGCTCTGGATTTTAATTTAATCTAGAACGTTCCCCTGCGGAGCTATTTAAGGAGAGCGCTGTAGGGCCTTCTTCTCTGATTTGCTCCGGTTATTGAGAGTGCGACTTGGTGGAGGTTAGAGGCGGCACGGGGGTGGGGCGCGGCCGGATTAAAGAAGATCCAGCGCTAACACGTAATGACAGAATTTACGTAAACATGTGATTGTGCCGGCGTGTGTTCCTAGGGGAACATTTCAGCAGTTTTTCTTAAAATATAATTAATCTTTCCCTTTTTTGGGCTGAAATGTAGGACCTTCTGCGCAGTCTTCGGACTCAATATTTAATGTAAGAGGGCACGAGTGGTGACCCTCGGTACTCTCCCCTTCTACTTTCGTACTGGGTGACTTAAGTTTTAAAACTCTAAATTTTCGAAATCTTGTCTCGGCATTTAAACTTTCCTTCACATAGTAACTCTTTTTAGCATTTCATTAGCCTCTGCGTCATTGCACCTCAAGCTCACTTAGGTTCTTGTCTTTTCTAGAACATTCCTCTAAGGAGGGCTGGTGTATTGCCTCCTTGCCTTTTGTTAATCGCCTATTTTTCATTTCTTTTTCCTGCTTAAGGCCTAGTAGAAAGGGTAATTATGCCCCTGCATATTGTTTATGGTAATCGTGTATACGTTTAGGTTCCGTTGGGGAACAGTACTTTACCTGGTTGTGAAACTTTGTGATTGATAAGCCCACCACGGGGCAACCTGTGTATGAATACTATGAAGTGGGTTCACCAGTGTAATTGAAATTGTAAATAGCAACTGATTGCTTGATCGGTGGGAGTAACTATGCTCTTTCATAGTATTGTACCTGTCAGGAACAATTATGCTCTTGTGGGTTAGCGACTGGGAATTTTACCCAATTAATCTTGTAACCGATTAAAGACTTCTAAGTCCAATGTATTTGTTGCGGCTTTTGTGTTGGTACTCGCCTTCCGCATTTCATTCGTCATTTGTCACAGTTGGCAAGGTGCTGTTGCGTCCATTTAATATAGACAGAGTGAACATGACGACCGGCAGCAGTACACGGATTTTGGTGTATCTCTACATTTTGTTGTACATATGTGTAAAAGTTTAGTGTTTATTCATGTGCAATAAATATTTGAATCACCTTCTGAGTGATGTGTTGTGTCTGCTCGTTTGGGGCAATCTGGTCCTCCATCTCACTTGTTTCAAAATTGTACTTGTGCGCCTATGGAAATGAACTTTCTTATGTGCGTCCGATATGCTGTTTCGTCGCTCGCAACACTATTGGTGGAGCTGACGATTTCGTTATTTAATGTGAATTTCCTCAAGTAATACTTAAACTGCTTCCTGTTATACCATTATATTACTCTCTTTGAATTTTAAGAAAGGAAACAAATAACATTTCCAATTTTGTTAAAGTAAATTTTTGCTTTAAGTGATCCCCTGTCCAGCCATTCACCCCACGCGCTCCCTATTCCTCCGCGAGCCATGGAAACAACGCAATAATAATAATAATAATAATAATAATAATAATAATAATAATAATAATAATAATAAACTGAGCAAAAGATCCTAAGGTATAGCCAGACATTCGCAACACATTACAGTCATCAGCAATGAAATTCGGACAGCCACCCAGGAAACGTAAACGCAGATGGTGGAACACAAACTGTGATGAAGCTATCAATAACAGAATCAAAGCATGGAATCATTGGAATGGACACCGAACAGTCGACAGATGGCAGAATTTCCTTAAGACTCAAAAACTGACCTCAAAAACAATCCGCTGCGAAAAACGTACATACGAGAAAAACAGACTCGCAGAGATAGAACAGGATTTCCAGAAAAAACAACACTCGAAGTTTCTACAAGACATTTCGTGAGGACTTATCACGGTACAAACCACCAACATTAAGTTTTCGTCGACCTAACGGATCACTAGAGACAAACAGTAAAGAGAACAGGAAGATACTGGCTGACTATTTTCAAAATCTACTGAACTGTGATCCACCAATTGAAAGACTACAGTTTGAAAAACTTCCACCAAACCCAGATTCACAGCCCCCAACAACTCAAGAAATAAAAGAGATAATCCAATCGCTCAAAAATAATAAAGCCCCTGGGAACGATGGCATAACTGCAGAGATGTTGAAAATAGGAGGAGATGACCTCATCAGAAGAATTCATACACTCTTAACAGAAATATGGGAAACCATAATGATTCCGAAGGACTGGAAGAATGCCATTATCCATCCGTTATATAACAAAGGCGATCGAGCGGACCCCAACAACTACAGAGGCATATCCCTTTTACCAGTTATATACAAGGTTCTATCTAAAGCGCTATTAAACAGAGTAGAACAACAAACAGATCATTTGATTGGTGAATACCAAGCAGGCTTCAGAAAAGGTAGATCGTGTTCTGAGCAAATTTGGAGTCTGAAGACGATATTAAGGACACGCCGCAGTACCACCACATTTGTCACTTTAGTGGACTTTAAGAAGGCGTATGACTCTATCGACAGACAAACTGTTGTGGACATCCTAGCAGAGCTCAGTGTGGACAAGAAGACCACAGAAATAATCCGCCAGACTCTCACAGACACAACATCTCAAGTGAAGTTTCTAGGTGAACTATCAGAGCCTTTTGAAGTGCATACATGAGTTCGACAAGGAGATAGCCTCTCCCCAATTCTTTTTAACTTAGTGTTAGACAAAGTCATCAGGGAATGGGGAAAAGAAATCGAAGGTATAAACATTGGTACTCGGGGACAAAGAATTAACGTGAAGTGCCTAGCTTTTGCTGATGATCTAACTATCTTTACCAAGACTAGAGAAGAAACCAGGTATGCCATAGAGAAGTTACACGAGACAGCATCAAAGACAGGCCTTCGAATATCGTATGAGAAGACTCATATCATGGCTAATGGACACCAGAATATCCAAAGATCCCCACTACAGACAAATTATGGAATAATCACACAGGTCCCTTTCTTCGAATATCTAGGAGAAATCATTGTGCCATCTGGATTGGACAGGAAATCTAATTTAGAAAGAGACACCAAACTCCTGAAAGCATACCGAATAACATGGAACCACTACAATAAAAGAGCGATGTCACGAAATGCAAAACTTCGGCATTACAAGACTGTTGTTCTTCCAGAAGCCTTGTATGCCTCAGAAACCACATCTCTAGGAGGACAATCTAAAATTGATGAAATTGAAAAACAAGAACGAAAAATATTTAGGAAAATATATGGCCCCGATCATGTAAATGGTATATGGATCAAAAGGAAAACTGTAGATTTGTACAAAGCAATCGACAAGTTCACCGATACCGTGCGCAGGAGACGATTGAAATTCTATGGCCACATCTGTAGAATGGACAACACTAGATATGCAAAAAATTGCTTGGTATAATTAAATCAACGAAGGTCAAAATACGATGGTTAGAGGAAATAAAGCAGGACTTAAAAGAAATGAATATCACAGAAGATATCATCAGGGATCGCAAGGCTTTTGGGAATCTGGTTGCAAAGCACACGTTCACGGAAAGGGCTAAAAGAACCACAGGGAAGCAATGGACGGAAGGACGCAAGAAATAGCATAGCGAGTTCATGAAGAGATTTTGGGAGGAGAAGAAAGGAAAACCATCATCAAGCTAACAAGTTCCAAGGCGCTCTGTAAACGGGCATAACGAAGAAAGAAGAAAGAAGAAGACGAAACTGAGCAAGTGGTTACGTGATTTGCGTCACGTAGCTATGAGCATGCATTCGGGAAATAGTGGGTTTGAACCCCACTGTCGGCATCCTTGAAGATAGTTTTCCGTGGTTTCCCATTTTCACACCAGGCAAATGCTGGGGCTGTACCTTAATTAAAGTCACGGCCGTTTACTTCCCACTTTTAGCCCTTTCCTATCGCATCGTTGCTATAATGCCTATCTCTGTCGGTGCGACGTAAAGCAAATGGTAAAAGAATAAATAATAATAATAAAAATAAAGGAAATACGAAAAACAACTACATGTATTAAAATTGATAGAAGATCATTTTTGAAAGAACTATAGTCCAGGTGAAGAATATACACAACTTTAAACTCCTAGTGGTGGTGGTAATGACGTTTTTTTTTAGAGGAAGTACAAAAACATCCTCTATCAACACTAATCAGGGAGAAGAAATGCGATGGGTTCGGCACTTCAAAAAATTAAGGTATCGGCCAAAGAAAGACAAGGGCTACGAAGGGCGTCAATAAAAGACTCCCTAAATCTGTAATGTCGGTGTCGGAAAAGAACAAGAGTTGACCAAGGGAGGTCGAATAAGATGGATGAATTTTAAGAGCCTGGCACAACTAAGTGGAAGCAATATCAGGACTCAGTAAAGGGGCCCCGCGGTTACCAAGCTACTCTCCAAAGATAAGAGCCGCTGGGGCCCTTAAGCTCCTAGCCGAATAATTTAAGAATCTTCTAAACTGTCCTGATCCGGAAGAGATGTTTGATTTTAAGGAGATAAATTAGTTAGTAGCCCCTTCGGAACCTCCTGATAAAAATTAAATTAAAGAAATGATCAAATACTTGAAAGATAACAAAGGAAGTGGTGAAGATAACATAGTAGCAGAAATGTTCGAAATGACTTCAGAGAGTCTAATATACAATCTGGAACGTTTGTTTAAGGAAATTTCGAAAAATGAGAAAATGCCTGACACCTACTTCACAAGAAGGGTCATAGAACGGACCTGAACAATAAAGGGGGCCCTCTCTCATACCTGTAGAATATAGGATCCTGAGTAAAACGCAATAAAAACAGAATGCAATCAATTATATAGATAACGAATTGGAAGAGTACCAGGGAGGATTTACATCAGGAAGAAGCTGTGCAGAACAAATCCTCAAGTTGAAAGGAATCCTATTTAACAACACAAGAGGTACGAAACAGGATATAGTAGCAATATTTGTATGTTTAAAGCTAGCCTGTGATTCGATTTATAGATCTTCTCTCCTTGCAATATTAAAATAATTCAAATAGAGACAAAATCAGTGAGCGTCATTTTGTTTAGAGAAACACTGACACCTTTTTAACAGTCAAACTTTTATATGAAGTCTCAGAACCATTTGAAATTTTTTTTTTGCTAGTTGTTTTACGTCGCACTGACACAGACAGGTCTTATGGCGACGATGGGATAGGAAAGGGCTAGGAGTGGGAAGGTAGGGGCCGTGGCCTTAATTAAGATACAGCCCCAGCATTTGCCTGGTGTGAAAATGGGAAACCACGGAAAACCATCTTCAGGGCTGCCGACAGTGGGGTTCGAACCTACTATCTCCCGAATACTGGATACTGGCCGCACTTAAGCGATTGCAGCTATCGAGCTCGGTCATTTAAAATTAAAGCTAGTGTGGGACTGTTCAACTATGCACTGGAAAAAAGTAGTACAAGAATGTAATGGGACCATCAAACAAACGACTTGTAACAGACTACTTATTTTTTTCAGATGATCTAGCTATACTAGAAAAAAACCCAGCAGAAGAAAGGATAAAATTAAAAGACCGTGAAAACTGTGCGGCCGAAGCAGGATTACAAGTTTCCTATGAAGAAAACAGATTGGATCACTGGTGTCAACAATGTACCTGCTGAAATTCAAATACCCAAAAGCAAGAGAATTAAAAGATTCAACATAAATAGACTTACTTAGGTAAAGTAATAATCGTATCAGTGATAGAGAAGGAGAACACGAAGACACGTATTCACAATGAACAAGCTTATTGTACCAGTTTATTATTATTAATGTTGAAAAGAAAACTTATAAAATTATCTTCGGGGACGTGTGTATGTTAATGGGAGGATTCTTTATTCTGTGTAGTAAAATTGATAACGGAACTGTTTGAACATCCTATGGCAGGCGTTGTTTTTTATTCCTCACGAATCGCTGATGCTAAAAAGAAAACCCACGCTTAGAGTGTTCTGGTCAGTATCATGATTTTTTTGCTAGTGGCTTTACGACTCTTCGACACAGATAGGTCTTATGGCGACGATGGGATAGGAAAGGCCTAGGACTGGGAAGGAAGCGGCCGTGGCCTTAATTAAGGTAAAAGCCCCAGCATTAGCCTGGTGTGAAAATTGGAAACCACGTAAAACCATCTTCAGGGCTGCCGACAGTGGGGTTCGAACCCACTATCTCCTGAAAACTGGATACTGGTCGCACTTAAGCGACTGCAGCTATCGAGCTCAATACTATAGGAATATATGATCTCGTGATTATTTATACACTCCTACAGTATGATGTATTTACACATCAGCATAGGATAATGAACACAACGAAAATTGTTTCGATGGACTACTTATCCATATGTGGCTGAGAGGCGTGGCCAGTCTTAAGGGAAATAATTGATGTGAGGAGCATTGGGAGATACGAGGTTTTCTAATTAGGCAACGGATATGTTATGAAATGTTTTATTTTTCAGGTATTATCTAAATTTATTTCATCATAAGTAATATTTCAAGAAGTAATATTAATAATACTATAAATTAAATAATATATTCCATATTAATAGTACTGGAAAGAAATAATAATTTCATGTAGCTATTGCTATATCTTCTAGTATGGGCTAGAGCAATTTGTTACTTTTATTGAGCTGTCTCAGTCTCATCCTTGGCTTTGACAATATGAAAGTAACCAAGGTATGAGTGATGCTAGTAATAAGATTCCTTATGCAGCCAGCTCCTGTTACGAATTGTGTGAAAATATCGCTCATAAGGTCGGTTGGTGCATGCATTTCAGTGGGCTTGGCAGACTGATATGCAATAGCTACTGGCTCGGTGAGGATAGCAACGGGAAACTACCTCACTCCTCATTTCCCTAGTACGCCTCTTCAGTGACGCCTAGGCTGTCTATTGATAGCTTTCGGTAGAACTGTGGAGGATCAAACCAGCCTTCGGGCTGAATACCCAACAGGCTGGACAGCATCTGACGTGTATGGGAAACTGCGTGGTATTGTTGTGGAGGATAGTGTAGTGTGGGGCGTGTGAGTTGCAGAGATATTGGCATCAGTATAAACACCCAGTCCCTGAACCAAGTTATTTGCCACTGAAGATTAAAATCCCCGACTCGGCCAGGAATCGAGCTGAAGGCAACTGCGCTGACCATTCAGCTAATGAGCTGTACAACAAAATGAAATCAAAGCAGCTTAGCCCTTAGCGACACTTTTGACCATCTCTTTTGTTCATCAGTTTCTTAACTGTTCGGGTTCGTGGGTGATGTTGCTAGAATCAGTAAGTTTTTAAGATGCTGATCAGTGAGCGTAGATCAATACTTGTTTCGTACCACACTAATAAAACAGAAAAAAAAATATCACTTAGTATGTATGTCGCATCGCTGGAAACTGACAGGGAGGAAGTACTTTACTGATGGTGACAATTTCTCTTAGCGAAGAAAATTTTAAGAGTAAGGGAACAATGTGTCATGTGATGACACACGGTAAATAAGAAGTGGTTTAAGCTATGCTATTGTACTTAGGCTTGTTCTTACTTTCTGTGTGCCACTTAAAAATGATTTTGCGTGTCATAGTGGTACGGGTGACTTGGGCTGGTCCTGGTCTATGTAGTGATAAGAGAGGTCTTTGCCAATTATTTTCAGTATTGTGTGGTTTGAAAAGTCTAATATCTTACGCGTACATTAAATTCTCCCAGTTCGACCACATTAAAGCTGTATTTCTTAACATTTCTACACTCTTCGAATTAAGTTCATGATTACTGCTACAAAGCACCAACCTTGGACCTGTAATAACGAAGCTGTAACAGGAAATCACTTATTATTTGTTCGTCAGTAGCAGTTCTGCAGCAATTAGTTTCTTAATTGGTTTCTTTAGATGCTGACTCGAACAGAATCTTTGCCTTACTCTATGATGTGACGGGAATAGCTTCTAATTGGAGGCTTTTAACTTCTTTCAGAAGTCCGGGTAAAGCCAGCGCAATGTAAAGCTAAATTATAAGAAGGTACATTTCTAGTAGATAGTGTGGGCGACGACTGAAAGAGTAATGCAATTAAACACAGCAGTGGAACCAGAAAGGAGACGTTTGTGGTTAGGGGAATAAAAGAAAGTGTAAACTTGAAGATGACCAAGTTGAAAGCGTTTGGAGAAATAAGTTAGCGGAGAGTTGGTTTACAGGATAATGAGGGGTGATTAGAACAAAAAAAAATTGTTGCCAAAGACTCGGCATTCACCAGTCCTCATAGCCTTCAGTACATTCATTGAAATGAGAATAGTCTTAATTGTGAGACACCACCAATCTTATTCTCATGTTAACGCATTCAAACCGCCGCAAATCACGTAACGTTTCTTTCTGATATGAATAATGGAAATTATGAATAATGGAAATTAAATATAACTACTGTAGGTTATTAATTTATACATTTGTTGCATCCTGGATCCTTGCGATGACATGTAATTTCAGGCAGATTAATAAATAATAGTAGTTACTGAACTTTCGTCACTTTGATTACCCTTACAATCAATATCAGTGGAAGGAACGTTGAACGCACAATATACTGCTACTGTAGAATACTGAAACCAGAATGCTTGTAGGTAGAAGGGACACTAGCCAGGAAGACGCTTGCGGAAACGAAATAAAAAAGGAAGAATTTATTATAAGGAAGATCCTGGACCCCAAGGAATCATCAGGAAATTATTTCATATTCCACCTGAGATCAAATCAAGAGTTCTAACGGAGGTTTGAAAAGATAACAACCACGATAAGGAAAGGAGAATGAATTCTTCTTCGGGCACGCCCCAAAGAATGGATCCGCAAAGGATAGTAAACTAAATCATCACCTTCCAACTGATCCTGAAAAAAAAAAAGACTGTGAAATCAAGACAGAAGATGTAGAAAACTGAAAAGTGTTCAGGATGGAAATTGTAGAGAAAGAAACATATTTTCGAAAAGAAACCCGGGAAATGATATAGCGTATTCTTAGAGGAGGAACACGCAAGAGCGAGCCAGAAACTGGTGAAGAAAATTGTGTAACCACAGCCCATAGTGGACAAGAAATAGAGAGACCCTCTATGATAGCTAAGCTAGCGTTGGAAAAGATTAAGGATAAGAAGAGTAAACCACAGTATATTTTCACAAGTAGATACGGTTAAGTTCCATTTGAAATACGGAACCGCCGCAGAATAGCACTTATTTTGCCCTTCACTTGAAGTACCTCTGAATTCATACAATGAGTTTCAGCTCCAATAATTTAACGTACCAAGCGAGGTAAGCCACTAGATTATCCTGGAGATAATAATAATAATAATAATAATAATAATAATAATAATAATAATAATAATAATAATAATAATAATAATAATAATAATACCGAGCTCGATAGCTGTGGTCGCTTAAGTGCGGCCAGTGTCCAGTATTCGGGAGATAGTAGGTTCGAACCCCACTGACGGCAGCTCTGAAGATGGTTTTCCGTGGTTTCCCATTATCACACCAGGCAAATGCTGGGGCTGTACCTTAATTAAGGCCGCGGCCACTTCCTTACCACTCCTAGCCCTTCACTGTCCCATCGTCGCTATAAGACCTATCTGTGTCAGTGCGACGTAAAGCCAATTGTTATTGTTTAAAATAACAATGAAAATAATAAAAATAATAACCTTCTACCACTTTTCCCACACCGATCGGGTCCCGGGTGCGAATTGTGTCGGATATGTGGATCTGGCACTGTTTTACGGGCGAATGCCCTTTCTGGCGCCAACCCTATATGGAGGGATGTTTTCACTATTGCGTCTTTCTGTGGTGGTTGATAGTGCGATGTGTTACGTGAATATCAAGAGGAATGTGATAGGACAGACAGTCCCCTTGTCGTAGGAATTAACTATAGCCTACATAGTTAAAATCTCCTTCTGTAAGCTCACCATTCAGTCAAGGAGCTGGGGTGATAATAATAATAATAATAATAATAATAATAATAATAATAATAATAATAATAATAATAATAATAATAATAGTAATAATACAACTAACAACATGTTCTGAACTGGTGATAGACCTAAGAGACTTGACAGTGCTCTCTTGTGGGCGAAGATGGTAGAATACATCGAGGGTATTTCCTGCCTGTTGTAAGAGGCAATTAAGAGGGTTAGCTCTCAAAGGCTCTGAACTTGGGAGCGTGAGTTGGCGCTATGGGGTCCCTAGATAAATCTAGCATCGCTTCTGTCAGGCTCCGTTATTTCGTCTTTCCTTTCCGACCTCTCTTGGTGGACTTTCTTTCAAGACCGACGGTAGTAGGTTAGCAAGGCCTACAGCGACTTTCATTTTCACGCCCTTCGTGGCCCTTTCTTTTGCCGGTACCCTCATTCTTGGAAGGATCAATTCTGTTACTTTTTCTATTCTGATTAGTGTAGTGAAAGCATGGCCGCATAGTTGCACATTCCTCTTAACTCCAGCACAACCTAACTTCCGCAGCGAAGGAAATTTTTGGACTGAAAGAAGTGTTTTGTGCTCCAACTCCGTGTTCGTAGATTTTCCTGTACGTATACAAGAACTGAAAAACCTACAAATTGTTTTCCAGCCATTGGCCGGGTCAGGGATGGAATGAATGAAGCCCCCATCTTGCGGCGAGGATAGGAATTGTGCCGGCTGCCGAGGCCTGTCGCACTCCTCTGGGGCAATGATTAATGATTGACAGATGTAATGAAATGATAATGGAGAGTGTTGCTGGAATGGAAGATGACAGGGAAAACCGGAGTACCCGGAGATAAACCTGTCCCGCCTCCTCTTTGTCCAGCACACATCTCACATGGAGTGACCGGGATTTGAACCACGGTATCCAGCGGTGAGAGGCCGACGCGCTGCTGCCTGTGCCACGGAGGCTCCTATATAAGAACTGTGGGACAAAATTTTCGGTATTTCAACGTTTTCGAAAACCGAAAGAGTAGTTAATAGGACGTAAAGCCATCATCATCATCATCATCATCATCATCATCATTACGATGAGAGGTTTGGCGTGAAACGTGTTTCAAAGTGGGGTGGAGGCTCTCTGGCGCAAACCAGACGTAACGCTCTTCATGTAACAAAAAGTGATAGTAGCTCAAAAAGTTTTACATGCACAGAAGTAGTTTGTATTAGAATAATGAATGTGCAACTTGTGACCGTGCTCGCTAACATAATGCGCACGAGATCATCATAAGATGGCCGCACAGTTAGGATTATTCTTGAGAGAGGGGGGGGGGGGGTGGAGGGGTTCGAAAGTCACTGCACAGTGCAGCCTGACATATAGAGCAGAGACGAATGCTGAAAATTAATTTATCTTGACACGATCTGTCAGAAAACTCTACAAAATTTGAGGTGAAACAGAACATAAATATTATATGTTTTGTGTCTCAAAATTGACCAGTTTTGGCAAAATTTACAAAAATGCTGAAATAGTGAATAATACATTATAGAAAACCTATGCAGAAAGAAAGTAGAGTTTATAAAAATCGAATAAGACTAAAAGTAGATCTGCAAAATGAAAGAGACGGCATCGCAAACTTGAGTCTGCAAAGCTGGCGTCTTGTAAAACAAGCCTCAAAATACAGCAAGCGCTGCAGCTAACTCAGTTCTTCTTGCAAATGATCTCCTGCAAAATATGTTTTAAGCTGTCGCATATTATTTTATCCGACTCCTTAGCTGAATGGTTCGTGTTGAGGTCTTCGGTTCAGAGGGCCTAGGATTCGATTCCCGGCCGGGTGGGGGATTTTAATCGCGTCTAATTAGTGCTTCTGGCTCGGGGAGTGGCTGTTTGTGTTTGTTCCTGTACTTTCCTCTTCATAATCAGACAGACAAGCCATCACACTACCAGCCACCACAGACGCTCAGTAGTGACTCCTGATTACATCCCTCAACATGGGATTGTCGTCTGGGATGGCATCCGGCCGTAAAACAGGGCCATGTTTACACGTGCGACACAGTTCGCACTCGCGACCCCACAGGTGTGGGTGTCGCATATTATTTTCGTTTTTTTTTTTTTTTAGAAATGATTAGTAACAGCAATATCACTAACGCTTGGTAGTTTCGCGACACACCCGGCGAACCTCGAAACACAATAGTGTAGATGGACAATGCAAATCATATCTCTTACCTACAGTAGCTCTTACTTCTCTCACATCTTTCACCATTGTTCAAGAATATTTTGACAATTACTAAAAACTGTTCCCATTAACATTTAACTGAATAAAGAACACGATCTGTAAATGTCAACATGTTCACTATTTCTAATTACAGTAGACAGTGCAAGTTCCACGTACCTACTGTACCTTGTACAGCCTGCTAGCCTACGTCGTTTTATAATTGTGCGAGTATTCGAATCTTTAACATTTGTACGAAGTTCTGAGTGATTTAGTTCATTCTTATCCATTGTTAGCATATTCTTTAAATACAAAAGTCCAAATCCACATTTACTTGTCTATATGCCTGCAAAGCTACCCACATACGCTCTTGCCGGAAATCGATCTCGCAATCTTGAATACTGAAGCCTAAGCATTATTATACTACACAGGAATCCACGGGAAGGGATTGTTGAGAAACCTGTTGTGGGTATTCACGTAGTCGCGACTGCGTTTCACGGCCGGAAATTGCAGTCAAACTTCCGAACTCGTGATCCTACAGTAATGTTGTTCTGAGTGGCTCACACAAAGCGGATAAGTAATGCAGAGCATGTCCAACAGAAGTGGTCGTGCGGTATACAGTTGACCGGAACTTTGATAAGGCCCTGCGCCCACTGACGGGTGAACTATTTTAAAGTCGGACTGATAAGAACTCGACCCGGAAATGGCGCAAAAGACAGAGATAGTATTATCAAGGAAAAGAGTATTGGTATTCAGGGAGAATGCAGTCTGAATGCTAAGACTGTTCCCCAAGTGCTGGTACAAAATGTCGAAAGTTATTCAGCAGGTGAGGAGTGGCGAATTGCAGAAAGGTTGCTTTTTCTTTTAACTGGGCGCTGGAGCAGTGTAATCTGGACACTTTTTTTACAATCGTTTATTTAGTCCAACTGTCATAGTTACTCCGTGAGATTTCGCAACTGTAATTTTACTCAGGATGTAGGTTACTAAGATAGGACTAAAAAACAAGATACATTTTCCGAATTCTACCTGCCAACTTTTGTTCTCTCAAAAAATAATTGGAGGCCAAGAAAATTTAACGTTGGAAACAATCACGTCGCCATTATTTTGTAGATCTGTGAAGGTCTATAACCATAGACACAGTGGCGTAACTTTAGGGCTTGCAAACTCCTCGCGAAAAAAAATAATACGTAGCCCTGTCTAGCCAAATGTCACTCTGCACGAAAATGATAAGGACGATTTTGTAGAATCAGTCGAAATAGTTATTTCTTTTTTACAATTTGATGATGATGATGATGATGCTTGTTGTTTAAAGGGGCCTAAAATCGAAGGTCATCGGCCCTTTTACGATTTGTACGTAGAGGAAATGCAACTTGATTGCATCTAGCAGCAGTGTATTGTGTTGAGTGTAACGCAGCACAGCTGTAAACAAATGCTTGCTCTAGCCGTTTCTCCCAACACCGCGAACGATCTTCAGAAAAGACCTGCACCAAATTATTTAAAAATGATTGCAGCAAAGAAAATGGATACCAAAATATCATATTTTAGTTAGGAAATGATACTTTCCTGGTGTGTAGTGCGTCTGTAGAACATTTAACTGTTGTCACACATTTATTCGACAACAGAATGCCAATAAGAAATTGGTGTAGCAACAATCAGTCAACTCTGTTTCGAACGAACTCTCTTCACATAACATAATAAGAAGCTTATCATTTTTATCAAATGTTGTCCGGTTTGATATTTTTCAAACTTTATTTGAACAGTTTTTGATTTAATTTTGTTGGTATATTTTTCTGTGTTGTCATCATCATCATCTATTTACCCTCCAGGTTCGGCTTTTCCCTCGGACTCAGCGAGGGGTCCCACCTCTACCGCCTCAAGGGCAGTGTCCTGGAGCTTCAGACTCTTGGTCGGGGGATACAACTAGGGAGAATGACCAGTACCTCGCCCAGGCGGCCTCACCTGCTATGCTGAACAGGGGCCTTGTGGAGAGATGGGAAGATTGGAAGGGATAGACAAGGAAGAGGGAAGGAAGCGGCCGTGGCCTTAAGTTAGGTACCATCCCGGCATTCGCCTGGAGGAGAAGTGGGAAACCACGGAAAACCACTTCCAGGATGGCTGAGGTGGGAATCGAACCCACCTCTACTCAGTTGACCTCCCGAGGCTGAGTGGACCCCGTTCCAGCTCTCGTACCACTTTTCAAATTTTCGTGGCAGAGCCGGGAATCGAACCCGGACCTCCGGGGGTGGCAGCTAATCACGCTAACCACTACACCACAGAGGCGGACTTTTCTGTGTTGTAATGGAATAAATTATTATAACCGAGACTACTGTATCGGTTACAGAGAATAGTTCTGTAGTTACTAAAAAAATGAAACCAATTAAAGTTAAGTTCGAACATCTAAGTGGTGCATGGTAGGCAGTTAAGCAGCTTAGCCGATAAACCACGGAGGCAGTCAAATAAAACCAATTAAAAAACCATACAGTAACGAAGGTTTGTTCATATAACTTAGTAATATACAGTCCGCCTCCGTAGCGCAACGGTTAGTGTTATTAGCTGCCGTCCTCGCGGGCCCAGGTTCGATTCCCGGTACTACCAGAAATTTAAGAATGGCAGGAGGGCTGGTATGTGGTTGAAATGGTACATGCAGCTCACCTCCATTGGGGGTGTGCGTGAAACGAGCTGCACCACCTCGGGATGAGGAAACGAGTTTAATTTTTACTTTAGTAATATATTGCATCATTTTTACCTACTGTAATTAAAATTATATTACGTTATTAATAGGTTTTAAAATTTTATTCAAGGGGCCAGAATTTTTATTTTGGCAGGCTGGCCCTTACAATATTCGTTACTTCCCTGCATAGACGTCGTGTCAAGGAGGACCGTACCCTCATGAATTCAACGCGGGGGGGTATTGTTCGATATATAATAATAATAATAATAATAATAATAATAATAATAATAATAATAATAATAATAATACACTGAAGTACAAAAGAATTCACACACACACACATCCCCTACTACAGACAATGATTCAACTTGCTTGTTAAAGAAATCCTACAGGACAAAATTCTGACATATTGCCTACTCTTGTAATCTATAGAAAATGGAGATTAGTTAAATTATTACGATTTATTTATTTATTTATTTATTTATTTATTTATTTATTTATTTATTTATTTATTTATTTATTTATTTATTGACTCAAGTGATCCCCATCCCAACAAAAAAAAATCGACAACGATGGTTATGACAGGTGTTAACTTCTACGAGAGCAGTGTAGCCGATGGCTTGGATGATGAAATGGATGAAAGTTCTATTCCTTGGACTAAAAAAGGAACTGGGATGAATATGGTCATCTCGTCCGTGTGCTGGGGAAGGATAAGAAAGGGCCATCAGTACGAGAAATGTGTTTCCAAAAGACTTCAAAAGTATTAGTTGTCGGGGTCGGAAAGGAACAAGATTTGACAAAGTGAATTTGTGCAGAAAAATTGGTAGAGAAGAGTTGATGAGAGTAATGCCGAAAGAAAAAAGCACATACACTGAGATGCGGGGAGATCTGATAAATATTCATTTAATAAATAATAAATAGTGAGTAAATACAAAGATATATGTAGTATCGTCCATAAGTATTTTGGCAACTGATTTAATTTCTCTGGTTTCGCCTTTAATTAGCATAATGTACAGCACAAACATTTTGTTCATCTCTACACCCAAACAAACCATTTCATTTACAAGAAAGTATGTGTACATCATCAATAATTACATATATAGTAAACACATGGAGAAAATAACTATGTTGAAAAATATAACTAAAGACAAACCATTCTAGAAGTTCATAGTCACTTCATATCATCTACTATTTAGTTGTGTATCTATTTGCTCGTACAGTTGCTGCACATCGCGTTCGCATTTTAATCCACCAGTTTTTCAAGGCACGAGACAGGAATTTTGGAGCATTCTGTATTTTAAAGGTTCAAAATATACCTACTTATTATGACGTTTAACACGCCTCTTGCATTCATTACACAGGTGTTCAATTGGATTTAAATCAGGGCTTTGATTAGGCAAATCATGAATCCTGACTTTCTTCTTGGTAAGGCATTTTTTGACATGCTTGAAGATACGCTTAGGATCATTGTCATACTGATACAACCAACAACGTGAGATATTCTATTGAACATACGTCTTTCAATATGTTGTTCAATGATCCTTCAGTTTAGAAATAGGTCCATATTTCCTTAAATCCGTATCAGCGAATCTACTTCGCTTCCAAAAACGGCCCCAAACCATCACATGACCACCATACTTTACTGTGGATGTTTGGTACGTTATATAATTGCGTGCTTTTGCCGGACGTCTTATGTCCATCAGAGCTCAAGATACGAATTTACTCTCATCACTCCAATGTAATTTCCTCGACTCCTTATTCCTTTAGGTACCATATTTCTTAGCAAAGGCGAGTCGGACCTTCCTGTTCATTGCTACGTCTTCAGACAAATAAACCCTAGGATTAGACGTACCGTTTGACAGTAGTTGGGCCAAGTTTTATCTTATAATTTTGTTCCAAACCATTTCTTACAACCTGTGACAATAAAGTTCGGTGAATCGTCCTATACTATCAGCATAAATGAACAATTCACGACAGTGACCTTACTGTCCTTCGAAATTGTCTCCTCCCATAACTATGCACTGCTGAGATCGGCGATACATGTCCTGGAAACTTTGCAAGAAGGCTTCCTTGGGGATGAAGTTCAAAAGCCTCGTCACGTTTCGTTGGATGTCAGGAATATCGTGATGAGCATCGTTTTGATGCGTGACGTTTCGGCGCTGACCTTTTCCCGACGAGGGGATCCCGGAGAACGCCATTCCATGCTTTGCCGTTTTGTTTCAGGGTTGTACCTGAGACACCAGGTTTCATCCTCAGTGACAATACAGTTCAAGAAATTTGATGTCGCATCCGCATTTTAGACAAAATCCTGTGAACTTGCCTGCTTTTGATCGTCAGTCAAGTGATGTGGCACAAGACGAGAACACGTTTTTCTCTTCCCTAACTTCTGGGTAACGATTTGTAACACGAATTCACGGTTAATCTGCAGTTCATCCGCACGGTTAATCGCCGATAGTTCGTGATTAATGTCCTCACCTTCTCAACGTTTTCGTCACTAACGGCGGTCGCCGGTCTTCCGCTACGGGGGTTGTCAGAAACACTTTCTTGGCCTCCACGAAAACGGGCGAACGACTCGTACACACAATTCAAGGCCAGTGCTTGATTTTCATAAACACGTACCAGCATCGCATGCGTTTCTTTCGGTGTCGTGCCAAGCTTAAAAGCTGTACATTGACCTTTTGGTTGTTCATGTTCCAGTTCGCAGTTCAGAACCAACGCACTAAACACGCACTCTGTCAAACAGGTCTTACACGGTGCACACACGATGCTTAACTGAACAAATTTTGAGAGCAGGTGGCCAAAACCTGCTGCTAAGCAGGCGTAGCGTTGTGTGTCGCCAGTATTGCCGGGTCGACCGTTCTGACTTCATTCACCGGTTGTATATCTGCTGCCGTAGTACGAGGATGAGTGCCACGTTTTCTTCGAATGAGTTTCTCAATCTTTGCGGTAAGAATTCTAAGGTGACACATCGAGCCTTATTTAATAGTGTTCCTCGCTTGTTATAGACTATATTATAAACTTGTATAATTTGTCTAGGAATGTCGAAGTCTCTTAAACACAGCAATCACAGTTTGACTAAGGTGTAATGAATACACTTTCGATTTTCCCATTGTAATAACAGTTTGGCTGAAAGAAAGAACAGAAAGTAACATCTACATCGAACAGAAAACCTTAGTTATAAGTATAATACCAAAATACTTACGGTCTCCACGTCAACAGTTCTTTCACCTAACAGACGTTCTTACAACATAAACAATAGTAAACTGCCTTCTCAGACACAGGCAGGCAGAGTACTGACTTGCACCATGGGTATGCATTACGCTATGATCGAAAAAATAAAAATGTCACAATACTTATGGACGGACCTGTAGATCTACCGTATGTTTGTAAATTTATCCTGGACTGTCTCTTGTAAACTTCTGTTGAGAAATAGAATACTCATATATTATGAAGGTAGTTAAGCAATTTATAACTGCTAGCTTCTTCAGGCTGCCGAAACTAATTTTGAATAAATACATTTTTAAATTACCTGAAAAATAAAACAACAGAATATATGAGTGAAAGAAACAACCTTTCCTTTTTCAGTTATAATTCTATCACAGGTAGTTTATACATTTATTTATTCAAAATTAGTTTCGACAGACTGAAGAATCTAGTAGTTGTAAATTAACTGAATCAAATCAGATAAAAAAGAAAAAGAGAGTGGTTAACCAAACACCAGTTATCTTCAACAGTCAACTCACCACGCTGAAAGAAGTAATTTACAATGTGTCTACTGCAGGGGGGTATAGTGACGCATGCCGTAAATCATCTGGAAAGAGAAAAACGAACTATGTGAATTAATCAAGTAAATAACTTCTACAAGAGCAGCGTCCTCGATGCCTGTGATAGTGGAAAGGATGAAACGAAATTTCTACTTCACTGAGGAAAAAAATGAGCTGAATTTAGCCGTCTTGCCTGCGTGCAGGCCATGTGTTGAGTGTGGAGTTTAAAGAAGATAGACGACGTTACAAAGAAAAGTGAACGCCACAGCGTCAGTGGCCAGACAAACTGCGCGGGCATCAGAGACGTGACTGAAAAATAGAGGGACCACATATACACCGAAGTGAAACATTTGGCCTGATAAAAGAGACGAAAGAATGAAAAATGAAGCAAAATATAGATATAGGAGTATTATTTAAAAGTGAGGAAGTGGGCAGGTGGATAGTTCTTAAATACTGCGACACCGAGGTAAATAAAAAAATAAACCAAACCAAACCAAACCAAACCAAACCAAACCAAACCAAACCAAACCAAACCAAACCAAACCAAACCAAACCAAACCAAACCAAACCAAACCAAACCAAACCAAACCAAACCAAAACAACAGGACAAGAAATAAGACGACGAAACGTCACAAGAAACTGCAAGAAAAGTAAAAGTAAAACGGCGAAACGACACAAGAAACTAAGAAAAGAAAAAGGAAGGAAAGAGAATATAAGACGACGAAACGACACAAGAAAATAAAACAAAAGAAAAAGAAAGAAACGAGAACGTAAGACGACGAAACGACACAAGAAAGTACAATAAACGAAAAGAAAACGTAAGACGACGAAACACAAGAAACTAAAAGAAAAGAAAACGTAAGGCGACGAAACAACACAAGAAATTAAAAGAAAATAAAAGAAAGAAAAGAAAAGAAATGAAAAAGAAAGGAACAGAAGTGAAAAGAAAAGAAAAAATGTAAGACGACGAAATGATTCAAGAAACTAAAAGAAAAGAAACGAAAAGAAAAAAAGGAATAGAAGAGGAAAGAAAAAGTAAAAAATAGAATCAAAATAGAATATGACGCAGAATGTATAAGATGGATTGGATACTATCGTCAGCAGACCTGAAAATGGCTTTCCTTGGTAGTCTATTTTCACTTCAGGCAAATGAAGGCAGCGGCCACTACTTTCAGATCCTAATATCTTTATTTATTTATTTATTTATTTATTTATTTATTTATTTATTTATTTATTGACTTTAGCAGTGGCGAAGTTAGGGCTCGTGGCCCTCTCTTACACTTAACCACATAATTGATATACAGACAATACATATATAAAAGAAATGTACTATTCTATCATAAAATCAAAGATAAGCTAAAAATTACATATTTGGACAACATATAATGAAGAAAGAAAGCAGAGTTCAACAAATAAAATAGAATAAAATTCGGAGCGTATAGATAATGAGAAAGAGACAAAGTCATAATGAAAAAGTAAGATACAAACTGAAAAAATAAGCAATACATAAAGAGAATACAATACGTAATCAAGTAAATGGAAATATAAGTATGGCAATAAAAGTGATCTATGTACATGAGTAAGAAGCTAAATATTATGTACATTACACTATAATAATAATAATAATAATAATAATAATAATAATAATAATAATAATAATAATAATCACACAACCTATCATACGTCATCATACACACGAAACAGTCAGCGGTATTCAACAGGTAATCTCTACATGCAATCTTAAACTTCGATATTGAGTCTGAGTTCCTGACAGCAGCTGGGAGTGAATTCCAAAGTCGTGACCCAGCCACAACGAAGGATCTATTATATATTGAGGAGTGGTTGACGGGAATAGCGAGGGAAGTGCCAGATCTAGTGTTACAATTATGGAATGAGGATAATAAATGGAATTTTGGAGAGATGTATTTGGGTAGATTTTCCTTCTGAGTTCGATATATCAACGTAAGTACGTGGAATTTCCGTTGCCTCTCGGGTTTCAGCCAGGAAAGAAATGTGTAGCTAGGGGTTATGTGAGCATCGTAACTCAAGTTAAAAACAAATCGAAGACCAGAGTTCAGTGCTCGTTGAAGTTTCATAGTTTGTTCACGGGTTGCATCAATGAGGACAATGTCATAGTAGTCAAGTATTGGTAGTATCAAAGTTTGGAGTAGTTTTATCTTTACGTCTTGTGGCAAAATGTCCTTATGTCGTTTCAGGGGGTGTAGCGTCGCGTACATCTTTCTACATGCATTTCTTACGTGTGCAGACCAGTCAAGAGTTTCAGTCAGGATCGTACCTAGGTTCTTCACTTCCTTACTGAACGGGATTACGGTGGCATTTAATGTCACCGGAGGAATAGCACAATTTTTATATATGATGTTTAATAATTTCTGAGAACCGATAATAATTGTTTGAGATTTTTGGGGTTGAGGAGGAGAGAGTTTTCACTGGCGTACACACTGAGTTGTTGAAGGTCGGAGTTAATATCTCTTATTGCATTCGATATATCGTTTATATGAACGTGGCAGTAAATTTGGAGGTCGTAGGCAAAGAGGTGATATCTATTATATTTTAGAGGAGATATCATTTATATAGAGGACAAACAAATGGGGACCAAGAACAGAACCTTGGGGGGTTCCTGCCTTCCGGAGTCGCCACTGAGAAGCAGTATCTTGTACTGTAACACGTTGCATACGATCTGTAAGATATGCGGTGAAAAATTTTAAAGCAACATTACCGAAGAACGATTTGAGCTTCATCAGCAATGTCTGGATGTTTATCGTGTCAAAAGCACTGCTGCAGTCAAGGAGTGTGAGTATTGTCACTTGTCTTTCGTCCATTGCTTGTCTGATGTCCTCAGTCACTTTGATTAAGGCAGTGGCTGTGCTATGACCCTTCTTGAAGCCAGATTGCAGGGGGTCAAGAAGAGAGTGAGCCTGAAGGTATTCCAATATTTGCGCATGTACCAACCATTCTAACGCTTTGGAGAGAGCAGGGAGAATCGAAATGGGACGGTAATCGGATAGGAGTTTCGAACCTGGGTTTTTAGGAAGTGGAATACATTGGCGTACTTCCAAATTGTCGGTAATGTGCCGTTTTTGAGACAGAAATTAAAAATATGGGTGAGAATGGGTAGAATAGTGCCAATAATATTATGTATGAAAGTAATAGGAATTTCATCGACACCGCTTGCTTTGGATTTAATAGAATACAAGACTTTCTTAACTTCATTAGTGCTGACGATACGAAAGGCAAACCAGGGGCGATTTTGTGGGACAGGTGCTGGGACGTTATTTACGTGTGGTCTGTTAAGCGGATTAGACTGAGCTCTCTCTTCCGTGAAATACTCCTTTAAATCGTCGAGTGGAATGTCAGGTACCTGAAGCTGTTCATGTGTTTTTCCTATGCCCATGGCTCGGAGATGCCTCCAGGCACTAGACGTATTTAGGTTACTTTACTGATTCGCGAACATATTTAAATTTAAGGTTACGGATGATTTGTTTAGTTTTATTCCTAATTATTCTATACTGTCCATAGTCATTTGGGTCCTGAGTACGTTTGTAATCTCGGTAGAGAGCATCACGTTGCGACATCATATTTTTAACTGCAGGATATTCTGATCTGTCTTTTCGGTGCATGTTTGTTGTATAGATTGTGTATTAACGAATGAAATGTATTTATATTTTCATCAATGTCTGTCAGATTTAAAATGCTATTCCATGGAAGATTGTAGGCATCGTGTCTTAATTCATAGATGTCGATATCTTTCATATTCCTGCACGTTATATACCTAGGTTTATATTTTGGATAGCGAAGTGAGTACGCAAGAAATATAAGATCGTGGGTGGACACGCCCGGTACTGAAATTTGTCCGTGGTTTACCACTTTCTGAGGGTTGTTTGTTACTTTGAGATCTATTAAGGTGTGGGAAATGTTGCTGGCAGTATGTACATGGTTTGTAGGGTCAGAGGGAAGGATAGTCAAGTCACATGAGGAAAACAAGTCTTCTAGTTTCTTAGTATCGTATTTCTTCGTAAGTAGATTTGTATTGAAATCGCCTAATATAATGATATGTTGATAGGCTGGTAGCAAGTTAAATAGATGCGTTTCAAACTCGGTAAAGTAAGATACTTTAGATGGTCGGTAAACCACTCCAATAAGTATTTTCTGTCCACTAGCAACTACTTCAACGAACATAAACTCCGTTCTCGGCAATTCACCGGTCGATGAGGTACAAATGACACGGCTCTGCAGGTCATTTCTACAGTAGAGAACAATACCTCCACCCCTCTTATTTGTACGATCGTGGCGATAGAGGTTATAGCCATCAAGACGAACCATGTTGTTTGGAATTGATGGCGATAACCAGCTTTCACTAATACCTATCAAATGGACGCTATTTTTTGTTAAATATAGCCTGAATTTCTTCAATGTGTGCGGGCAAGCTTAGGCTATTCAAGTGACAACACTGGAGAGTATGAGGATAGAGTGAAAGTTCTTGTTTCAAAAGGTTACCGGCATCTATGTTCTGTGAAGGAGTGAGGGGTGTGCTATTCTTAGAGAGGTCATTGTCATGAGGAAATACCGTAGCTAACCTGACTAATGGGCATACTTTAACTGAGACAAAAAGAATCTTCCTGAAGAAATGGACTGCTGACTGGTTAAGGCACCATACACACACACAATCACACACGTAAATCTCACACGTAAATCTAATAATAATAATAATAATAATAATAATAATAATAATAATAATAATAATAATAATAATAATAATAATAATAACAACATTTACTAGGCACATCACAATTGTCATATCACTCCGATAATCCACCTAACCGCCTCATATGTACTGTAAGTTCAGTTCATTAGGTGAGCTAATGTGGAGCTTTTTCCCGTCTTCTAAATGAATTCGTTCTTTGTTGTATGTTAATTTCTTTGTAGGAAGCAAAATGTTAATTTATATTGTGCATTATAATAGTCATTTTTTTGTACAGCAGGATAGCACAGTACCGTAGTAATTTGTTTCAGTCTCTTTTTTCATTTATTCAGTATGTTATATATTTTTATGTTAATTATGTATTTCACTGGTTAAGTGTAAGACAGGGACACGTGCCCCTAACTTTGCCAGTTAAAATAAATCATATCTATCTATCTATCTATCTATCTATCTATCTATCTATCTATCTATATACTGTATCTATCTATCTATCCTGCGTCGAAACTCACCGCATACCTCAGACGTCCCGAGCTTTACGCAGTACTTCTTTCCTTGTGGTTGTCAGGGATTCGGTTATTAATAATTTGGTACCTTTAAGAGCTCGCCTGGCGCGCCAGATGCGGTCTCTTTCATGGTACCTAAGGAATTTAATGATGATCGGCCTATTACCTGCGGACACCACCTCAGCTGCTGACCTCTTCATACGGCCGGGTCTATGACATCGATCTATGCTGTCTATAGACAATTCGATGTTCAGACTGTTTTTTAACGTACCCAGCGCCACAGCGTACGTGTCTTCGTTGGGGGTCTCACAGACACCATGAAGGAGTAGGCAGTTCCTTCTGCTATATTGCTCTGCCTCGTCAATGAGGATGTCCTGCTGGTCGAGACGTTCCTGTAGATGGCTTACCTCCTTCTTCATTTTACTTAATTCCTCTGAAATTATTTCCCGAAAGTCCTGGAACTCTGAAGCGAGGCCGGTTAGTGTGTCGCCTGGGTTGGCAGCACTGGTCGCGCCAGCAGCCATGGCTTCCTCCAAGCGTGCTTGGAATTCTGCCATTCGCTTCTCGAACTTCGAAAGACGTTCATTTACGGCCTTCAGCGTCATAGTACTTCACGGCTATTGAAGTTCACACTTAAATAAAGCACTAGCACACCCACGAATATTAAAATAATTATTATCTGGCTGATATGGCAGGTGAATTGCGGAGCACGTTTACTCGCGTTGTACAGCGCGCGGTATCATATCGTGGAAAACCTTCCATGTATTCATGTGGCGTTAAACTACTGAAAGAACTACATAATGTACAAGGAAGAATGCTTTATTGTAATTTGAAAATGTTACGGAAGGCTATAATAAAATGTGAACCCATCTGATGGGCTGAATGGCTCAGGTGATGGAGCGCTGGTTTTCGACCCCCGTTCAATCCGTAGGTATTTGAAGGTGCCCAAGTACGCCATTCTTGTGACGATAGATTTACCAGCACGTAAAACAACTCGTGTGGGACGGAATTCCGGCAGCTGGGGGTCTTCAAACACCGTAAAGTAGTTAGTAGGACGTAAAATGAATGACATTATTGTAGTACGCAAATCGAAAGCTGTCAGTCTCAGGTTAAACGGTCGAGGAGGGACGTGGATAAAATATCAATACTAGTAAGGGGTTGCCCGTCATTTCACATTCAATTCCAAACGATTAGGGGATTACACTCTTCAAGCAAGCCTTGACCCGTTCTGTGTTCAATCCTAGTCCCAGTTCATTTCAAGTAAGGTCACTAGTACATCACCTGAACTCTGTGTTATATCGATAGTGCGACCTACCGAAGAGCAATAGCTATGCTATATCTCTCTATTGCTGTAGAATTCCATTATTTCACTTTATGAACGTGTCGTAAACATTTCTATTAAGAAAATGGGCAATAACTTGCTGAAAGCTAGTTATTCTCTTTTCTTGTCCAGCAATAAGGTTTTCCTCTACTCTACAGCGTGGATGCCCGGTAACTATAAGATCATTTCGTGAAGCCAGTATTAATCTAGTTGTGGGTATGTGTTTTTGTATTATTGCAGTTCATTTTAAGGGATTGAGACTTTGATATTATTAACTATGTCGTGTACTCAGTACATAATCATGTAAAGTCTGTTCTTTCCTGTGTTGAGGTGTGTATTCCTAAGTATGAGGGTTATTTGTAAATTAATGAAATAATTTACAAATTGCTTTACGTCGCACCGACACAACGGGTCTTATGGCGACGATAGAATAGGAAAGGGCTAGGAATGGGAAGGAAGCGACCGTGGCCTTAATTAAGGTACAGCCCCAGCATTAGCCTGGTGTGAAAATGGAAAACCACGGAAAACCATCTTCAGAGCTGTCGACAGTGGGATTCGAACCCACGATCTTCCGAAATATCAGCCATAGAAACATTTATTACCATAATTTTAAAATATAGTTGAACCTCGATATCTCGAACGTCCTTTACTCGAATGTTCTGTTTCTCGAAGTAACTTCAGTTTCGTGGCTGTCTGTCCTATTCTTCCCGTGTATTTATTTCTCTATTACCCAAAATTCGATGATACGAATTTCTCGATTTCTCGAAGCAAAGGTTTCCTCCGAAGAAGGTGAAAGTATTCTGTAGCTTGAATGTTGTACAACAAAACCTGCGTAATACATCTGGGGTTTGTGTGTTGTTATTCCTTAACGTACTACATGCTTATGTTTACATCTGTCTACCCCTGGTAGGTTGACCATAGGCAACTGAAGCTGCATGAGACCTCTCCTGAACATATCAGATGTAAGGCTTTTCAGGCGTTTGCTCTATTAACCAGCGTTTCGTCTTAGGTCTGACACTAGACTCGTCAGAGTGGGATGTGTCAGACCCTACCCACTGATGCTGGGTGTATGCAGGTGAGCTTATCAGAAGCCTATATAAGAGGCACAGTCTGATAACTACATAAGGGAGATAAATCTCCACAATGGAATTATTGCCCGCCTAGCAATTCCGAATGGAAAATTCTAAATTCCCATGGAGGGAATTAGATATTTTTCACCAATAGAGCATGTCAAAAACATATCAGATGTAAGGCTTTTCAGGCGTTTGCTCCTGAACAAGCATTAAATGCGGTGGGTATTCATCGATCCTGTGTACAGACAGTCTAATGTCAATTATATTCACAACAATAACTGTTGTTGTAAAAATCAGAAGAAACCAACGGATTTTTTCCACGGTGTTAACGGAGGTATGTTTCATGTTCCCCTTCTGTAAGTAATGTGTCTTGAACGACTTGCTACAATAAGTGTTGTAATTAAAATCTTGAAATACTACGAGTGCATTTTTATAATAGATACATAATACTGTATGATCTTGTAAATACGTACGATTTGGTTATACCTGCTCAAAACCGAGAGTTCTTCATGTCTCGAAATTTTGATAACTCGAAATAATATTAAGCTCCCGAGGTCATTCGAGATATCGAGATTCGACTACAATTAACATCCAAACGTTATTTTAGCCCTTACGTACTTATCTAAGGAGTTCCCTTGAGCATTTATATACTTGTTCTACCTCAAGACCAGTTTAATAATAATAATAATAATAATAATAATAATAATAATAATAATAATAATAATAATAATATAGCACGCATGAACACACAGAGACAAACCAATAGGATCTTTTCCTACTTTCTTAACAAGAAAACCAAGGGACCCTGGTTTATCGAAGTTGAAAAAGACCTTCAAGAAATAGGAATCACACTCGAAGACATCCACAAACGTGCTCCTCTCCAGAAAAAGCTCCAGGGATACAAGAGGTTCCAAGAAAGGCCAAAGTTGAAAACAGGCAAGAAGTGGACTGATGAAAGGAAGGAGGCTCACAGAACGAGAATGTGTGAGTACTGGGGAAGAATTAAAGCTCAAGGATGCAAACGGTTGAAATAACGTGGTCCACAGCAGGCCGAAACGAAGAAAGAAAAAGAAAGAAAATAACACGTGGTTCCGAAGAGGCTTGGTGCAGGTCTTTAGAGTTAACGTTACAAAGGCGACCTGCGCATGTGGATGGATGGGGCCCTATATATGATGAATTCTAATGCAGAAGACGGCACACACACATCTAGCACCCGAGAAAATGGAATTAACCAATTAAGGTTAAAATCCCTATCCCAACTTGGAATTGAACCCGAAATCCTCTGAACCAAAGGCATTGTTATCCATTTTGCTATGGAGCTAGAGTAATAATAACAACAACAATAATAATAATAATAATAATAATAATAATAATAATAATAATAATAATAATACCTGCCGGGCTGAGTGGCTCAGACGGTTAAGGCGCTGGCCTTCTGACCCCAACTTGGCAGGTTCGATCCTGGCTCAGTCCGGTGGTATTTGAAGGTGCTCAAATACGTCAGCCTCGTGTCGATAGATTTACTGGCACGTAAAAGAACTCCTGCGGGACTAAATTCCGGCACCTCGGCGTCTCCGAAAACCGTAAAAGAGTAGTTAGTGGGACGTAAAACAAATAACATTATTATTAATAATACCGGTAGTAATATGGGAAAGAGGGGAAAGTGTGTCAGCTAAAGGAAAAATATGTCATAATGACCGGAAAAATTATTTGAAATTAATAATAAATATATCAAACGTAGCGTAATCAGACGCAAAAGACGCATGCTTGAAATAATAAAATCAACAACCTTAAGCACATAGACTCACCTGCCTCTACTAGAGGAAACAAACGTCCACTAGGGCGGGGCAAGTGGGTCTCATTTTAGTACTGGTTATTGATCAGAATAATCCACTTAATTTCGGGCTTACACGAAACAAAGTAATACATATATAATGTTGCAAACAACAACACAAACATACGGTGCTGAAAAAGAAGTTCTTCCAACCAATTATGACGGGTTGTTCTTGTGGTATATTTCAAGAACTACCGTGGCTTGTAGATAGCTCGCTCGGTCCATTCAAAGATCACCGCCTATGCAAAAACGCTTGCCACCAGTCTTTTCCCGTCATCTTTGCGCATTTTCTTCAGCGAACTCGAATGCGAACCTCTTCCGCAGAAAGGATGTTGAAAATGGGAAGGATTAAATTAGTTTGCACTTTAAGGACGGGGGAGTTGAGTCATTACTTGATTTGTTTAGAAAACAACTATACCGAGCTCGATAGCTGCAGTCGCTTAAGTGCGGCCAGTGTCCAGTATTCGGGAGATAGTAGGTTCGAACCCCACTATCGGCAGCCCTGAAAATGGTTTTCCGTGGTTTCCCATTTTCACACCAGGCAAATGCTGGGGCTGTACCTTAATTAAGGCCACGGCCGCTTCCTTCCCACTCCTAGCCCTTCCCTGTCCCATCGTCGCCATAAGACCTATCTGTGTCAGTGCGACGTAAAACAACTAGAAAAAGAAAACAACTATTCTAGGGGTTGTCACATTTGATCTGGAAACAATATTGTTAGTGATATAATATGTTTAATATAATATTTTATGATGAATAGACTGATTTATTTCCTCCCAAGCACAATGCAAATCATCTTCACATAATGCCATTTCCTTGTCTGTCTTCTTCATGTAATTTCCGACCATTATTGCAAAGAAGATATAGGGAAAGGAATGAAGAAAATTGCCCAAGCGTTAAAATTCAGATATCAGTATATCATTTCAAAGTTTTAGTTAGTTCAGACGTCAGTGGGGCAAGTGCACTTCCATATTCCTCTGGACGCTCTTACTCCGCACTACACTTTCGAATAGATTGGCTCCTATCGTATAAAGTAGACAGTGAACGCTGGTACCAAGAGACCCTGAGAGACCTAATATAATGTGTTCACGAAATGCTATCTTAAAATTAGATCCATATTTTAATGAATCCAGCTGACTGATAATAAATTGTCTTTCTTAGAGAATGTTGTTGTTGTTTGAGTCATCAGTTCATAGACTGGTTTGATGCAGCTTTCCGTGCCACCCTATCCTGTGCTAACCTTTTCATTTCTACGTAACTATTGCATCCTACATCTGCTCTAATCTGCTTGTCATATTCATGCCTTGGTCTACCCCTACCGTTCTTGCCACCTACACTTCCTTCAAAAACCAACTGAACAAGTCCTGCGTGTCTTAAGATGTGTCCTATCATTCTATCTCTTCTTCTCGTCAAATTTAGCCAAATCGATCTCCTCTCACCAATTCGATTCTGTATCTCTTCATTCGTGATTCGATCTATCCATCTCACCTTCAGCATTCTTCTGTAACACCACATTTCAAAAACTTCTATTCTCTTTCTTTCTGAGCTAGTTATTGTCCATGTTTCACTTCCATACAATGCCACGCTCCACACGAAAGTCTTCAAAATATCTTTCTAATTCTTATATCAATGTTTGAAGTGAGCAAATTTCTTTTCTTCAGAAAGCTCTTCCTTGCTTGTGCTAGTCTGCATTTTATGTCCTCCTTACTTCTGCCATCGTTAGTTATTTTACTACCCAAGTAACAATATTCATCTACTTCCTTTAAGACTTCATTTCCTAATCTAATATTTCCTACATCACCTGCCTTCGTTCGACTACACTCCATTACTTTTGTTTTGGACTTATTTATTTTCATCTTGTACTCCTTACCCAAGACTTCATCCATACCATTCAGCAACTTCTCGAGATCTTCTGCAGTCTCAGATAAAATAACAATATCATCGGCAAATCTCAAGGTTTTGATTTCCTCTCCTTGGACTGTGATTCCCTTTCCAAATTTCTCTTTGATTTCCTTTACTGCCTGTTCTATATAAACATTGAAAAGGAGAGGGGACAAACTGCAGCCTTGCCTCACTCCTTTCTGGATTGCTGCTTCTTTTTCAAAGCCCTCGATTCTTATCACTGCAGACTGATTTTTATACAGATTGTAGATAATTCTTCGTTCTCGGTATCTGATCCCTATCATCTTCAGAATCATAAATAGCTTGGTCCAATCAACATTATCGAATGCCTTTTCTAGATCTACGAATGCCATGTACGTGGGCTTGTCCTTCTTGATTCGATCCTCTAAGATCAGACGTAAAGTCAGGATTACTTCACGTGTTCCTACATTTCTTCTGAAGCCAAATTGATCTTCTCCCAACTCAGCTTCAACTTGTTTTTCCATTCTTCTGTAAATAATACGTGTTAAAATTTTGCAGGCATGAGATACTAAACTAATGGTGCGGTAGTTTTCACACCTGTCAGCACCGGCTTTCTTGGGAATAGGTATAACAACATTCTGCCGAAAATCGGATGGGACTTCTCCTGTCTCATACATCTTGCACACTAAATGAAATAACCTTGCCATGCTGGTTTCTTCTAAGGCAGTCAGTAATTCAGAGGGAATGTCATCAATTCCAGGTGCCTTGTTCCTATTGAGGTCACTCACAGCTCTGTCAAACTCTGACCTCAAAATTGGGTCTCCCATTTCATCAAAACTACTAAAATAAAGAAACTCCAGTAACTTCGAAGTTCCACGGTGAAGCGTTTCGTAACTCAACGTGCACATCTCACATATCAAATTTACAACATATAACCTCGCACAGGATCCTAAATCCTACAGTTCTCGAAATTAGATGGGGTGGACTCTCGTCCCCGTATTATATGGCTCGCTTGTCTTACTCTACCCTAATAATCTTAACGCCAAAGCTTCCCAGTTGCACACCTTCTGAAGTTGTGCCTGCCCGGCAATTTTAACATTCCAATAGTGCTGTTGGCTTTGCGTCCCACTAACTACTTTTACGGTATTTGGAAACGCCGAGGTGCCGAAATTTAGTTCCGCAGGGATTCTTTTACATTCCAGTAAATCTACTAACACGAGGCTGTCGTATTTGAGCACCTTTAAATACCACCGGAGTGAGCCAGGATCGAACCTGCCAAGTTTGAGTCACTCACCCCGGCAAGGTACGGAATTACAAGCAGGCTATATGACAAAATTTTAATAAAATTTTTTAAGCTAATAGGCCTAATTCGCGGTACATAGGCACGAACAAAGTAACGTAATGTTCAAAGAAGTGTAGACAGTTAAAATGAGATAATTAGATACAGGTTAAGACCTAACATAACAGTATAACAATATAAAAATATAAAGATTATAGGGATGGTATTCCATTTTTTCAGCTTCTTTCCTTCTGTTCTCTTTAGTTCGCATTGAGATTCCTCAAAATGAAGTTGCAGGAGGTCAGTAAAAACAGTTTAACAAGCAAGCTGTTTGTAGAAGCAAATAAAATACACGTGAGTAATAATAATAATAATAATAATAATAATAATAATAATAATAATAATAATAATAATAATAATAATAATAATAATAATAGCGTGTGCCTCCGGAGAAGTCTGGTTCAGGTATACCTTGTAGACGCCCTGCGCGTCTGGGTGAATTTAAGATGAATTCTTTCAACTTGAGAGCGTGGGTTGATGACTCTATCCGAGTCTGGCATTGCTTCCACTTAATTGTGTCAGGTTAATAATTAATTATGAGCCTGTAACGGTAATTAAGACGCTCGTATGAAAATTATGAAATTTGCTATGTTCGTTTCAAAAACATACTCGCGTCTTAATGAGTACCATTGTAGGCTCGCTGCATAATATACTCATCATCATCTTCATTTGCCGTTTCCAGCTTCCAGGTCGGGTTGTGAATCAAGGACCTCCATCGCTCCCTGTCTCTCCACCATTCTTCTCCTTTTTTAAGTACATCTTCTGGTTTTCCTTCCCTCTTCTCTACGCACTCCAATCTCTTTCGGGGTCTTCCTCGTGGTCTCTTTCCTGTTAACTTCTCTGAAAAAGCTTTTTTCGCACTCTCCCTTCTCCCATGCTCATCATATGCCCACACCACTTTAGCTTTGTTGTTTCTATCCTGTCTTGAAGTTTCAAGATTCCTGTCCTTTTCCTTATCTCTTCATTTCTAATTCTATCCTTTCTGGTCTTGCCCTCGATACCTCTTAGGAATTTCATCTCCGCTGCCTGTATTCTACTCTCCTCTCGTTTTGTTGTAGTCCACGATCCAGCTTCATAGGTTAGTATGGGTTCATAATAGGTTGAATATAATACTTTCTTACATTTCTTCGGGACATCTTGGTTCCACAAAATACCCCTTATACTCTGGTAGGAGCTTTTTGCTTGTTGTATTGTTTTTCAATTTCCTCGGTAATCTTTTCATCTTCTGTGATCACACTTCCCAAGTACTTGAAACTTTTAACCACTTCCAGAATTTTCCCATTCAGTTTTATCTTTCTTCTTCCTTCCTTCCTGCCTTCCCCTTGTCATCACTATTGATTTATTTTTCTCTGTGCTTACTTTCATCCCAAATTTTTCTATCTCTTAATTCCATACATCTACTTGTGTTTGCACTTCCGTTTCATACTCACCCCATATCACTATATCATCTGCAAACAACATGGCTTTTGTTGCCTGTCTTCCCAATCTCTGTTCAACGTTCTTATGAATTTCATTCACGACTATGGTGAATAGTATGGGGGATAGTAGACTTCCCTGTCGGAGACCAGTTTCAACTTTAACCCTTTATAAGGCGGTGGGAATTATTTTCCCACCTCAGTTTTTTTTGTTTTTAATTTCTGGGCGCTGGGAGTTTATTTCCCATGTATTGATGTGTGGTGTACTCTTGGGAATATCCGTGGAACTATTCTGATCTCCTTAGAATCTTAAGCTTCTTTGGAAAACATCTGAATAGTGATATTGTGGCAGCGCAACGCCTGCTGTGAACAAGATTTATGAAGTGAAAATAAGGTGAGAAATCAACATTTTATAAGTATATACCGGTATACTATTTACATGAATTTTCTTTGTTTATTGTGCATTTTTCTTATTTGTTCTGAGATTATTTACTTCCTTTTACCAATCGAGGAATTCTGAGATATAAATTTCTTTCACATTGTATGTAGGAATATGCTCCCACATAAAAAAGCAAAGTCACCTCCGCACAGGCCATGAAGGCCCTTGGAGGAGTGGAATGTAAAGGCTTCCACCATTGTTAACATCGGCACGTGTTGGGGTAGAGTGGTTAGCTCTACGCCCGGCCGTCTTTGCCCCCAGGAATTAACCTGGTACTAATTTTTGGTGTAGGCTGAGTGAACCTCAGGGCCATATGCAGCTCCTGAAGTGGAAATCTCTTTTCTTAAATTTTATGACTTCCTGACAGGGATTCGAACCCACGTCCTTCCGGGTGAACCGAACACGCTTTTACCGTCTCGGCCAGGCAGCCCCTATAGCCCACATAGGTATCCGAAACATTTCTGCTAAATAAAAAGTGAACTAACTGAACTGAAATTGTGTCCGTAGGTGGGCCATGGGAAATATGTTCCCACTTCCGAATGGTTGTCAGTAGGTGGTGGGAAGTATTATTACTGACCTCCTGAGCACTGGATTGTCTTTGTTTTCTGTTAAGTTGTATTATTTAGCACTTATAGAGCCTGTAAATGAAGTTATTTGTAAAAGAAAGTTTTTTTATTGAGTACTGCCCTATAAAGGGTTAAACCATTTTGATTTTCCTATACTAGTCTTCGCACTACTAACACAATTTTTGTACATAGCTTTTATTATTTGCACTTCCACTTTGTTAACTTGTGTCTTAACTTGTGTCTTAATGTGTCTCATACAACTGTCTGGGCACATTGTCATAAGCCTTCTCAATGCCAATAAATGTCACCACTATGTCTTTTCTAAACTTCCATCGTTTCTCCGTCATACGTCTTAATGTAAATATCATAATGTAATAATATATAATAATATACTATTATATCATTAGTAGTAGTAGTATCAGAAAATACATTCCATTACTCTAAAACTCTCAACGTAAACTAACATCTCAGCGGTAGAAGGGAACTCATCATACCTTTGGTTAATCACCGAATGAGAACAACGTTCCCTTCCAACGAACACGCTTAGCTCAACAGCAACATCACAAACTCTTACCACATCATAGAAGATGGTCTAATGACGCCTACAAAGACTTCAATATAGCCTACGGCACCATCATTTCCAACTAATATCATCTCAAAAGGAACCAGGCCATAAAAACAACTCTTCAAAATCTATAAGCAAATAAATGAAAAATCAACATTTATTAACTGCAAGAACCAACGACCATTACCATTGCTTAACTTTCCATAAAAATAAAAATATTTTTTGTTAACAATACACCATTTGACAACTAAATGGAATGTATTTTCTGATTTTTATCTTCATTGCAATATCTTTTATTATGTCATAATCCTTAACCAACTGCCATGTTTTAGACTCCAATATTATCACTAATATTGTCAAATAACAGCATACTACATTTTATATTTTAATAGTTCTTTAACAATCTCCAATATATTTTATACGACATAGTTTTTAACAGCATTCATAGATTATTTCCAATCAGGTACCTGATCTAATCTAAGCTCGAAAATATGTCTGATGATGCCCACTGTTGATGGGCGAAACATGTACCATCTAATATACTAATTTCATGTCAACAATTTGAATACGGACAATGTCCTAATTTTTTAAAAATTGTATTGTATTGCATAGGTGGATGAATATTAAAACATACAAGTGTTATTTAATACAAATATTTTCAATGCGGACCCAAAATGAATTTTATCACATGTAACAGACTACGGTGCCGATCTAACAATCCAAAGTTCCAGAGCTGGATTCACCAGGCCGCAGACAACCGTGGACACTTCTCTGCCATTATTCCGTTAAATATGCACACTTCTCATCCCAATCAGTACCTCAGAGTAGGGATTGAATAGCTCGAATGCTATGATGAACCAGTGTGTTACGTACCAGTAGTATTGGAAAATTTATGAAATAGAAGAATGGCATGCTAAAGAAGAAAGTTACCTAACTCCCCAGCTAATTCCCGCCAATATTTAGGAAGACTTTTACACTCACACGACTGGGCGAGTTGGCCGTGTGGTTAGGGGCGCGCAGCTGTGAGCTTGCATCCAGGAGATAATGGATTCGAACCCCACTGTCGGCAGCCCTGAAGGTGTTATTCCGTGGATTCCCATTTTCACACCAGGCAAATGCTGGGGCTGTACCTTAATTAAGGCCAAGACCGCTTCATTTACCCCCATAGTCCTTTCCTATCCCATCATCACCACAAGACCTAACTGTGTCGGTGCGACGTATGGCAAATTTACAAAAATGCTCGGTACGTAGCAGTAATACTATCTATCGGAGATTAGTGGCAACATAAGACAAAACACATCACAACAAACAATGGTCAATGTAATGTTATTGTTGATCAATTTTATGAGGTTTCTATACTGTAGGCCTTCATATTCAGTTTTCTTTCGACTCTGTGATATTAGGGCGCCTTATAAAATTATTTATAGCGGGCATTATAGTTCCTTATTCTCCGACTTTACATACCGATTTTCATTAAATCCTGTTAACCCCTTTTCTCGAGACTCGGCGCTGATAAGGACTTACTAACAAAAATCCAAATTCATGAATATCCTTGATCATAGCCGGTATGGTAACAATGTATAATCCATAAATGATCGTAAATGTAATACTAGGCCTATATAAGTTTAGTTATGTAGTTTTTATCGACACGACCACTAATAACATAATTATTTGGGGTTTAAATTTTAGGCCCACCCCTAAACTACCATTTCATTCAGCGTTAATACAATTATTTATAGCCTGGATTATAGCGACTTATTCCCCGACTTTGCATACCGATTTTCATTAAGATACGACGACTAATAACATAAATATTTGAGAATTCCATTGCAGGCCTTCCCCTGAACTATCATTTTTTCTCAGAGTGAATACAATTATTCATGGCCTAGATTGTAGCGACTTATTTCTCGACTTCCTCTACCGATTTTTGTTAAGATACGACCATTAATAACAAATATTAAAGTTAAATTTTAGGCCTTCCCCTAAACTACCATTTCACTCAGCGTGAGTAAAATTATTTATAGTCTATATTATAGCGACTTATTCCCCAACTTTGTATACCGATTTTCATTAAGATATGACCATTAATGACATAAATATTTGAGAATTAAATTTTAGTGCTTCCCTAAACTACCATTTCAGTCAGCGCGAATAAGATTATTTATGGCCTAGATTGTAGCGACTCATTGCCCGACTTTGTATACCGATTTTCATTAAATTCTCTTCAGCCGTTTTCTCGTGGTGCATGTACAGACAGACAGACAGACAGACAGACAGACAGACAGACAGACAGACAGACAGACAGACAGACAGACAGACAGACAGACAGACAGACAGACAGACAGACAGACAGACAGACAGACAGACAGACAGACAGACAGACAGACAGACATTACGGAAAAGTAAAAAGTGGATTTCCTTGTTACTGTGGGCACGACTGATACAGAAAAACCATCCTTTTTAAATTCTGAGCAATGTACAGACAAAACTCATATATATAGATGATCTTTTGATTTTCCCAAAGGGACGTGTTCATAACATTTTAATTTGCGTTTTCTAATATCACTATGCATGCCTCTATGTTGTCTGACTTCCTGTTTATTTCTGTGTTTGTATAGTGCCTGTTTGTTTTGGGCCTAGAACTAACCTTATTATTTTGCGTTCTCTGTATTTTCATGTTTTTCGCTGCCTGTTGACCCGATAAAAACCAGTATTTGCTGTCCTAGGGACTTTCTTCTAAGGACCGTATTGTAATAAATTAGTTCTGAATGTTTGGAAATACCTTTTCTGTTGTAAATAGTTTGAGTGAGCCGATACGCTGTTTCAATTTTCTGGCACCTAATTTCATTGGATTATTATTATTATTATTATTATTATTATTATTATTATTATTATTATTATTATTAATGTCATTATTATTATTAATAATATTATTACAATATGCTTTGTTGAACCGATACAGATAGGTCTTATGGCGACGATGGAGTGGCAAAGAGCTAGGAGTGGGAAGGAAGCGACCGTGGCCTTGCCTGGTGTAAAAATGGGAAAACAATCTTCAGGGCTGCGAACAATGAGGGTTGAACCCACAATCTCCCGTATTCAAGCCTACAGCTGAGCGACCCTAACCGCACGGCTACTTGGTCGGTATTCTTATTCTTCTTATTATTATACCAAGACAAGCTATTCAGATGTTCCAGTAGGTCGTCATTTTTTTTGCACGAAGAGAGTTTAGAACGAAAGAAGGCAGAGTAAGAAATATCGTGTTTCAGGCGAAGGGCACAACAACGCAAAGGTTACGTATCAGGCACTAGCCACAATCCACCTTAACTTAGCGTCATACCAGCACCAGCGGAGGTCCCACAGCAATACAGGATATCGGGTAGACGTCATGCATACTAAGAGCACAGACTGTTGATTACATTTTCTGAGCACTTTGCATAAAGTAGGAACCGAAGAGCATGGGTGTACAGTTATGCATATTCCCTCAGATTTCAAAACAGTGGAAACGATTCGGCAGTTACTTCACACAAAGACGAGCCCACTGAATGTATGCGTTTCTACTTACAAAATACAGTGGCCTAACATTGAATGGGCAGTTTTTGTCTTTTCTGGATTTAATAAACCTAAATGAACGTTTTAGAGAATTAAGATCTCGGATTTAAGAATTTTCAGTAGTGTTAAACTTAAACTAATTATGTATCTTCACAATTTATATAAGCTACGAAGGTTGGATAAGAATTTTATTGTGACCAAAATGTCTGTTTTGCATTCTGTGACCTATTTTAATGTTTAAGATCCGGAAGTATGTATTTGGTTATTTTGTGTCTTTTACTATTTTGTGCAGCAATGATATAATCCAGTAGTTTCGTCTGCTTATTGTGGTGGATTACAGTGTTGTATATGAATTTCAGGAATGTTGGGATTGTTGGGGACAGGGCAAACATTAAGCTACCGAGCCAAGAGAATTAACCGTTTAAGATAAAAATCCCTCGATCCGACCGGGAATCGAACCCGGCGTCCCGAGGACAGAAGGCCAAGAAGTTGACCAGTGTGCCATGGAGCTGGACATCAATGAAATGGTGGGTTAGGTTTGTTTCAAAGACCTAATAATAGTTCGGTTGTAGGGACGAAGAGTTACCAGTTACAATTGAAGGGCTAAGTGAAGAAACGTGGTACAAGGTATATTTGAAAGCATTAAAAAACTGTATTTGAAGTTTACGTTTGCTTAGTGTAGTACATTTTCATATATATATTGCAGTTGCTTTTTACATAATACTTGTATTGTGTTTTTACTACGTTTAGATCAGAATCATGTAGGCTATACAGTATCACAGAATTACTTCTTCATTTGCCATTCGTACCAATTTGTTCCGCCTGTAGCTATTCCTTGATGGATGGAGTATTTTCGCATCTGTCTCTTGGCACAGACGAGAGCAAAATGTGATTTTCACCGATGTCTCAGTCTCATTTATGGCTTTGACAGTATGGAACCTACTAAAGAATAAGTGGTGCTGAGTAATGACATTCTTAGCAAGACAAGAGGATTTGGATGTTGTGAAAGGTGCTACTCATAGAGTCCATCGTGCCTGGCTCAGTGAGGAAAGCAATGGCAAACTTACCTCATTCCCAACCTTGCCTAGTACGCCTCATTGTGGCACCGCCTTCGGTTTGCTTATAACTGCCTAACTTTCGGTGGTGCTATTTGAGGATCAAACCAACCTCCGACTGATGACTTGACAGAGAGACGACATTTTCACTCGGTTCTTCAATTAGTGTTGTGACTTCATTGAAAAATATTAAATTTGATCTATACTGAAGAAAATGGAAATTGCAACACCCAGCAGGAGTGGTGCTACATTGCTGCAATTGAACATGCAGAACGAGCGTTCGGTTGTGATTCGATGATTACACTTTCACGTCTTTCTGACCGCAAGTTTGGAAAACAATCTATATAGGATGTGCCCACCACGAGCTGCAATACATTGATGAATTCGTCGAGGCATGGAGTCAATAAGGCCCTGGATCGCTTCCTGAGGAATTGTGGCCCATGCTTGCTGCACTGCACGGGTCAGTTGTTCCAGAGTTGTGGGTGGCTGAGGACGGTTGGCCAGTTGTCGACTCATCATGCCCCACACATGCTCAATAGGACTGAGGTCCGGGGATCTGGCGGGCCATTCTAAGGTTGTGATGTCGTGGAGAGCTTCTCTGGAGATGCGTGCAGTGTGAACCCGGGCATTGTCCTGCTGAAACATCCCATTTGCAATGTTCGCCATCATAGGGACAACCACTGGATTGAGTACCCTATCAACGTACAGTCGAGCAGTCACAGTGCCCTCAACAAGCACTAATTGTGATTTCACATTAAAGCCAATAGCTCCCCAGACCATAATGCTTGGTGTTGGCCCTGTGTACCTCTCGACAATAAGATCGGGGCGGCCCCTCTCCCCGGTACGTCGGCGCACACGATTCCGGCGATCATTGCGGGCAAGACAGAAGCGCGATTCATCAATAAAGATGACCCTATGCCATTCATCGACCCACGTCGATCTTTTTCGACACCAGGCCAGCCTTACACGTCGCTGTTGTGGGGTCAATGGAACACCTTCTGCAGGGACACGGGCTCGTAAGCCAGCTGCATGCAGGCGATTACCAACTGTTTATTGTGTAACGTGGGGCGCCACAGCTGCTCGAATTTGCGCTGCTGTTGCATGGGGTTCCATCCGGGCCATCCGAAAGATGCGGCGATCCTCTCTCACAGTTGTCTGTTGCGCTGGGCCTGTGCCAGGTCTACGAGTGTGGGTACCTTCATTTGACCACTGATGGCATACACGTTGTACCGTAGATGCCTGTCGGCCAACACGTGCAGCGACAGTCCTTAGCGATAATCCAGCCTCACACAGCCCAATTATCCGAGCCCTCTCAAACGGCGACAGTTGTTGATAGCGTGCTCTTCTCTGTTGTCGAGGCATGTTTGACGGGGAACACTTCACTGTACAGACTGCAAGTCAACTACGCTACACCAGAGTCCGTATACTGGAGTTGATTCCTCCGCGACCAATCACGTGGGAAGACCTGTAGCAACAATCCAATGGGTCTGAAACTTTGATCGTTTACATATCTACATGGCATCGTTCCATATCTTGAAAATCAACACAAACGACCAATGCCTTCATGGTGTTGCAATTTCCATTTCCTTAAGTGTACCATTGATAATAATATGAGAAATGAGGCCGATGAATTCATTATCTTTATATTAAAGAAGTTTGCTAAAACAGCTTGTCCAGTCCGTCCGTCCGTTCTACTGGACCGATTTGCTTCATTCTTATTTTATTCTCTCCGGAAATACCTGCCGGTGAATCATCAGACATTCATAGGTCTCTAGGTTCAGTCAACTTTGAGTAATACTAAAATCAAATCACTAAATGACCACTCCAATGATTACAGGCGAAGGCTTACCCTAGCCCGCAATACCTTCTGTACTTAGCGGGTTGCTAAGCGACCAACACTTGTATTAATATTCTGAATATATATATATATATATATGATTTTCATCCTTAGAGATGTGATTGCATGCAGCCATGTTTGTTCACTACCTGTCAAGTCAACAGATGACAGAACGTTCCTAATAACTTAGATGCTGCTAAGAGAAGACAGTGGCCGTACGTACAGACGGGAAGGTATAAAGTCGACCACCCTTCTGTAAAACCATTAACAAAGTGCAGGGACAAACTCTTGAAAAAGTGTGTGTCTACGTACCCGGACGTGTATTCAGTCATGGCACCACCTCGGGCAAGATCGTTCGAAAATGTTAAGATCCAGATACGCCCGAATGATCGAAGTACAGTGTGGAAATGAAGTGTTATAAACTATGTTACGAACGACTCAGTTTTTATGTAACGGTATTAAATGTTCATGAAAGTACTGAAAAGGAGAGGCAAAACAATACGACTACAACAGACATATCAAGACGAGTTATCTGACCTATTTTTAGCGAATTCTGCGGAGCAGCACGGGGCCGTTAGTAATTAATTTAGTAGAGTTTACGACTTTGTATAATGTTTTTAAACGACAAAAGTTTTAACTGATTTTATAACTTCCTCTTGGCCTTTTTCAAATTATCTGGGGTTGGGACAAAGTATGAATTAAGCCCAGTTTTACAGCCTTATGACGCCAACCCTACGAGGAGGGATGCATTCACTATTGCATGCTTCTGTGGTGATTTGTCGTGTGATGAGTTATATGTAAATGAAAATGTGTATTAAGACAAACACAAACACTCAGCGCCCTAACTAGATGAATGAATCAAACGCGAGTAAAATCTCCAGCCTGAACCCGGGGCCCTTTGAACTGAAGACCAGAACGCTGACCATTCAGCCGGAGAGTCGGACGTTTTTGCCACAGTAATTATTAATATTAATTAATTGTAGGAGGTTCACTGTTGCTCACGCCCGCAGAATTTACCTCTTCATTACACTGCACGTGTCCCCCGGATGGTGCTAAGCGAGCAACAATAATCACGATGAGACCGAACTGTCTTAAACGACCTCTCGGTCAAAGATTAAGGAGAAATAATACCCGAATAGGTCCTTCTCAGGACCCTCAAGTTCGTAAGATTGGACCATCAATACAAATTTACCAACTCAATGTAGAGGGTATAAGCAGAGCAAAATGTGAACATTTATCCAAAAGCTTGAATAATCATCAGATTGATGTCATCTTACTCCAAGAAACCCATGCTGAAGATGACTTACAGCTTTACAGCAGAGGAAGGATTCCAGGGTTTAAGCCTGTGGTTACAAACAATCATCCCAAATATGGATTAGCAACCTATATAAGAAATAACATCAGCAACTACGAAGTCCTACCATCAACTTCCGATGACAATGTCTCTACAGCAAGAGTTAAGGTGGGTAAACTGACAATAATCAACTTATACAAACCACCAGGATCCACCTGGCCTTCTTCACCCCTACCATCACTGCAACATCCAAGCATCATCGCTGGAGACTTCAATAGCCATCATACTCTCGGGGATATCAGGAGTGTGATGAAAATGGACAAAAACTTGTTGACTGGATGGATACAGAAAACCTCAAACTCGTTTATGATGCTAAAGGTAAGGCAACTTTTATCTCTGCACGAAGGAATCATGGCTATACACCTGACCTGTGCTTCATTACACAGTCTCCAAACGTTCCCAATGAGGTACATCGCACAGTACTATCCAGGTTCCTTCACCAGCCAATAATTCTCCAGACAGGTCTGTTCATACCCATTATCCTCACCTACCAGAGACCACGGTTGAACTTCAACAAAGCAAATTGGACAGAATTTTCAAAAAGACTGACTCCAATATAAGATGGATAAAACCCACTTTCAACAACTACAGCAGATTTATTGGTAAACTAAAAGGTGCAGCAAAACGATGCATACCAAGTGGTTACCGCAAAGAGTACATCCCTGGCTGGAATGAAGACAGCGAAAAGCTTCTCAAGGAATATGAAGAAAATGGTGATTCTGCAACTGCCTCTGTCGTTTTGCAATCACTAAATGAAAGCAGACGAAATAAATGGCAAGAAACCGTAGAATCCTTGGACCATACTCACTCCAGCAGAAAGGCCTGGTCCTTAATCCGGAAACTGGATACAGCAAAAAATACTATCAGGCAAAGATGTAACATAAACTTATATGATATGGCCAAACACATGATCACTACCGCCAAGTCAAGAAAGGAAAAAGATATCATAAAAGAAGTCAGACATCAATTGAATAAAAGGAAAACGTCAGCTCCACAATCATCTGAGTTCTCTGCCCCATTTCAAATAGAAGAGATTATAGAAGCTATGAAGTGCATGAAACCTGGAAAGGCAGCAGATGTTGATGGCATTTACCCCGAATTTCTGTTACACTGTGGTCCAGCTACTGTCAGATGGTTGAACACCTTCTTTTCGAACATTGTAGAAACAGGTCATCTGCCTTCACTATTCAAGAAAACCAAGATCATTGCTATACCAAAGCCAAACAAAGACCCTTCAAAAGTTGAAACCTACCGCCCTATTGCACTCCTTAGTGTCACATTCAAGCTGCTAGAGAGACTGATCCACAATGGAATCTCCTCAGCCATCAACAAGGTTGTTCCTATAGAACAAGCTGGATTTAGACCAGGAAGAGGATGTGAGGTACAGGTGCTAGCAGTAGCAACTCATATCGAAAATGGCTTTGAGAAGAAGCTGATAAGCATGTGTGCCTTCTTAGATCTAACTGCTGCTTATGATACCGTTTGGCATGGCAAACTGCTGCTCAAATTCATTAGTATTATCCCTCGTCGGAAACTAACCACTCTAATAGGCAATATGATGAGCAATAGGTATTTCCAAGTGTTTTCAGAAAACTCTACAAGTCGGGTGCACAAAATAAATTATGGGTTCCCACAGGGCTCTGTGTTGGCTCCACTCCTTTTTAATTTGTACACATACGATCTTCCAAATACCAAGTCCAAGAAATTTATTTACGCTGATGATATTGCCTTGATAGCCCAGGATCAAAGCTTCCCCGAAGCTGAAGGAACGTTAACAGCAGATCTGCAGATATTGGATGAATACTTCAAACATAATTCTCTTCGACCGAATCCTCGAAAGACAGTTGTATCAACTTTCCATCTACGGAACAAACACGCAAATTACAATCCTACAGTCAGTTTCAGAGATGAGATTCTCCAATACTGCAGTAACCCTAAATACCTAGGGGTGACCCTGGACAGATCACTGACATACAAAATGCATCTCAAGAATGTAGCAGCTAAAATTAAAACCCGGAACAATATATTACAGAAGTTAACAGGGACCACCTGGGGTGCCAATGCATCAGTCCTTAGATCCACAGCTCTGGCTCTTTCGTACTCAGTAGCAGAATACTGCTGTTCTACATGGTTAAACAGTGCTCACACCAAAATAACTGACACACAGCTCAATCAAGCAATGCGCCTCATCACAGGATGTATTCAATCTACTAACACGCACTGGCTATCGGTTCTAAGTAACATTCCACCCCCACCCCTAAGAAGATCTCAGTCATTGCTGAACACATGGAAGAAAATTTAAAACAACCCACTGTTACCAATGCATTCAGATTGTCCAGTATCATTACCGCAGCGATTAAAGTCCAAACAACCATCGTGGCGAACAGCAATCAACCTGTAAGACAATCACTTCAAAATACTAGATGCAGGAACAATCAGTGGCAGAGCCAAAACTCCCTGTCACATCACTACTTAATTAAAACTCCTTGGGAGCAGCCCGCAGGCTTCCATACACCTCGACGACAGTGGTGTGTACTGTACAGGATAGGACTAGCCCGGAGCAATACTGTACAAGTGGGGATGGACTGCGACTGCGGTGGAGAACAGCAAACCATGGATCACATAGTGTTCGAATGTCCCCTCAGAGCGTTTAGAGGCTCAATGAAGGATCTCCACAACCTAACACAAGAAGCCGTTGAGTGGATTAACCATCTGGGCATAGTATTCTGAATAATTTTATGAACTTGAGAGTGTGTGTATGTGTGCATATGTGTGTATTTTTGTACATATTTTGTAAATAGCTGATATTCCTCCTTTCATCATACGATAAATAAATAATAAATTAATTGTAGTTTACAGTTACTGTAATTTGAGTAGGTAAAAACACATATGAGGTGCCGAAATCTGTATTTTAGTGCGTATTTGATCATTGTTAGCGCCTATTAGAGACAATTTTTAAGGACCTAATAATCCGGGGTCTAGTCATCACATAGAGGTATTCTGTACTTAATTTCACCACTTCTGTCTTTTGCAGGGGCTTTAACTCAATGTAGCTTACAGGCAGTCTGAAGTTATAAAAATTAGCATGTATTGATTTTTGTAACAAATATATCTTCCTGAACAATGAAGTTACTATTTTAATGATTATATTATGTGATTAGAATTACTTACATATATTAAAATGGAGCATACGTCTCGTTAAATGTACTGTATTGTGCTTCGCACTATCGCACATTGTCGAAGGCGTAAATAGTGCAGGTGTAAATAGTTAAAATAATAATAGTGGTGTAAATATTAGTGGTAGGATCATATTAAGTGTAGAGCTGTTGTCTAGAGTTTATTATTAAGAATATTCTACTATTGGTTGGCTATTTACTGAAAGTGAGTCACAATATGTGCGTAGAGAAGAAAACATCTCATTTTCACATGGGATATCCTTGCGAAGACGTTCTTAATGTAAATGTTCTTTTCTCTCAGCATCTACAGCTTAAACTTCATATGATTATTTAAAAAGTTATATTTGATAACGTTCACTTTTGTGATGATTAGAAGTATATTATAGGAGAAGTGATTCTTTCCTTAAACCAATCATATTTTTTTAAACGTTAATATCATTAATACTTAAAATGTAATTCAGTTTGCTAAAGAAGGTAGAGACCGGACGAGTTGGCCGTGCGCGTAGAGGCGCGTGGCTGTGAGCTTGCATTTAGGAGATCGTGGGTTCGAGCCCCACTGTTGGCAGCCCTGAAGATGGTTTTCCGTGGTTTCCCATTTTCACACCAGGCAAATACTGGGGCTGTACCTTAATTAAGGCCACGGCCGCTTCCTTCCAACTCCTAGGCCTTTCCTATCCCATCGGCGCCATAAGACCTATCTGTGTCGGTGCGACGTAAAGCAACTAGAAAAAAAGAGAAGGTAGACATGAGTGTTGAGAATATGAATGATCGGCTTCAATTCTTTATCTTATAAGCACGTATGAAATTTCAGGGACCAAGCAAATGGCCTTGCGGTTAGGGTCGCGCAGCTGTGAGCTTGCAATCGGGAGATAGTGGGTTCGAACCCCACTGTTGGCAGCCCTGAAGATGGTTTTCCGTGGTTTCCCATTTTCACACCAGGAAAATGCTGGGGCTGTACCTTAATTAAGGCCACAGCCGCTTCCTTTCCACTTCTGGGCCTGTCCTATCCCATCGTCGCCGTACGACCTACCTGCGTTGGTGCGATGTAAAGAAAAAAATCCAGATTGATTTATACAATATTTTCTGCAGAACTTGATAAAACTTGTGGACTTATAATATTTTAAAGATAATTAGTGGAATATTATGGGAGAAGTGATTATTGTTTCCGCAAAGAAAAGTATTTCCTGGCCCTCTAGTGAGCTACGAGAGACATATTACAAATACGTGTCTCATAAGCCAGGTGCCCTCATCTAGAACTCATCAATTCAAATCCAACATCTATTTTCAAAAACTCCCCTAGAGTGGACTGAGACTCCTGTCTTTAGTTTCTAGGTCTATATCATTTGTAACGTAAACAGTGCACGGAACTTCACATGTTGTGGATATGCAAGAAGTGGGTTACAGGTCTGCCTGCGGTCGTTAATGGGGGCGTCTAAAGTGTGAATGTTATAGATGCAAAGATTGCTCCCGGCAGCAAGACAAAGAAAACGCTTCTTCCTTCACCAGAATGATTTGTCTTTCCACGACGTGTTCTTCCAAGAGTAATGTTTGAAATGTTTGCATTTTGTTCCGCTCCACAACTTTTTGTGTGGGCGTGACTTGACACATTTTGTTAAAAAACAATATTATGAAAGTATTCAAGCTCTCTAGATTTTTCAAACATGAAATTACCAGCGTTTTGCCCCAGTGTGGCAGCGGGCTCGTCAGTTGGATTGCTGTACCTTTTCAAGACGCTGGCGGTTGGTATGCCGTTGAGACCAAATGATGAGCCCAGTCCCAAACTGGGTTGAAACGCTGATAATTTCACGACTGAAAAAGCCTAAATAGCTTGAATAATATAATATTCGCAATTGGTAAATTAAATTAGGGTTCCAGCCTGGGAATTTAATTTGTGTTATAAAAGCCAAAGGCAGACATTTATAGCAGGTGGAGATACGCATCCCCCCTGGTATACCATCACTGAAGGAGCTTCCAACGAGTCTTGTTATTCAACTGATCGTTACAGCATGCCTGAAATTCAGAATAACAACGGCATTGCTCCCACGTACCCGCGTACAGTATATGCCTGTAAAGCACCCAAGAACTTACGACTGCCATATCAAGAATCCGGTTAAAAGAATCCAATGTCATTTTTCCTTCGGACTCCAATGTCATACTTGCCTTCTAACTAGTCATTATGGTCAACTCCTCCCATATGACCGTTGTATGCATTGTACTTACTAGCAAATGTACCCGTGCTTCGCTACGGTAGTCCAAATTGTATACGGATATCGAAGTAAATTACTGTACATGAAGGGAGTAATCATTTTTAAATTGCATGTCAATTGGCGTTATCCGAGAAAAAGCATAGGGAGGTCCGCAGACGTTGTTTCCAATGTAAAGTGCGAGTTGTGGAGTTTTGATGATAACGACAGGTGTACTTGTCTACCACAATTCACTATGTTTTAGAAACGTTGAATAGGGTGAAATTTGTGTAAGGTTTACACACAGTGAATTACTTTTCAGATACTTATGCTACAGCTTCAAACACAGAATTCGGCTCACATATGGCTACTGGGTGGGTCAATATTCGTGTAGAATTTGATGATCCCATCTTTCCTATAAGTGAATCAAACCATCAATTATACGTGTACAAAGTGCAAAATTGAGGTAAATCCAGAAATAGAGAAAAATTTAATGTATAGGGGAGAGAGATACGACAACAGGTCATAGGACCAAAGTTGTAGATCACTCCAAATTGAACGCAGATTGTGCCATCCGTTCTGTGATACGACTTACCGTTTAGCCACTAAATACATCGATAAGAAAGACTGCACCGTCATTAAAATTGTCTCCATATTTCGATATTTTTCAGGGGTAAATAATAATTTTTTTAAACATCTCGTAAATTTTCCGTCGGTTACATGCTAAAAGCTATAATTTTGCCAAATTTCAATTTTCTAACTCGTCTGGGAGATTATGCTGCCATCTTGATATGGGAGAGTGGATTAAAAATCAGGACTTTCAGGAAACTTTTAAGCCCATAAATCCTGTAAGATCTGGATAAATATCACCGACTGTGTTCTTATGCAGATTTGAAACTCCTAGCGTGTATCCCTCAGATCATTTTGAGAATTTGTGATTTTTCTAGGGATCCTGAAGTCATCAGCTTGTCTGGTACCAAGTTTTAAATTTCTAAGATGCCTAGAATGGTCTCACTAATTCACGTCTGTTTTCATTTGTATGCCTTAATGTATATATAGTACAGTATATACAGATCGTGCCAAACTGACTTCCATTTATTTATATGGATTATATTTCACCCGCTTGGTTCTAGGGGCGTCTTACTCCCACAGTATGTTTTCCAGGTAGTAAGTCATATTTGAAAGTCATACTGGAACATACACACGTCCATTATCTCGGCCATTTATGACTATTTACTTTTTCACCTTTTCTCACCCCATATGCCAAAGGGGGCTGAAGTTAGACTTAAAAATCCGGAATATTACTATTCATCTCAGCGACCCGGAAAACTATGGATTCGGCAGTACATTCGATTATTATTATATCTCACTCCCCCTCCCCCACCCTAAAGGGGGCTAAACCTTGAGTTTTTAAAAATCGAGAGTGTTACTATTCATCTCAGCGACCCCGAAAAGTATGGATTCGACACTACTTTCGATGATTTGTATATCCCAGTCCCCTTGCCCCCCCGCCCCTAAGGGTTCCTGGGTTGTTTTACCCCCATGTGGTTTGTCTCCTGATACTAAAAATCCGGAGTGTCACTATTCATCCCAGCGACCCCGAAAACTATGTATTCGACACTATTTTCTATTATTTCTATATATCACTTTCCCATCGCCCCTCATCACGAAGAGGGCTGAACTTGGACATTACAAAATTCCGGAGTGTTGCTATTCATTTCAGTGAGCCCGAAAATATGGATTCGACACTACTTTCGATGATATTTATATATCACCCCCTCGCCCCTTCCGCCCCTAAGCGTTCCTGGGGTGCCGTACCCCCACGTGGTTTGTCTCCTGATACTAAATATCCGAAATGTACAATTCACCTCGGCGACCCCGAAAACTATGTATTCGACACTACTTCCGTTTAATTTTATATATCACTCCCCCCTCGGCCCCACCCCAAAGGGGGCTGAACTTGGACATTACAAAATTCCAGAGTGTTGCTATTCATTTCAGTGAGCCCGAAAAATATGGATTTGACACTACTTTCGATGATATTTATATATCACCCCCTCGCCCTCCCCCCCGCCCCTAAGCGTTCCTGGGCTGTCTTACCCCCACGTGGTTTGTCTCCTGATACTAAAAGTTCGGAGTATATATTTCACCTCGGCGACCCGCGAAAACTATGTATTCGATATTATTTTCGTTTAATTTTTTATATCACTCCCCCCTCGCCCCTCACGCGAAAGGGAGCTGAACTTTAACTTTTAAAAAATCGGGAGTGTCACTGTTCATCACAGCGACTCCGAAAACTGTGGATTCGACACTTTTTTCGATTATTTTATCTTTGCCCCCCTGAGCCCCCACCCCTAAGGGAGCTACGGATGGCTTACCCCCACAGTGCTCGTCTCCAGATAGTTAGTCATAAGTGTACCAAGTTTGGTTGAAATTGCTCCAGTGGTTTAGTAGGATACGTGTCATTTACACACACACACACACACACACACACACACACACACACACACACACACATACATACATACATACATACATACATACATACATACATTTTTATATATAGTAATAAGAAGAAGATAATGCTTGCTTTATTTATTTATTTTTCTTTTTTTGCTAGTTGCTTTACGTCGCACCGACACAGATAGGTCTTACGGCGACGATGGGACAGGGAAGGGCTGGAAGTGGGAAGGAAGCGGCCGTGGCCTTAATTAAGGTACAGCCCCAGCATTTGCCTGGTGTGAAAATGGGAAACCACGGAAAACCATTTTCAGGGCTGCCGACAGTGGGGTTCGAACCTACTATCTCGATACTGGCCGCACTTAAGCGACTGCAGCTATCGAGCTCGGTCCTTGCTTTATTATTACATAGAGAAATTTTATTTTGAACATTGCAGACATCTAATCCGAGGAATTAATATTACTTTGCTCGCGGCATGCCCAATCATGAGAATGGCTTCAATAATATTAGTCATCAGTTTCAGAGACGTGTTCAGTTCAGAGGGAAGGATTCTTATTCCTAAGAAGGAAAACTGGTGCCACAATCGTCCGCTCTAAGATGTTCGAGGGTACTTCAGGTGACTCCAAGTCTTTCAAAGCTCTGCAGTGTAGTCGATAGACTTGTAACTGTGTAGAGCATCGGGTAATTCTTGTAAAAAAAGTTGCTTTTTGAAAGAAATGAATGACATGATATATGATAGCAAGATGAAGAGAATGAAACCCGGTGCCGGCACATAGCCCATTCCTCTCGAATAGTTCAGGACTTAACGTCCCGATCCGACGGACGAATAATCATCAACACCGTCATATGTCCTCACACCATATAAGACCAAAAACAGCTTCCTACGTCCTGGACGTAAAATGGCTCCTTGAATATTGTGTTCTCTACCTATCTTATGTAGATCTTATGTACGTTGCCTAGCGACAGCGACTCTATGCATTTAATCTTGGTGACAGCACGTTGGATTGTCATATCCCAATGCACGTTTTCCGACGGTTTTTCGTTCATAACTCAGTAACGAAAGCGAAAATGAAAATTCCGGCTTCGAGGTGCATTCGGACCTCCTTCCATCTACCTATGTTCAAAATTTCAGATCTGCGCGTGCTGTAGATTTTGCTGGGCATCGCGCACAGACACACAGACACACATACACTTCCTTTTCTAATTATGGATGTATTGGCGCTCTTACTCCACCTTGAAACACTTGATAAAGGTTGTATACCGTCAAAACTGGTTACGCTTCTATTATCATTCCACCACACAATTTGAACTTATCAAAAGAGTAGTCGTAGGAACCACGTTCTTCTTTCTTCATTTCCTTTCTCATTTTCAAAGGACATTCACTCGTTTTCTCCCTTACAGTACCTGTTGTTCCATAACTGAGGGATCCGAGATGAATCAAGTCTCTGTTAGTGAAAAATTTGTCAAAGAACACTATGTGTCTACTACAGTAGGATAGTCCACACAGTCGAACATGATCAGAACAACACGGGATCCTCGGTCTGATTCATTCCGAAATACAGATTGAAATTGAAACAGTAACCACTAGATCCAGACAGTGCCCATAATTTTTACCGGAATCTAATGGGCTTGCCTTTGATGAACTGTTATTATGTCCGTAATATTTTACTGTCATTTCATCCACCGCTAGACATTCTTCGAACTCTTCGAACTGTTGAATAGCTGCATTCATTATCTCAGTCAGAGGCCGTATCTTGAAGCCCTTGGCACTCGTGTTCAATCAATCAATCAATCAATCAATCAATCAATCAATCAATCAATCAATCAATCAATCAATCAATCAATCAATCAATCAATCAATCAATCAATCAATCAATCAATCAATCAATCAATCAATCAATCAATCAATCAATCAATCAATCAATCAATCAATCAATCAATCAATCAATCAATCAATCAATCAATCAATCAATCAATCAATCAATCAATCAATCAATCAATCAATCAATCAATCAATCAATCAATCAATCAATCAATCAATCAATCAATCAATCAATCAATCAATCAATCAATCAATCAATCAATCAATCAATCAATCAATCAATCAATCAATCAATCAATCAATCAATCAATCAATCAATCAATCAATCAATCAATCAATCAATCAATCAATCAATCAATCAATCAATCAATCTTGATCTGCATTTAGGGCAGTCGCCCAGGTGGCAGATTCCCTATGTGTTGCTTTCCTAGCCTTTTCCTAAATGATTTCAAAGAAATGGGAAATTTATTGAACGTCTCCCATGGTAAGTTATTCCAACCCCTAACTCCCCTTCTTATAAATGAATAATTGCCCCAGTTTCTCCTCTTGAATTCCAACTTTACCTTCATATTGTTATCTTTCCTACTTTTATAAACGCCACTCAAACTTATTCGTCTACTAATGTCATTCCACGCCATCTCTTCGCTGACAGCTCGAAACATACCACTTAGTCGAGCAGCTTTTCTTCTTTCTCTCAATTCTTCCCAACCCAAACTTTGCAACATTTTTGTAACACTACTCTTTTGTCAGAAATCACCCAGAACAAATCGAGCTGCTTTTCTTTGGATTTTGTCCAGTTCTTGAATCAGGTAATCCTGGTGAGGGTCCCATACACTGGAACCATACTCTAGTTGGGGTTTTACCAGAGACTTATATGCCCTCTCCTTTACATCCTTACTACAACCCCTAAAAAACCTCATAACCACGTGCAGAGATCTGTATCCTTTATTTACAATCCCATTTATGTGAAATCTTTCCTTATATTAACACCTGGATACTTACAATGATCCCCAACAGGAACTTTCACCCCATCAACGCAGTAATTAAAAAAGAGAGGACTTTTTCTATTTGTGAAACTCACAACCTGACTTTTAACCCCGTTTATCAACATACCATTGCCTGCTGTACATCTCACAACATTATCGAGGTCCCGTTTCAGTTGCTCAGAATGTTGTAAATTATTTATTACTCTATACAGAATAACATCATCCGCAAAAAGCCTTACCTCCGAATCAACTCCTTTACTCATATCGTTTATATATTGAGCCGTATCCTGCCGGCCCATAATAATAATTGGAATATTATTTGATCAAATATGTGAAATTTATTCATAAAAGTTACAGTCTAACATGTTAAAGCATCGTATCCCAAGATAGTTGATACCGGATGTTGACCAAGACAGTAAGTCGCTGTATATTGCTTCATATTTCCGTATGACCGTGAGAAAGGATAGCGTACCCAAGCGCTGGTAAGGATCGACACGTGTATTAGATGCTGACCAAGCAAGATATTTCAGCTAATGGGAACTTAGGGATTTGGCAAACCTGGAGGCTACACCGCGCCAAATCTTAATTCCAGGATGACCAACGTGCTCTGTGGATAAAGTCAGTTTCTGTAGGTAATCGGTTTTCCACAGTTTCTGAAGTCAGATATATTTTGAAATGCATTATAAAAATTGGTGGAAGAGATTTGCTAGTGTTTGAGCTGTGTTTTGTAAATATATCACAATAAGTATTGTGTCATCATATATGACGAACTCTCTGATTGGTGGTTGGTTCAGACACCCGGGAACCCCAGCATTATTGGCGTCACCGAAGCCTCCTCAGTAACCCTTAGCTCTGGAGAGCGTCATTCCGTAGTAAAAATTTGAACAGTGCGGATGCACTAACTCTGTGGTAGAGATTTGAACAGTGCGGATGCATTAACTCTGTGACTGGTGATCGTGATTAACGTGGTGTTATTCCAGTAATAGTAACTGGTTCTCATTGATACTTTAAATTGTGCAGTCGCAATATTTTACTGTACTTGAGTAAATGAAATAGTATAATTTTGGCAGAGTTTACTTTCAATTGATAAAGACGGTGTAGTGACCGCTGAATAACAAGTGTAGTGGAAACGTGCTATTGTTTCACTATTTCGCGACGGGCGCGTTGTCGCGTGGAACTTCCGTACCGAACCGTGTGCTGTTTTTTAAACTGTATTTTTATCCTTTAAGTGAAGTGTGTAATATATATGTGAATCAGTGTGTTTAGCTGATCTGGTAAAAGGAAAGGATATTTCGGCTCGCAGCATTAAGCAGCGAAGAGATTATCAACTGTAGTCTTCTGTGTTCCAGTGGATTATTTTCCAGCAAGATGATGGATACACCTGCAGAGGAAGGAAGTGCATTCACACATGTTAATGATGTGATTAACATGGAGTAGATCCCTAAATCAGTGGGGATGTAAGCTGCTATCCTGGTATCCCGAGAGTCATGAAAATACAGTAAGGTGCATGTGATATTTATGGCATGATATGTAAGTTATGTTAAGGTACTAGGGCAGTGTAGATAGCATTTTTATTTTCATTTAAAGTAAGCCTGACGGCATGTGTTTGTTTAATTTTGTTACTATGATAGTTTCGGATTCGAGAATAATTCATGTTTATTTTATTTTCATTTTGCTTTATGAGTAGATGTTTGGGAAAATGAGGGATTGATAGGATTAGTTGTTGTTTATTTGTGTATGTTACTTAGCGTAGGATATTCCGAGTTTTCCTTATATATATGCTAGAAGGGCTAGATCGACAGGTTCATTTCTATACAACGTTAAACACGTATGAGTTTATTTTATTTCGGTTATTCAGCGAGACAGGTATAGCTATTTTGCATGATGCATGGTTTCACAGAAGCTGCCAGAAGGAGCTGCAGAACGTCGTTGTTAAATTAAGATCTTTGAAGTTAAGTTGGATTCTGTTTGCCTGATGGTCTGCCAAGGATTCGAACTGCGTCTCATTATGTTGAGAGGCCAGTGGGATTCATGAGAATTAATGAGATAAAAATTGCATGCTGAATTATAATGTATTGATGCAGGCTGATTGTATGCCTGACAAGATAAAGAGTATTGTGCAGATGGGTGTGCCTGCCTAGTGTATTCTGAGTGTAGATTGTGATCAGAATGGACAGTGTTAATTCCAGACTATTGAGTCTGATGTTGTAAAATGGCCCAAGCATGCTAAGAAGGAATGAATATACGTGAGTTTCCGTGTAGTTGATGAAAGACGTTATCTCATGGCAAGCTGATTCCTGACCTGCGTTTATCTGTATGTGCGAAGGAGACAGTATTTCCTTGTGGCGGCCTCGGGAGACAAAATCCAATCTTTAGCATAGTGGAGTTCAATATTTATTTCAGCTCGTAATCTACCCGGAACTACATGACGGATGACCGCTCTGTTGAGCGCTCAAACGCAGCAGAAGGAGGCAATGTTGCCCATTGCTTTCTTCATGATATCAAGGGTTATTATTATGTTTTCCCTTACAGGATGATGTTTTACGTTGTTATTTGTGATTGTATACATTGTCTCGTTGTTTTTAAAGGGAACAGCCCGAGTGCTGAAGTATTGTTGGTTTATCTAGTTCTGTCTAGATCTTTTGCAGTGAACCTGGATTCACATTAGAAGCAGTGTAGCATTTAAGACTTTACTCGATATCCGATGTATATATATATATATGTTTAGTTTGATTATTTGAAGTGTTGTAAATATAGTGTAGGATTTGCCCCTAGTATTTTGCATAAATTACATAGCGTCCATTGCGTCTTAATTATTTTTCTTTTCGTTGTAACTTTTTTGTATAATGTAACTTTATTTAATTGTAATTTCGGCGACTTTCGGGAGTAACTTAACTTTGAAACCGTATCGTTGGGATGCGATAGTGTGAAACTCCATACGGAAATACCACATGGCAGTGTTTGCGTACACTTGTTGCCATACAACATAAACATTGGATTATAAGAAGAGATTCAGTCTTGATTTATATAAATGTTCTTTATTGAACTTGCTTCTTTTTAATGTCAAATTTGTATAATCATTCAATTAACGTTTTTAGCTTCGACTTATTTCTATACTTTGAGTTTATTTTTTTACAAATTATTATTTTTCTTGATTTATTTATTTTCGTGTGATTTGATCGGGGATATTTATTAATAAATCCATCTTACCCCCTATGATTGTTTCTCATTCGTGTTATACCTCCATTTCCTGTCATTGATTGCTATTTTAGTGTAGAACTTCGACTTTTATCCTGACCCAATCGACAACCAACCCACTCTCTGCCCAACCCTGAGTTAGTCGGATGTTCATACAGGAATGGAGGCATCGTCCTAGAGGGTATTTACCCCTGGGTACGGTACAATATATATATAAGAAAACATAAAGGTCCGATAATACTGCCTTGAGGAATTCCCCTCTTAATTATTACAGGGTCAGATAAAGCTTCACCTACTCTAATTCTCTGAGATCTATTTTCTAGAAATATAGCAACCCATTCAGTCACTCTTTTGTCTAGTCCAATTGCACTCATTTTTGCCAGCAGTCTCCCATGATCCACCCTATCAAATGCTTTAGACAGGTCAATCGCGATACAGTCCATTTGACCTCCTGTATCCAAGATATCTGCTATATCTTGCTGGAATCCTACAAGTTGAGCTTAAGTGGAATAACCTTTCCTAAAACCGAATTGCCTTCTATCGAACCAGTTATTAATTTTACAAACATGTCTAATATAATCAGAAAGAATGCTTTCCCAAAGCTTACATACAATGAATGTCAAACTTACTGGCCTGTAATTTTCAGCTTTATGTCTATCACCCTTTCCTTTATACACAGGGGCTACAATAGCAACTCTCCATTCATCTGGTATAGCTCCTCCGACCAAACAATAATCAAATAAGTACTTCAGATATGGTACTATATCCCAACCGATTGTCTTTAGTATATATCCAGAAATCTGATCAATTACATCCGCTTTTCTAGTTTTCAACTTTTGTATCTTATTGTAAATGTCATATTTATCATATGTAAATAACATTACTTCTTTGGCCTTAGTCTACTCCTCTATCTCGACATTATCCTTGTAACCAACAATCTTTACATACTGCTGACTGAATACTTCTGCCTTTTGAAGATCCTCATAAAACACACTTCCTTTGTTCATTAATTATTCCTGGAATGTCCTTCTTGGAACCTGTTTCTGCCTTAAAATACCTATGCATACCCTTCCATTTTTCACTAAAATTTGTATGACTGCCAATTATGCTTGCCATCATGTTATCCTTAGCTCCCTTCTTTGCTAGATTCAATTTTCTAGTAAGTTCCTTCAATTTCTCCTTACTTCCAGAGCCATTTCTAACATTTCTAACTCTATTTCTTTCCATTTTGCACCTCCTACATAGTCTCTTTATTTCTCTATTATAATAAGGTGGGTCTTTACCATTCCTTACCACCCTTAAAGGTACAAACCTGTTTTCGCATTCCTCAACAATTTCTTTAAACCCATTCCAGAGTCTGTTTACATTTTTATTTACCGTTTTCCACCGATCATGGTTACTATTTAGAAACTGCCTCATGCCTGCTTTATCAGCCATATGGTACTGCTTAATAGTCCTACTTTTAAGACCTTCCTTTCTATCACATTTATTTTTAACTACCACAAAAACAGCTTCATGATCACTAATACCATCTATTACTTCAGTTGCCCTATAGAACTCATCTGGTTTTATCAGCACAACATCCTGGATATTTTTCCCTCTGGTTGGTTCCATCCCTTTCTGAATCAGCTGTCCTTCCCATATTAAATTATTTGCCATTTGTTGGTCATGCTTCCTGTCGTTCCCATTTCCTTCCCAATTGACGTCTGGCAAATTCAGTTCTCCCGCTGCAATCACATTTATTTCCATGTCGTTTCCCACATAGCTGACTATCCTATCAAATAATTCCGAATCCGCGTCAGTGCTATCCTTTCCCGATCTGTACACTCCAAATATATAAAGCTGCCTATTATATTTAGAAATGAGCCTTACAGCTAGAATTTCATGTGTCTCATCTTTTTTTCGTAGCTTACAAATTCTTCTTTCACGAGAATGAACACTCCCCCTCCCACCATTCCTATCCTATCTCTACGATACACACTCCAGTGCCGTGAGAAAATTACTGCATCCATTATATCATTTCTCAGCCATGATTCAACTCCTATTACAATATCTGGTAAATATATATCTATTAAATTACTTAATTCTATTCCTTTCTTTACAATACTTCTACAGTTCAACACTAACAATTTTATGTCATCCCTACTTGATTTCCAGTTCCCTGTTCCTTTACCACCGCTCCCTACGCCATCCCGTTTCCCTGAATGTACCTCCCTATTACCCTTCCAAACAAATTTCCTAACTTATACAAGATTCAAGATTCAAGATTCAAGATACCCGTCTCCCTTAATCTCGAAAATCATAGATTAGGGAGAGGGTATTATTTATTGTAATCGTTTCATAATTTCATAATTTGTGATACATGCCGTATACAAAATTAGAAGGAGTAACTTAAATAACTATTGTGAATAGTGTTAATAATTGGTACATGCGATGAATGTTCATATATAGCAGGTGCATAGAAATTGAACAGAGAAGGAATACTATAAAATGAATGTTGGAGTTCCATTAATATATAGTATTATGGCAGGAAAAATCCAAAACATATATTTATAGTGATATCTTTTCAGATTATCAAAGATAATATTGCCTTTGCAGGCTGTTAAGAAAAGAGAGAAAACGGAAATTATTACTCGACAATACATGAAACTAGTAGAACTACTGTAACGAGGTAGTTCCATGCTATCCCTTAAGCCTATGTACCTAATGGCTCTAGACTTCAACGGAGTTATATTGTCTAGGTTACCTTAGGCACAATTCAATTCCTGGCTGACATGTATCACATCCTTTACTTCCTTCAATTTCCTGCTCTACCTTCCCCTAATAATGTTAAATAATTTTGCAATTCTATCCGGATGCATCCATTCTCTGTTCAATAACTTTACAATTGTATACAACTGATTTTCGTTCTCAATTTTCTTTACATCCTCATCGTCTATGAATTTTTCTCGTATTTCCTTTGTCATAGGGCAATCTTTTATAAGGTGTGCCCATCCCATCTCTTTAGAACATATTAAACATTTATTTTCATCCCTGTTCCTTCTATATGCTTAATTTTTATGTATCCCCATTAACCATCATATTATACCCCTCATTCTCTTTTTTGTTATAAACTCTACATTTATTCTCATTCTCCCATTTATATTACAAAATTCTTCTAATGACCTCTAACTTCTACATTGTGCATCAATGTCTTGTTTTTCAATATCCTTAATTCTTAGAACTATTTTTTTTTTTACATATTTTCCACTTCTCTATACATTATTTTTCCCAGTAACATCCTATTCCAATCGTTTCTAAAATATTCCGTACCCCATCCACCCAGTATCCTTGGTTCTGATGTTTCATTTGGTGTTGATATGCTATCTGTAAAATTTCGCCCACTTCTCGCAACTTCATTCTCAACCAATACTTTATTATCCTTTTAATAATGTCCACTCGCAGACTTATATCTTTGCACATCATTCTCACTCCACAATTAGCTGTACAGCTGGGTACACCCATAATTATTTTCCCAAATCTACTCCTAATTGTATCAAGTGAGTGAACCCTTTCTTCAACTCCCCAAATTTCCGCTCCGTACAACACTCTAGATTTAACTACTGCATTAAAAACATTTTCATACACTCTGTAGTCTGTGTTGGGCATCTTCTTCTCTAGTATGCTAATGGCTGACAGTGCACTCATGCCTTTTAGCTTTGATCTTTTTATTTGCTCTGACCACTTTCCGTTTCCACTTAAAATCATACCCAAGTATTCCACTTTCTTGACAACTTCTAACCTCGTCTCGCCCATCCACCATTTTTCATTCTTTGATAATTTATGTCCTTTTTTCAACACCATTACCTTGGTTTTCTGTACATTGATTTTTAAATTCCATTCTTGACAGTAATTTACCACCACATTTGTACTACCCTGCATACTATTGGGTGTCAAAAGTGAGCAGAAGGATGTCGTCAGCAAAAATGAGGCCCGGAATATCCCGGTTGTCAAGACTTGGGTAAACCCCTGCCTCGAAGCCTTTCGATTGAAAGATATCATTTATAAAGAGTAGAAACAGTACTGGTGACAATTTACAACCCTGTTTTAATCCTACATTAGAGAATATTTCTCCAAATACTACGCCCTCCTTCGTTTTTATTGCGCACCTTACTTCTGAATATATATTTTCAACCGCTGTTATCATCTTCTGGGACACCCCTATCCCTCTCATCTTGGCCACGACCGCCCCTCTGCACACAGAATCAAATGCTTTCTCCAAATCAATAGTAGTAATGTATACTTTTCCTCCTTTCTTTTTTACATACTTATCTATTACTGTTTTCACTACAAAAATATTATCTGTTGTCCTCATCCTTTCTCTAAAACCTGCTTGCAGCCTCTCCAGAATCAGTTCCCCCTCTGCCCACTTCATTATCCTTTTTGCTAACACACCTGTATATATTTTACTTAATGTATCTAGCAACGTTATACCCCTGTAGTTGTTAGGGTTATTTTTATCTCCCTTTTTCATAGATTGGGCAGATCACTCCCTCTTGCCAAGATTTTGGGAACTCACCTCCTTCAAATATTTTGTTAAATAGTTTCGCCATACTTTCTAGGATATCCTTATTCTGCACCAGCTGCTTCCAAAATCCGTTAGTGATACCCGAAATCGCTCCTGATTTGCCTTTCCTGGCTTTCCCTAGTACCTCCCTTAATTCTTATTTCGATATTTCATTGTCTAATGCCGGCACAGTACACCCTAGCCCTACCGATATACCGGTATCGTTTAATCTTGGCCTCCACCTATCTTCAGCCTCTAATAGTTTCTTATAGTGCTCCACCCTGATAGCCTGACTTATTTACCGTCTGCCGCGGCAGCTTCCGCATTCCACAAATCCCCTTAATTGTACTCCATACTTTTCTACTATCATTCTGTTTTGCATTGCTATTTAATTCGACAATTCTCTGCTCCTGCCATTCGGACTTGGTTACATGCAGTAATTCCCTATGTTCTCTTTTCAAGTTACAGAATCCCATCCTATGGTTTTCTCCCCAATTGCTTCCGAAACTCCTCCAATGCTTTCATCACTTCATACTTTTTATGCCTGCATTCGTCATTGTACCAGCCTTTTCCTATTATATTCTGCCCCTCCTTTATCCTCATCTTCTCCCCTGCCATCTTTACAGAATTATCAATTATTTTAACTGGTGTACTCGTTTGGTTAATCTCGATCATTGAATCTATTCCAGCTTTTACTATCTGTCCTATTTCTCCATCATAATAATTCATAAACTCGTTTTTTAGCTCCTCTCTCCACCTATATTTAGTGACTATCGTTTCTTTGTATTTTTATCATATTGCTTGTTGGTGTCTTACCCTCTCTAACTTTTATTCTGACAATAATTGGGAGATGATGTGACTCACCCCATTCCTTAACCTCCATACTTTTAATCACAGGCAACGCATTCCTGGAGCATAACGCCAAGTCTATGCTACTACCCCCTGCTTCCATTATGTATGTCAGGTTCTCTAATTCGTCGCCATGCCACCATCCATTCAAAATATATAGTTCTATCGTACCACATAGCTCTAGCAACTTTTCTCCATTTTTATTACAACCCTTATCCTGGCTCACTCTCTTTTTTACATAAACAGCTTCTGTCTCCTTGTCGTACACCGGCTTCTGGTCTGCAACCCTGGCATTGAAATCCCCCATTATTAGAATGCCTGTATCCTCAAAAATATTTTGTACTCTATTGATTTCTAATGCCAACTCATCAAAGAAAACCCTTTTCGCAAATGGCGAGGTTTCAGGAGGGTTGTAGACAAAACCAATACATAAGTCTGACTCATTCTCATCATACATCTTTATTCTGACCCACATCATTTCCTCCATTTCTGATTCTATCTGAATTATTCTAGCTTTCAAATCCTCCCTAACCATCACCATTATCCCACCCGGGTATCTGCCCCTTTCGGTTCGTCTCTCTTTTGACTTATAGTAGACTGTGAACTCTCCTATTTCTATAATAGTTTTCGGTGGAATCCAGGTTTCCACGCATGCGAGAATATGCAAGCTATGTAATAACTCTTTAAAAGCTTCATTCTGTAACTTACTCCTAAGGCCTTCAATATTGATACACCCTACTCTTATCTCTAGTTATGTCTTTCTCCTCTGTCCCTCACTCTGGCTGATCTTCTTGGACCTCGTAATCCTTGTTACACCTAGATCTTCAGTGTTCTCATCTAGAGTGTTAACACCTTCTCTATCAAGGCTACCCTCATTTACATTACCTTTTCTGAGCAAGAAGTCCTTGATACTCACACGTCTGCGTTTCGGTGTTGCTTCTTTCATAGAGTCCGCACTCAGCTGCCGCTGAAGGTCGCCTGGACTGCCTTCGCTATTCGTTGTCTCAGCATCTGTTACTTCCTCTCTCTGTCCTTGTTGCTTCGCTATCTGGTTCTCCCTCACTGCTCCGCATTCTGCTGGTCTCAGCTGCCTCGTACGTTCACCTTCCCCCTCGGCCAATGTACTCGCTGTATTGTACATATTCTTTAACTGCTCTACTTCCCAAGTCCTCGTCCAGTTGCTGTCCCCCACCACTAATTTGTTGCGCCTTATGTAGGCCCTTAATCCTTCACGTCTAGCTTTCCATAGGTGAAACTGTAGCATTTTCTGATTCCTGAGGGCTTCTTTTTCCATATCCTGTTTGACCCATATGTTCTCACCTTTCAACCGGCTTGTACTATGCAGAATCTTTTTCACTAGTAGGTTTGATACAAATCTCACTCTCACTGGTCTCTTGCCTTTTGTTTTCCACATTCTCTGTAGTTCTTCTATATCGGCCTCTCTGCAGCTAATCTTCATCTTCTCGTTAATTAGCTCCAGCACTTTAAATACCAGGTCTTCTTTAGTGTTCTTTGGTAGCCCATATATAACAATATTTTTCTTTCCGGTTTCGTCTTGTCTTTTTTTCTCCTGCCATCTCAACTCTTTTATCTCTTCCTCCATTATCCTCACCTTATCCCTCAAACTTGATATTTCTTTATTATTTTGGACCGCCCTTTCTGTCACTTTTCCTATCTCCTCTTTCACCATATCTCGTAGATCACTAGATTGCTCTCGTAATAGCTCTCTCATTTGTTCAGTTTGAGCCTTACTAAATTCCCTTATCTTCTCCATGTCTTCCCAACCAACCACATTCTCATGATCAGGTCCAGGGTTCATCTCGACCCCTCCAATAACCAACAACACTGCCATCACTGATGCAGCCATCAAAATTGAAACCAAACTCACCTGCTGTCCGGTTCTGCCACTCATATTGCGCCTCGTATTGCTGACTCTGCCGTGCCAACGACCTATCGTCGCCCGGTACAATTCTATTGAAATCCCCATGTCAGCACTCACTCACTCAACAACCTTCCTCTTCGCTTGCACGATTACAACTGCCTAACTTATACGTACCACTGCGGTTTAAATGAAGGCCATCTGAGCACAGATCGCTATCCCCTACCCACCCATTAGGATCTAGAAATTTCACCCCTAGTTTCCCACATACCCACTCCATAGTCTCATTTAAATCCCCAATCACCCTCCAGTCAGTATCCCTCCTTCACAGTATTCTACTAATAACAATATCCGCTTTCTTAAACTTCACCCGTGCTGCATTTACCAGATCCCACACATCTCCAACTATGTTGGTACTTATATCAGCTTGCCTTACGTTGTTGGTACCAACGTGAAACACCACCACCTTCTCCTTCCCCTCCTCCATCTCTTCTACTTTCCTCAACATCTGCCTCAACCTAATTCCTGGATAACATTCTACTCTGGTTTCCTTTCCTCCACACACTTTCCCCACGTGTCTAACGATGGAATCCCCCATGACCAGAGCCTCAACCCTACCCACCTCATTTGATCCCCTCCCTTCCTGGTCAGCCCTATGTTTCCTGATAGTTGCAGAAGCTACTTCCTCCTCCCTTTTCTCCTTCCCATGACCCTGTTCCACCTGTCTTTTCCTATCCTCTACTCTACGTTTCCCTTTCCTACCTTTTCCCTTCCTCTTACTTCCACACATCTCACCAACAGTTCCCTGTCCCTCATCTTCCCTCTGTTGTTCTACCTGGAGTGACTCGTACCGATTTCTCGCAGACACCTGTCCTGAATTCTGATCCTGAATAGAGCCCTTAGCCTCCAATCTCCTTCCCCTTAGAACATTAGACCACCTGTCTTCTACAACTCCCACCTTTCCTTCCCCTCCCTCTTGTACACCTACTGTAACCTGTACATTGTTTGAGGGAGTCCTATCTTCCTTCATGTCTTCTGTGAGAATCCTAATTATCTCCCTCAAACTTTCCAACTCCTCCCTCATACCCCTCAATGCCTCGTCACACCCACAGTTCGTACACTCGCGCTCCTTAGCCATTCTTTACGAAAAAAATGAAATTAAAAATAAAATAACTTATTTGCAAAAAATAAATGAACGGAGGGATGTATTGTCTGGGATAGTACTCAAAGATCACACAACAATAAGGTAATTGATATACGACTGCTCTACAGTACTACTTAGTCGTTCTCTATTTTTTATCCTACAACCCCTAACAGGATAAAAACTGCTGTTAATTACTGAATACCGAAAGTAATACACAAGAACTACACAATTCAAAACTGCAATTAAGCCTATCCTAATTACAACAACAGAATTTTAGTAAGAGTTTCTACGGATACCTCTACTACACCAGTACTACACAAATATTTTACAATAATAAAATAAGCACACTAAATTCGAATAGGATATTACTCGTATACTACTGTACAGTACACTACAGTAATTTTTAAACTACTTTCAGACGTATCCTAATTACGATACCGGTACCGTATGTCACTACTAAGCACAACAGAAATGAAATTTGCAAGAACTACTGTACTTAAAGATTACCAACGTAGCTAAATGCTTAGACAAATTATTATTAGTATTACGGTCTAACAGATACACACGAAAGATAACACACGAATATAGCAGGCATGATACGGCACTATCTAAATGTACTGTATCTATACTACAATGTGTCTACACTACACTACACTACACTGCGTTTGGTTAAATGCTTAAGTAACAAAAGGATTGCCGTACACGAAGAAAAACACGAATATAACTGGCAAGATACTATTTAATATATTATACCTTATCTTCACTACAATTTTACTGAAATGTGGTTATGTGATTATTACAGCTGGTGGATTACTATTATTTTCCCTACTCCACGGGACGGAGAATAAAAGTGTCCTTAATTAGGCCTACTGAAAAATACGAGGCTTCTCTACAATAATAATTTCTCAAATATTTCTATCAAAACGACTCCAGGGACTTGAACTGCAATTACTGGGATATATGAACTTTATTATTATTAGCTACCGCTCATAAATACTGAAAGATCGAGGGAGCGAAATATAAATTACGGATACTTTAACTACGGTACCTACTCAGAAGTACAAATGATTGGAATACAAGGTCAGCTGATTTTTATTTTTATTTACTTGACTACACTACTCCCTTTGTTCACGGCTGTAGTCAACAATGCAATATTTGAATATGAGGAGCGACAATAATCAATAACAATACAGCGACTGTTAACTATTACCGTGCAATCTCTTTAACTACTTTTTAAATGGAAGTTTACAGGCGTATCGTGTTTTTTTAATGTAGTAAATTATTACCCTCGCGTCCGGCTACATGGGTAAATGGTTAGCGTGCTGGCCTATGGCCACAGGGGTCCTGGGTTCGATTCCCGTCAGGGTCGGGAATTTTAACCATCATTGGTTAATTTCTCTGGCACGGGGGCTGGGTGTATGTGTCGTCTTCATCATCACTTCATCCCCATCACGACGCGCAGGTCGCCTACGGGAGTCAAGTCAAAAGACCTGCACCTGGTGAGCCGAACATGTCCTCGGACACTCCCGGCACTAAAAGCCATACGCCATTTCATTACCCTCGCGATGGTTTGGACGGATATCTATACGAAGTACCGGAGAAATTTCGGCGGAAGTTACGGTACTATTCCTTATGATAATCTGCCTTTGTAAGTATTACACCAACGAACCTACAGATATTTACAAATATTTTTAAAGTTAATATTATTACCTAAAGTATTTCCTAAACCTAAATTCGAAACAAGGTACACCTAGCTAGCCTACTTAACCTAGAAAACGTAATTTACTGAAGACCAACTTAATTACTTGTTATGAAATTTAAATAAATATCACTACTCCCAATTTCTACCAACACGCACTAAACACCACTATATAAATAGCACTAAATGATTCACAAATACAAAAAATTAAGCTATTTCAATAGGGTTTAACTATTTTACCACTACAATAATGCAACAGCTCTCTCAACAGCCAACCGTTCTCAAGCGCATCCAACAATCAAAAATGAATCAGACTCTTCAACTTCATATTTTCATTTCTTGGCATTGCTTCCTTGACAGTTTCTGCACCTAAGTCTTCATCTTCCGACCAATACCGTTTTCCTGAAGGTAATCTGTATTATCCCTGAGGAAACCTTTATTCCGTGAGGAGCGAGAGTCTGGGATTCTTTTCTCTTACGGATTTTCGAATAATTTCCCTTATCATGTGTTCAAGTACGGTATCTAATCGTGAAGAATGATGTCAAAGATTTCCTTTGGAGAGAGAGATTGGAGTTCCTGGTTTATTGTCTCCGTTTTCACTTCGGCTTTATTTTCGATATCCGGCAATTTTGTATATTGTTGATTTTCTGTTTGTTTTTCAGCCTGTTTCACCTCCCTAAAGCGGCACAGTTTATGTATTTATTTATCGATATAACAAACTAGGAGACTTGGAGCAAACTCTTGTCTTTCACCACATGTTTCCGTAGCAGGAGCAAAATATAATTCCGCACGACCTGACACATCCTCCACTACGACTGGCCCAATCACGTCATCCGGTCCCTTGTCTTCATTAAGTTACAGCGTGAACGTTATCAGACGGACAAACGACATCTACGAGACCTCCCAGACTTTTCGTGGAATTAGTGTCATGTAGCATATCAACTATTTCTGCCACAGTGAGCGTGTGGTAACCTCTGTGAGACATCCCAATCTAGAAAGAAGGAGAAAGCTTGGTCACTCAAAGTAATATCGCATGAAATTTATTATAAAATTTTAAAAAATTAAAGATTTGTAGTCACTAAAATTGCATCTGTTGAATCACAATGCCTTCCACGAAGGTAGACGTGAAATATATTTTACTATACTACAAACCAAGACAGTGAAACAGGCCTCACATAGAGTACACAGTGATAATCTAAGCGGTAACTAGTTCACAAATGCAATATGAGCAAGAGGTCAACAGTGCTCAAGTATGCCCAAGATTTCAACAACAATTATTCAACAACAATGCGGTAAATATAAAAGCAAACATTGGTTGTACAATAAACTAGAGGCTTTGTCTACAATATTCTAGCAACAAAAAGTCGCTTGCTGAACTCACAGAAATGTCGGCGGATGCAGAGTGGGTCTCGGCCTACAAGTGACCACTGCTGGTCCGTGGTCCGACAGCTCTGCACTCCGACCGGCCAACCGAGAAGAGGAGGGGTGGGCACGGATCTACCGTGGCTCTACTTTTCTGTATTCGGGAGACGGGGAGGGAATAGTCCCCACCACCGGCTATCCTGAGAATGGTTTTCCGTAGTTTTCCATCCCCATGCATTAAGGCGAATGCCGAGATAGATCCGCCAATTTCCTCACCTTCTCCGAGCATCTCCCTGGCCTCAGAGATGGCGTTACCGTCTAGGTGGTCCGCCATCCCCTTCAGGGACGGAATGGAAACATTTCAGTAGTTGCAGCAATCACAGAAATGAATGGGCCAATTTAAAGGAACTTGTAAAACACGCCATGAAAACTTTACTTGTGATGAGACGTCTCAATTGTTTACTTCATAATGATTCAAAGAAAAATTACTCTAATATGTTTACATAATAACCGTCATGAAGTATCAGATACAGTTTCTATTTTAGGCAAAATGTCTAGGTGTCCTCATAGGAGGGCACTGGGTGTTAATGGGTTCTAAATCTTCCCGCAACAGCTGCAGGTTGCCCAAGGTCAAAGAGTTCACCTGAACGGATTATCCCTACATGGGACAGCATGAAGTTACAGAAGAATAGCCAACCACAGATAACCATAGTGAGGCACATCAGGCCCGTAGGCATGGTTCTTGAAGATCATGATGGAATTCTTGAGGGGAGTAATGGCAATGTTATAGATGAAATCTCTATTCGGCCTAAAGTTATTGCAAAAATTAACACAATATTTATTTACGGTTCCTTGGTCATGTAAGTCCACGATGTACTAAAATCACGTCTACAAATGTAGCTGTAGGCTTTGCATTCTGTTAATATTAGGCACCCTGAAATCTTAAAAATTGGTAGCAGACAACCTGATACCGCGAAGAACCCTAAAGAATTTGAAACATTCCCAAACTTCTCGGAATAGTTCGAGATGGGGCGGGAGATTCGAAACTGGGGTTCAGAACCAAAACACCTAAGTACATAAGCATGAAGCATTTGGAAAATGTCGTTTCAAAAGCGATAAAGAATATGAAAAATGTTACAAATATTATGTACATTACAATGGGCCCTGGGTGTAAATCAGTTAAAGAAGAACGCAATTCATTGTTCACAATGTTGTGGATCACTTCTCATATATCATGTCCACATAAAACTGTCGACATCAAATCTTCACTTTGAGGTTTAAGATATCATAACTTCATGACGTAAAGTTTACACTCCACTTCCCCAAAGTGCTCTCAGGCTGGAAGGAAAACAGGCCATGTGTTTGTGGCTCTCGCCCGTGCCCAATCATCTGGCAGAGAAACCTTTGAAGCTGTGTGAAACGAAGCATTGCCTTTCATGCAGGCAAACTAATTCTCTTTTCCGATAGTATGGACGGTCTATTTTTATGCTAATAACTCATAAACTTGGAATGAAGCAATAAAACTTTTACTGTACAACTTGGGAAGTTGGTCGTCGTCAAAGAGGATTTTCTCGGCGAGGAAGGAGGACAGCGAATATACTGTAGTGCGGTAACTTTTATTTCTCTCTCCGCTAGCTACACTTTATATATTAAGACTTCCGAAGAGACATTTCAGTCTGGAGGTTCCCGTCGAGAATTACGAGGGCTGTCTCCCAAGCTTGAACGATAACTATGTACATAAACCGGATCCCGCCTGACTCCAAGGTTAAGCAACATTGGGTATGATAACGACTTGGTTCAGTAACCATGTCCTGTTGTCTAATAGGAAGATCAGAAAGAAACTGGACTCCCTACCGCAAGTAAACTCTGGCTCTGGATGCCAACTGATGTGGTAATGATTTTTGTTTCAAAAGGAGGCAAAGTTAGGCAACAATCCTCTCTTAACACTAATCATAAGGAAAATACCAACCAATTTAGCTCAGTGCATTACGGCAGAGCCAATTATGGTTGGTACCTGTGCACTCGGGAGACAGAAGGGTTCGATCCGTCGGCCATGCTCGAAATGGTTTTGCGTGGATTCCCATTTCAATTCCAGGCAAACACCGGGTTGGTATCATTTTCAAGGCCACGGTCGCTTACTTCCTATTCCTAGCCCGTACAATTATACCCACAGACAACACTCTCAGACAGCGGTACACGTAGCTCACTTGCTCCTCCAATACCCCGTTCGGTTGTACCGGATAAATCAGCTGCAGAATGGGCGAGCCGAACATGTCTTCGGATACTTCCGATACTTAAATATATACGAAAAAAAAAAAAAACCCATCAACAAAGCAAAGAAGAGACTCGAACTTTTGAATAATGAAAATGAAAACCTAATACCGTCGTGACCAGAACAGAAGATTTGACCAAGGTAGGTGGGGAGTGAGGAACCTGGAACAAGTGGAAGCAATCCCAGTCTCAGCCAGGGGTTCCGTGATTATTAGCCCACGACAGGCAGGGTACACCGTGGGTATGTTCTACCGTCCCCGCACACAGGTGGTAAGATGCCAATTCGGATGCCCTTGGCTTAGCTGGAAGCACCGACTTGGTTGAAAATGTACAAGTTTCGACAGAGTACTCGACTTTAGAAGGTCTACCTAGCTAAGGCGGTTTCACCCGGAAGGGCGTAGGTAGATTCCCCGTCAGCAGTCAAAACATTTAAGAAATTAGATTTTCACTTCTGAAGGTGCACATGACCCTCACGTTCACTCAGCCTACACCAAAAATGAGTACCAGGTTAATTCCTGGGGGCAAAGGTGACCGGACATTTAGTTAACCATTCTACTGCACCAAGTGCCGAGGTTACGGAGAGTGGAAGCCTTTACCTTCCGCCCCTCTCAGCAGGGTCTCCATGGACTGTACTGAGATGACCCGTACGCAGATGGCTTAGCTACTGTCTCAAAGCTGAAGCCTGCGTCGCAGTGTTGAGCTAGCATCTATATCTCTTACTCAGAGGTTCTGGGATCAATTTACGATTCGTCGAATGCTTATATGCGATCACTGGGCCACGCCTGGGTTCAATCAGCTTGTTTTGTAAAATTGGAGAATTGTCTGGTATAAGAGGTAGTGAACTGCAGTAGGCCTAATACAGAAGAATGACACGCCCAACAGACCACGTGATACACGAGTAGCTTCAAGCCATTCGGAAGGACAGCAGTTATCCTGGTAGGTGTAAACCCGTTGTTACCAGTACCGTATGAGGAACGCTCTAAGTAAAGATAAACAACTATATCTTACAGTGATTTCAAATCTACTTAGCTTCAACGAATGAATCCAAAACAAGACCGCACGGCGCTACACCCCTGATCATCATGCAAAATTATTTTTTCCCTTTTGTTTCCTTTTCTCTTTAAAAAATAATAACAATAATAATTAAAAATAAATATAACGAAAAGGTTTTGGAAATGGTTTTAAACAAATATTTTACAGTTCACGATTTAGAGCTTCATTCACTGGGGACAATGAGCTCCCAATTTTCAAAACGTATTAGCCTTTACCATGGAAAAACAAATCCTTGCTATATTGTAAAACCAGGCGGTGGTGGTGATTATTGTTTTAAGAGAAAGTATGCACAACCAGGAAGAGTGAGCTTCCAACTGATAGATACAGTTTACACTCCTCAGGGAAACCAACCAACCAACCAACCAACCAACCAACCAACCAACCAACCAACCAACCAACCAACCAACCAACCAACCAACCAACCAACCAACCAACCAACCAACCAACCAACCAACCAACCAACCAACCAACCAACCAACCAACCAACCAACCAACCAACCAACCAACCAACCAACCAACCAACCAACCAACCAACCAACCAACCAACCAACCAACCAACCAACCAACCAACCAACCAACCAACCAACCAACCAACCAACCAACCAACCAACCAACCAACCAACCAACCAACCAACCAACCAACCAACCAACCAACCAACCAACCAACCAACCAACCAACCAACCAACCAACCAACCAACCAACCAACCAACCAACCAACCAACCAACCAACCAACCAACCAACCAACCAACCAACCAACCAACCAACCAACCAACCAACCAACCAACCAACCAACCAACCAACCAACCAACCAACCAACCAACCAACCAACCAACCAACCAACCAACCAACCAACCAACCAACCAACCAACCAACCAACCAACCAACCAACCAACCAACCAACCAACCAACCAACCAACCAACCAACCAACCAACCAACCAACCAACCAACCAACCAACCAACCAACCAACCAACCAACCAACCAACCAACCAACCAACCAACCAACCAACCAACCAACCAACCAACCAACCAACCAACCAACCAACCAACCAACCAACCAACCAACCAACCAACCAACCAACCAACCAACCAACCAACCAACCAACCAACCAACCAACCAACCAACCAACCAACCAACCAACCAACCAACCAACCAACCAACCAACCAACCAACCAACCAACCAACCAACCAACCAACCAACCAACCAACCAACCAACCAACCAACCAACCAACCAACCAACCAACCAACCAACCAACCAACCAACCAACCAACCAACCAACCAACCAACCAACCAACCAACCAACCAACCAACCAACCAACCAACCAACCAACCAACCAACCAACCAACCAACCAACCAACCAACCAACCAACCAACCAACCAACCAACCAACCAACCAACCAACCAACCAACCAACCAACCAACCAACCAACCAACCAACCAACCAACCAACCAACCAACCAACCAACCAACCAACCAACCAACCAACCAACCAACCAACCAACCAACCAACCAACCAACCAACCAACCAACCAACCAACCAACCAACCAACCAACCAACCAACCAACCAACCAACCAACCAACCAACCAACCAACCAACCAACCAACCAACCAACCAACCAACCAACCAACCAACCAACCAACCAACCAACCAACCAACCAACCAACCAACCAACCAACCAACCAACCAACCAACCAACCAACCAACCAACCAACCAACCAACCAACCAACCAACCAACCAACCAACCAACCAACCAACCAACCAACCAACCAAGACCCTAATGGCCAGCATAACGGCACCTACTGTACTTAATAGATTCCCTATTGGAAAAGACAAACCTTAAAATCTTACAAGATTTTACACTTTTGACGCTCGCGGACCTTATTTTACACGCAAGCAAAAAAAATCAAAACTTGGATCAAAGGGATCCAGAAGAAACAGAGCAGAAGCTCACACTACAAGGCCTAGAGCAACTGAAATGGAATGCTCAGTAGAAAATAGGCCAATAACCAAAATAAGGGAATGCTGAACCCACCCAAGCAATCCAACGGCATAATCACAATATAAGCTAATGGGGCAGAAGGCCCGGTGACACAGTGGATAAGCCCTACTGCATTGCGGATGATAAGCCCTACTGCATTGCGGATAAGGCAAGGAATATTAATGATCGAAAAGTAAGAAGTAAGATCTTGAATTTAGAAAAGCTTAGTCACAATAACATAAATGAAGAAGGGAAACGAGGGTATACACTCGTACTTCCTTATGACATGACACCCGCTCGGGTGGTTACACTCATAGCAAGAAAACCTACAACTTACAAATTTACAAAACTAAGTTAGAAAACCAAACACTAAAATAAGGTATCAGCGGCACAACGCTGACCGTTACATGTTGCGGGGGAACGCTTGTATCTTCCCGTCGCCACACGCAAGTAAGTTCACATGTTAGGATAAGATTTTGGCCGCCTACCTTAGATGTTGCCTCACTTCACCTGCTGCCTTATGTGAGGGAGACCATCACGAGTCGATGCACTAATCAGGACAGATACTGAAGGTCCAAGATCGGCCTTTTACTATGATAAAATTCAGCCCACCATACCAAAGCAAATCTGGTTCAAGGAGTTGAAACTAACTCGCAGACACCTTTAATCTTTAATAAGAATGCGTCTGGTTCATGGATGCTATCCGAGTATTCTATACAGAATGAAGGTCTTAGACACTCCTCACTGCCCAGATGACCCTGGAGAAATAGCCGACCTGAACCACCTGAACCAGCAGAACCATCTGTACTCTTCTTTAGTGACGTTAAATACCACACTGCTATCTTCAGTTGCCATCCTGTTATCAAACCTCACTCCACAATTATGAGCTGTAATTTGTCAATAATTATCAGACTGTAGTATTCATTTATAAATTATGACATTTTAAAAATAAGTTAAGACATTATTTTTCAACCACGAACTGTATGTACCATAACTGTATGCTTCCTCACTTTGTAAATGCTGGCCGCATGGTCTTCCGAGGCCTAACGCCGTTAGTGTATGTTGGGTATTCAGCCCGAAGGCTGGTTTGGTCCTCCACATATCCGCCAACAGCTGTCACAAACAGCCTAGGCGTCACTGAAGAGGCATACTAGGGAAATGAGGAGTGAGGTAGTTTCCCCGTTGCTTTCCTCACTGAGCCAGAAGTTGCTATTACATATCAGTCTGCCAAGCCCACCGAAATGCATGCACCAACTGACCCTATGAGTGATATTTTCACACCATTCATAACAGGGACTGGCTGCATAAGGAATGGTATTACTAGCATCGCTCATACCTCAGTCACTTTCATATTGTCAAAGCCAAGAATGAGACTGAGACAGGACAATGAAAGTAACAAATTTATTCTAGCCCATACCAGAAGACATAGTGCACGGTAAAGACTACATCTCGCCAGCAAAGGCATGCGTAACGCCGTTAGTAGTAATGTAAAAAAAAAAAAAAAAACGATTTTATTTATAGTAGCGAGCTGGGCTATAATTGGTTGATATAAATTTCAAATTTCGGTAGGGGTAACATAGAACAGAAAAATAAGCTAGAGTGTGCCAAACCCTAACTATTACAATACTCCACTAAAAAGAGTCCATTCCAAATCCCTAGGTGGCACCCCAAACCAAGGGAGTGACATCTGTTTACAGTCTTTAAAAAAGTAGTTTTCTGAAAGTTCAGTTTGTTTCCGCAAGACTTCACCATACTTGGACATTTAAAGTGTTGCCTACCACTAGCGAGAGGCCTTACAGTTGGCACAATAATAATAGTATCTATATAAATAAAATTGTAGGGGGTCCGCTGTCTGTAATTTCTTTTGTTTTGCCAATTTTTCAGATATTTATCCGTTTTAGGTCAACTCAAGACCGAATCGGTGGTTTTTACGTTTCGTGTCTGTTTGTTTGTCTGTTTGTCTGTTTGTCTGTCTGTCTGTCTGTTTGTCTGTTTGTCTGTTCCAACATCACGTCGAAACGGCTGGATAGATTTCAACCAAACTTCATATTTAGAGTATACTCATCCCGGGGAAGGTTTAGATATGCATATCATTTTAAAATCTTTGAATAGACGGAGGGTTTATAGGAAAACCAGAATGGTTTTTCCACCATCACGTCGAAACGGCTGGATAGATCTCGACCAAACTTCATATTTAGAGTATACTCATCCCGGGGAAGGTTTTGGTATGCATATCATTTTAAAATCTTTGAATATACGGGGGTTTATAGGAAAACCAGAATGGTTTTTCCACCATCACGTTGAAACGGCTGGATAGATCTCAACCAAACTTTATATTTAGAGTATACTCATCCCGGGGAAGGTTGTACATGCATATCATTTTAAAATCTTTGAATAGACGGGGGTTTATAGGAAAATCAGAATGGTTTTTCCACCATCACGTCAAAACGGCTGGATAGATCTCAACCAAACTTCATATTTAGTGTATACTCATCCCGGGGAAGGGTTTGATATGCATATCATTTTAAAATATTTGAAAAGACTGGGGGTTTATAGGAAAATCAGAATGGTTTTTCCACCATCACGTCAAAACGGCTGGATAGATCTCAACCAAACTTCATATTTAGTGTATACTCATCCCGGGGAAGGGTTTGATATGCATATCATTTTAAAATATTTGAAAAGACTGGGGGTTTATAGGAAAATCAGAATGGTTTTCCTCCAATTTCTTTTTTACTATTGATTTTCTGTAAACTTCGTTTACCGTACGGGAAACGTCTCTTCATTATAAACAACTTTCGTTATGTTCATAATTTACCTTACTCTTCACATGACGGAGAAATTTACAATTTCCCGCTGGTATCATGCTCTGCATTGAGTGACAGACAGACCGACAACGAACCTACAGGTTACCATGGCAAAGTTTCTGACTGCATGCCAGCAGGGAAGTAACGTATTGCCATTTTTCTCATCATGCTTTTAAATTCGTGGTTGTTCCTTGGGTAGAAGACAAGAGAGGCGTCAATCGGCCTACCTGCGGGATATTGGCGGAATATCGTTGGTTGTTATAACCGCCCTCGAATAGATTAAGTAATAACACCATTAGTCATCTTCTTCTTATTTGTTTACCTAGGAATCACTGGACCTAAATTTCTCCTCTGTTACCGCATTATTATATCCATAACTCACACTAGCATAATTTATTGAGGGGCATTTGATTTTCCAATACATTCACTTGGCATTTACATATTTGTCGTTATCCGGCTGTCTTCAGTTATAATCCATTTTCTGTTACTTTCAACTTTCTTAACTGTATTATTTTCTTCCTTAATTACGCCGTATGTACGCGAGTGCTAGAAACTACTGGATGTATTTCCACCAAGACTCATATTTAGAATACGCCTGTCCTTGACAGGTTTTAGGGCAAATATTGTTTCTAAATCCCTGAACTGACTGGGGGTTTATACGAAACAGAAACAGGATTTTGCACTTCCACAAAATATACACAACCAACGTTAATTTAAATCTACCTGCCTTGGTAGAAATTAATTTCTAAACCTTTTTTCTCATGTGCATCATTTCGATACGAGGATTAATAAGGGAGATATCATTAACGGACCGTTTTTCTGTACAAGTCCCATCGGACTTAACTCACGAGCGGGGGCGTATAAAGCGTATTCCTTTCAACTTGAAAACTACTGAAGACATTCCAAACAAAATTTATATTTAGCATCCACCTGTCCAAAGGTAGGTTTTAAACGTAAATAACATTTCATGTTCCGGAATGGACTGGCGGTTTATAGGGAACCGATATGGTGATTTTACTCTTCCACAATATATACAGAACAAGACCAACCTGACTGGAAATCGACCAAACGTGATGGAATTCCACCTCTAAACCTTTTTTTCATGTGCATTTTCTCGTCAGGACGATTAATAAGGGAGATACCATGAATGGTCAGTTTTGCAGGTTAAGTCCAGCGGACATAGCCACAAAGGTGTTTTACATGGAGCAGATTCCTTATTTATATAAATGAAATCGTAACGACTGTGTGCCACTACACTGACTATTTTGGCGAAATTTTCGTACAGCTTTCCGTTTAAGGGGTAATAATGACCATCTGCACAATTTTTGGTTTAGTTTCCTCAAAGTCCTAATTTTTAATCGCCTCGCCCAAAATCCAGATTGCGGCATAATCTGCCAGAAGAAAAAAAGAAGATAATTGAAATTTGACAAAATTATACGTTTTAGCATGTAACGAACGGAAAAAATCCTAGATTATTACATTTTTCACTTTTTATCCCCGAAGAATATCGAAATATGCAGGCAATTTTAATGATGGTGCAGACCTTCGGAAATTCCTATCACATAACAGACTGCACATTCTCCGTTCAATTTGGAATGATCTACAACCTTGGTCTTATGACTTTTTGCCGTATCTGTATCCCTTTTACGCTTGATTTTTCTCTATTAATCGATGTTAAGTCAGTTTGGAATTTTCACAAGCATAATTCATACTTTGGATTACTTATATGAAATACAGAATCATCAAACTCTTCACGAAAATTGGCCCACCCAGTAGCCATATGTGAGCCAAATGCTATGTATGTAGCTGTCACATAATTATCCGAAAAGTAATGTAATGTGAGATAATCTTACAAAAACGTTACCCTGTCCCACGTTTCTAACTCAATCTGACCCTAGAATAGATGACATATCATAGGACCAGCCATTTAGGGCACTAAATCCGGCGTGTCTTATAGTATACTTCTTTGTCGATATGACGTACGTTTAGTAGCAGTTAATCTGTAAATGAAGGTCTTCAATATTGTAAACACGCATGTACTTTCGTATGTCGATCTATATATATTCACTGATGTCGATTTGTAGCGATCGAGAAAGGGTGGGTCTGCTAATGTAATCAGTACTCCCCACACCGACTTTGACTGGCTGTATGAAAGGGCCCTTCTCCAACTCCTGTGTAACTGTCATTAGTAAGGAAGGACTACAATTGTAATGAATAGTTCGCTTCTCGATTTGACTTGCAGAAGGCAAGTGAGCATGCAGTTTTGTGTAAAACTTCCCTACCCGATTGTGTTTGGCAGAAGGCAAGGGTGCCCGCCATTATAAACAAATGTCCTCATCTAAAATGTGACTGGCATTAGGCATAGTGGCCTGCTATTTTGATGGAAACTCACCAACTTGGTGTGACTGGCAGTAAGCTGGCTGGCAGTAGGAAAATCGGCCTGACATTATAATGATAACGGCACAACTCAATTTTGAAAGGTGGTAGGGAATTTGCCTGCCATTATAATAAAATCTCCTCGACTGTAATCTGTTTGGGAGTAGGAAATAGGGCCTGCCATTGTAACGAACACTCCCAACTTGATTGTGACCGCGCAGTAGGCAATGCGGCCTCCAATTATAATATAAACTTCCCAACTCGATTGTGAATGGCAGTAGGCAAGTGAGCCTGCCGTTATATCACAAATCCGTAACAAACACTTTACATTGGAAACAACGTATGGGGACATCCCCATGCTCTTTCTCGGATAACGCTAAGAGAGATGCAATTTTAAAACAATCTTATTTACTGCATGTACACTGTTTACTTCGATATTCGAATACAATGTTGAACACCGTAGCGAAGCACGGGTACATTTGCTAGTTAATAATAATTTCGTGTCATTTTGGCCGGATGAGCCTCTTTTAAGGCAGAACTTCTGACGAGGGTTGACGGAATCTGCCGTGTATGGAAAACTGCCTTTTATCATCGTGGATTGTATTGTACCGGAAACGCCGCTACGTTAAAGAAGTTCGAAGTATGTGTGTTGAACTTCGCGTGAGGTAGAAGATACGCAGCCCGCCGAACTTGCTGACGTACTCAGCCGTGATATTGTAGCCGCTTCGAGTGAGCTCCACACAGCCAAGCAGGACCATATGGTAATGTCCAGGCCCATGTGTAAAAGTCTATTTAGCGTTAAAATATTGTTGTTTTAACATCGCCAACGTGGAAGCCATCGTAATAGATGCAACCTGTCAACTTCTTGAGAAAATCCACCGTGTACCTTGTGAGTTATAGGGGTGGATAACACCCACGTTCTAGATGCTTCGTCACAATCTGGTATAAAAGGAGAGCGATCCGGACTACAGATTCAGTGTGTGTTACACCACCGTCTCTGCGACACGGGTGACGGGTGGAGCTCTACAAGTGCGGACCGAACCTATGGTCGGACGAGTCTTTGCATTTCGAGTATTCGGTTCCAGCGGGGTTGGAACTTTATTTTCTTCAAGTGCCATGCTAGGACTTGTGTTTGAGTGACCAACTGAAGGAACTTAGAATTTCTCTCGTAAGTGTTGTAACTTTTCCAAGTGCTACATTTGAACTTGTATTTGAACTTGTATTTGAACTTGTATTTCGTAAACAGAAATAGAAATTTTCCAAGTGTCTCATTTGAACTAGTGTTTTGCGACAAGCTGTGGAAACATAAAACTTTTCTTGTGAATGTTGCAATTTTTTAAGTACCACATTGAACTTGTGTTTCGTGACAAATTGTGGAAACATGAAACATTTTTTGAGTGCCGCATCTGGACTTGTGATTCAACTTGTGTCATCGTAACGGACTGTGGAAACAGAGTACCCATGCCATATCTGAGTTTGTGTTTTCCTCTCGTAAAGTTCCGAGGGAACATAGAACTTTTCAGTGTCATAATTGAACTTATGATTTATACTTCGTAATCATTTTTCATGGACAGTGTTAGACTCTTTCCAAGTGCAGTTTTACTTTAATGATCACTTAATGACATTGCTTAACAGTCTTCAGGTACACGTAGTTTTGTTTATCGACGGAATAGGACATTTCCGAGTACCATTTAATTTGCTTAATTTATTACAAGTGTGCCAATGTGTCCTGAACTTGCATGAACTGTGCATCTTGTGCTCAATATTGTGTTCTAATCATAAACTGACGAAATCAGTGAGTTAGGAACTGTGATGACAATGATTAGTGACTCAATAGAATATTTCAGCCTGCCATGCCAATGTTAGCAAACTTATGCCGTGAACTTGACATTATAACTTATACATTATTTTTCCAAATATTAATTCGGCTGACATCTAACACATGGTCAGATATTCAGTTCAGTCGTCTTATTTTCAAGTGATAATTTATGAACATTTGTGATTCAGCGAGGTGTTTGAATCAAGATTCTAGTGTCAATCTCATTAACATTTGAAATATTGCATTTGCAATGAGTGAACGCAATATTTAAAGGTCAATTTATTTAACAGTGCCACAAGTAAGTTGAATGCCACACGAGGGGACTTATGTGTGAATCACTCCTCATCTTTCATCAACATTGTCATGTGAGATCGAACCCCGCATCGTGTGCACCTAGAGACTCGAGAACTCCCAGATCCTCGAGAACTTCGAGAAATTCTAGAACTTCGAGAAATTTTAGAACGTCGAGAATTTTACATCCAAGACGAGCGTGGTTCCTGTTCAGGCCGTGCCCAGCAACCATCCCGGTGTCCGGAGATTCCAGCCTACTACAACGCCTCAACTCAACTTGTATGAAAGGTGATATGAATTTGTTTTCAATGAATAATAAAATCAGATTCTCAAAAAAATCTAAGTTCAATGAACTAATACCCCTCTCTGTACCAACTCCAATGTTTTCATGCCACATCCTTAGAAATAGTCCATGCTTTTCAAGCTAGTGTCAGCGCCCCAGACAGACATTTCTTCCCGGTACAGTTTGTAGTGTCCGGGCGAGTTGGCCGTACGGTTAGAGGCGCGTGGCTGTGAGCTTGTATCCGGGAGATAGTGGGTTCGAATCCCACTGTCGGCAGCCCTGTAGATGGTTTTCCGTGGTTTCCCATTTTCACACCAGGAAAATGCTGGGGCTGTATCTTTATTAAGGCCACGGCCGCTTCCTTCCAACTACTAGGTCTTTCCTATCCCATCCTCGCCATAAGACCTAACTGTGTCGGTGCGACGTAAAGCCACTAGCAAAAATGTATGTAGTGTGTGGGTTGCAGGAATTTAGGGGACAACATAGATATCCAGTCCACGAACCAAGGGAATTAAGAGTTTACGGCTAAAAGCCAACGACCCATTTGGGAATCGAGCCTGAGATATCGAAGTCACTGACAACAAAGCCATGAAGCGGGATTGTATTTGTGTGAGTATTGCATCACCGTTTTGTATTTGTAAGTACATCTACATTGGCTACTATGAAAGATTTTGACCGACTTCTTTGGTGGAAATACAACGGATGTTACACATCTGAAAATGTTCTTTTTGCCACAACGACTCAGGGGGGTCTTATGGCGACGACGCAATAGGAAATGGCTAGGACAGGGAAGGAAGCAGCGTTAGCCTAAAATAAAAAAATAAAAACGAGAGTTTAATCCGGATGTAAACATGGCATGTCCACGCCTCCGCCAAAGAAAGATACCTAGTCCAAGCATTTGCCTGATGTGAAAATTGGAAACCATGGAAAACCATCTTCAGGGCTGCCGAAAGTGGGGTTTGAATTCACTACCTCTCGAATGCAAGCTAACAGCTACGCGCATCGATCTGCATACCCAATTCACTGAGTCTGATTAAAATATTCATTAACTGAATTAATTCATTTTTTCCCGTTATCTTGCTCCACTTTTCTCATAATATCCACATTCCGTCCTTACGGAAGTGGGCTGGCTAGAAGCCGATGATATCATTCAAGTGGATTTCACCAAGTGAATATCCGTTCTGCTCAGACCAATACTAGAGGAAGTCGGATGTGGCAATGCCTAGTCAGTATGACGAGTGTGGTAAGACATCTCACCTTTCGGCAAGCTTACGCGAGGCCGCGTGTTATCCCGCTCGCTTGTCCTATAATGTCTCTCACGAGAGTTTAATCCTGATGTAAACATGGCATGTCCACGCCACCGCCAAAGAAAGAGTTGTGATTCGCTGAGCGTGTAGTACGGACCTCCTCCCCGTCGACGTCTCGTACAGAGCTGCGCATCGCACACGACAACAGTGCGAAGATCTCAACTTCTGAATAAACGCCTAAACCTGGATTCTGTTCACTTAGTTTATTGAATACATTCACAATGCACTGCCTATGGTCACTTCTGAGTGCTTTTCCTCTTTTGTGCTTCACTACACTACACGCGATGGTCCTACCTCTTCCTTCATTTCTCTCACAACGAATACTGACGCTGTCTGCTGCTGCAAGATCTCCTTATCTCCACGCTGTACAGCTTGGGACTTTTCCCCACTACGAGAACACTTCCTGTATTGCACCACGCCTTGTGCCTTCATTTCTCGTTATTTAATCACTATTTTATTTTTTAAAAAAAGCACGTATATATACCGGTATATATGACAACCACATTTTAATTTGATTACGTACTCTTCCAAACTTTCTAAATGTAATAATCTAAAATAAAATAAAATGAATGCGACGTACTACTTTTCTTCGAGCTCGCATACAGTTGAGTGTGTGCGACGGTTGCTTGTCCAATCAACTGCGTCTATGCCCACGTGCAAAAGAAAGGTGCTCCGCCTATTTGTTTACATCAGGATTAAACTCTCATGAAAAGCGGTATAGTCGCTTACGTTGGATGTATATTGAGTCTTCAGCCTGAAAGTTGGTTGGATCCCCTACAGTTCTACATCAGCTTTCATGGTTAGCCAACGCCAGGCATTTCAAAACTGTGGTCCGCGGACCCCTGGGGGGCCGCGACGATAATCCAAGGGGTCCGCAATAATAACGTAGGGCCGATGACCTAGCTGTTAGGCTCCTTTAAAGAACAAACATCATCATCTCAATAACAATGTAAGTTGTGAGTATTTAAAGAGCGAAATGTTATTGTACAAACACAATTCATAGATCATTAATCGAAATTTAGGAACTGCGTCTTCACTGTGTGGAAGTATATGCAATTCTTGGCCTATAAATAGTACAAGTTTGCAGTATCTTGTATCACAACTCCACGTCTCTGATCGACTTTTTGGTCCTTGACATGCCCTATATCCTACAATTTCTAAAAAGCAAATACTGCGTTTAATATTTTTCGTGACAACATACCTGTGTGTGTGTACCTTTTCTGCTCTCACACAAGTGAAAACGAAGTACAGAAACGGAACTAATGTTGAGGCTGTTCTTCGGTTTCTGTGACTACGTTTGAAGAACGTTTGGTCTGTGAACAAGTGTCACAATGTTTTATAATTTCTTTCTGTAAATGAAGTTACACTTACTATTTTTATTTTGCTATTTGCTTTACGTCGCACCGACACAGATATGTCTTATGGCGACGATGGGGTAGGGAAGGCCTAGGAATTGGAAGGAAGCGGCCGTGGCCTTAATTAAGGAACAGCCCCGGCATTTGCCTAGTGTGAAAATGGGAAACCACGGAAAACCATCTTCAGGGCTGCCGACAGTGGGGCTCAAACCCACTATCTCCCGATTACTGGATACTGGCCGCACTTAAGCGACTGCAGCTATCGAGCTCAGGGAGCCTCGACACAAAAAGTTTTGGAAACCCTGCCCTACACTGAACTAAGGAAATGAAGAGTGAAACAGTTTCCCGTTGCTTACTTCACTGAACCAGAAGGTATTAAATAGCGGTCTGTGAAGCCTATTGACATGTACCCACAAACCAACCCACTTTCACACAATTCATAACATGGACTGGCTGCAAAAGGAATAACATCACTAGCCTGGCCCATACCTCACTCACTTTCACATTGTAGAGGCAAAGGATGAAACTGAGCCAGAGAGGTCAGGAAAAATGACATTTTTTCTAGCCACTACCAGCAGACATAATGCAATGTACATACTATATCCAGTCTATTGGCTGGAGAACACATCGGAATTGATTGCTTGATTGTGTTGCAGGCACTCATAGCAAAGAATTAATTCAGAATTCTACCGGACGTAGAACATCATTCTGAAAACCAATGCATGACAGCAACTTCAAAAACATCGTTGTTTACTGTGCAGTGTTTTTTTTCGTGTCAAGAGAAGAATAACATGAATAAGGAACAACTTCTTATCGTTTTAATTTGGAGAGCATTAGGAATACACCGATATTGCCCGAACTTTTAGTAAGGGGAAGAAACCTCTTGGAAAACTAAAAATATTCAGTGAGAGACACAATAAGAAAAGGACGGCGGTAGATTAATAATAATGCTATTGGTTTTACGTCCCACTAACTACTTTTTATACGGTTTTCAGAGACGCCAAGGTGCCGGAATTTAGTACCGAAGGAGTTCTTTTACGTGCCAGTGAATCTACCAACACGAGGCTGACCTATTTGAGCACCTTCAAATACCACCGGACTGAGCTGGGATCGAACCTGCCGAGTTGACGTCAGAAGGCCAGCGCCTCAACCGTTTGAGCCACTCAGCCTGGCAAGTGGTAGATTAAAATGCGAGCAAAATCGTAGGTTTCCTCATTTCCAAGCAATTTCATTGTAATATAATGTAATTAACGTACATAAGCGATAGTAGCAGGAATGCGTTTCTCGCTCAGGTTTAATTAACTAGTACTACATCAAACAATCATCAATGGATTCTACAAAAACATAGCGAAACAATGTAACTAAATTACAATCTCTGAGATGAAAATATTGGCACTAGGAAGGGAAATGACGTCCAGCTACGTAAACTACGAATACCTAAATTGTTACGTGGGCGATGCATGTGTCCCAGGAAGAAATTAACAATGACACAAACAGCTAGGAACTTACAAGACAGCTTAAGGGATAGGAAACTTTTACAAATTAAGACAAAAACTGCCTAAGTACGTATGGCAGGCAAAATAAACTAATCGATATTATCATACAATTCTACATTTATTCACACCACATAATATAACCTCATTTATGAATCAGCCATAAGAATCACGCGTGCTATAGGTCTGATAAAATGGGTCTACTGAAGTAAACTTGATATGTAGTGGTATGGAGAGAATAACCCATGAGAACTGTGGAATTAAGAAGAGGAAGTTCCAGGAAGAAGCAGAATAAAGGACAGACGGATATGTAGACATCGTAATAGTATTAGAACTACATCTTCTATCGATGAGACGTCGAGCTGAAGATATGATCAAAGAGCAGTGTCCTCTGTATATTCGAAGATGGCAGTGGCAGCCATGTGGACTTGCTAATAACAAGAAATACATCATTACTATCCCACAAAGGCGATGGAAAATGCAAATTTCCTTTAACACAACAGGAGAGTTATATGCAGCATAACCTTGGATTCTATCGAGTGGCTCGGCTGATATGCAGCGGTTATTTATTTTATGCCACATGTGAATGTTGTTTAACAACCATTGGACGATATAACCCGTTATGGTTAGTACCACTGTTATAGCCCTAACTTGATGTCATATTCTAGGAGTTAAAGTGGCCGTTTAAGTGATCCTGCGTCTTCAGAATGGCAGTTAACTTCTCTTTATTACAATACCGTAGGGACTGTCGTTGATAGCAGCCTTTTTAGCCCCGTAAGAGAGAGATTCTAGGAAAAGTTTTTAACGGAATTAAAGAAGTTCAGATGGAAGTTAAACAGTTCAGTGCTCACTGTTGAGTGCAAGTAGCCGCAGTTTCTGTAGCTCATGGTCAACGCGTATCGACGTTGTATTGGTGGATTGGTGTTGATCAATTAATCGCCATTGTTCTGCATTTAGGTCTGTTGCCCAGGTGGCAGATCACCAGTCAGCTCTTTACCCAGTCTGTTCTTAAATTATATCAAAAAATTTGAAAACTGATCAAACAAATCCCTTGATAAACTATTCCAATCCCTACTTACTCTTCCAACACACGAATATTTGCCTCAATTTGTCCTCTTGAATTCCAACAGTATTTTCATTCTATGACATCCAATTTTTAAAACCTCCAGTCACACTTTTTCTTCTACTAATGTTCTTCCAAGCCATATTTCCACTGACAACTAGAAACATTCCGCTTAGACAAACAGCTCGTCTCCTTACTTCCAAGTCTTCCCAGCCTAAGGTTTGAAACATTTTCGAAACATTATTCTTTTGTCAGCAGTCACCCGGAACAATTCATGCTTCTTTGCTTTAAATCTTTTCCAGTTATTTTATCACGTACCCCTGGTGTGGGTCCCATACTCTAAATGGGGTCTTGCCAGTGACTTGTACGCCCCTCCTCTACATCGTTACCACAGACCCTAAATACCATCATAACCATATGAAGAGAACTGTTTCCCTTATTTACAATCCCGTTTACGTGATTACCCAAATGAAGATCTTTCCGTAGGTAATTATAGCGATCCCCATGACTTACTGTCATCCCATTAACACAGTAAGTAAAACTGACAAAAATCCTCTTCGTGAAATTTACTACCTGAATTTTCACCCCGTTAACCATCATACTATTGTTTGCTCTCCGTCTCACAAGTTTGTCGATGTCTTTTTTTGCAGTCGCTCGCAATCCTGTAACTTATTCATTACTCCATACAGTATACCATCATCCACCTCATCGCTGATTACAGTTCCTTATTCATATCATGTATATATATATATGTATATATAAGAGAATACTGAGGTCCAATAAAACTGCATTGCGTGACCTCCCACTCCCTTAATTATTATAGGATCAGATAACGCTTCACCGACTTTAATTCTCTGAGTTCTATTTTCAAGCCACCCATTCAGCCACTTTTTGTCTATTGCAGTCGTCTCTTTTAGGAAAAAATATGGGTGTTATCCATTCTTCATAACACCTGTACTAATGAATGGGAGCCAAATGTAGCAATTTATGAACGTAAAAAAATGAAATTTAATGTGAATTAAGGAGGCAAGTTGCGGGTTCGAAATTAGGGCCCAGGAGAAAATCAGCAGAAGTACGCAGAAGTAAGCATTTTTTCACCCAGTGGAAAACATTTTCCAAAAGTGTTTACCTATATGTTTTTTGGAGGACAAAAATGTTGCCTGAAAGTTGATATTAAGTTTGAAGACGAAACCCCGATAAAGCATCGAGGGAAGTTTACGAAAATATTAATGTGATAAGGAGACATTTTGAAAGTTGAAATATAGCAATGCACACCGACATACTAAAAGTCAGGGATAGCATTATTTGCAGCTAACAGTCGGTGGTGACACAGTATCGTGACGCCTTGGAAGCGCCCACACCCGTATCAGGTGTGGTCTGGCATCTCGAGAGTGAAGGTAAATACCGTCCATAGTGATCGTGGTAAGTCGACGTAAATTATCGAATTATCGTCTTTCGAACGGGGCATGATATTGGGGGCCAGGTGAATGGAACATACCATTGTCGAAGTTGTGCGGCAGTATCCAGTATTCGGGAGATCGCGGGTTCGAACCCCACTGTCGGCAGCCCTGAAGATAGTTTTCCGTGGTTTCCCATTTTCACACCAGGCAAATGCTGGGGCTGTACCTTAATTAAGGCCACGGCCGCTTCCTTCCCACTCCTAGCCCCTTCCTGCTCCGTCGTCGCCATAAGACCTATCTGCGTCGGTGCGACGTAAAGCAAATAAAAAAAACAAAAAACAATGTTGTGCGGATGTTTAATATTCCTTGATCAATGGTGTCACGCGTTATTGGGACCACCTCATGGAAAGCTTTACCACGCACAGCGAACATCGCACTGGCCGACCACGGATGCTTAATGATCGTGATTAGTGGCGTGTGGCTAGAATTGTCTGTGGTAACCATCAATGGTAATGTGGATATACACAATGATCATTAGACCGTTGATGGCCTATGCTGCAATCATCTGGTGGCAAAAAGTAAGTCAAGGAAAAGTCGGCAGTAGATTGGATAGCCTACAGAGAATGACATGCATAGCCATAACTAGGGCTATGAGAACTACGCCGATAGAAGTCTTGAATACTTTACTAGACATCCCATCACTATGCAATTTCATAAAAAGACAGGCTAGAATGAGTTCGTGTAGATTGGCACAAAGACCCAATCTAGGACACTGTAAAATTAACAGAGAAATTTCTACACATGCCTTCTGATCATATGATACCAAAGTACAACTTTGAAAAACAGTTTGAGACCCAGATAATAAAAAAAAGAAGACTAGGATATCAACAAATGGAATACTGAAAAAGAAGATATGGTGTGGTGGACTGATGGCTCAAAGACTGGGGACGGCACAGGAGGAGGAATCAACGGGGGAAGACCTGAGAGATCAATCCAGATGTTTATAATGTTATTTGCTTTACGTCCCACTAACTACTTTTTAAGGTCTTCGGAGATGCCGAGGTGCCAAAATTTAGTCCCGCAGGAGTTAATTTACGTGCCAGTAAATCTACCGACACGGGGCTGACGTATTTGATTACCTTCAAATACCACCGGACTGAGCCATGATCGAACCTGCCAAGTTGGGATTAGAAGGCCAGCGCCTTAACCGTCTGAGCCACTCAGCCCGGCTCAATCCAGATGAGCTTGGGCAGACACACTACAGTCTTTCAAGCTGAAATGATAGCTATCACAATATGTCTTGAAGAAAATCTGAAAATGAACTATAGGAATAAGAACATTTTTATTTTTACGGACAGCTAAGCGGCCATTAAGGCACTAGAGGCAGTCCGGATAATATCCAGAATTGTCTGGTATTGCCACTCACTTCTCCTGACGCTCTCAACGTACAACATTGTCAAAATAATATGTATAAAAGGGCATGCAGGTATAGAAGGAAATAAAAAGCCAGATAAACTGGCCAGGAAAGGAGCAGAAACTCATTTTGTAGGCCCAGAACCTATATGCGGGATCTCCTATGGACAAGACCGACATTACATAGGAAAATGGGTACAAAAGAAACAAATGGAAAACTGGAAAAATATTCCAGGATGCAAGCTTGCAAAGGAACTGATAAAAGGACCAAACAAGAAGCATACCAATGAACTGTTGAAACTCAGCAGTGAAAATATAACATGGGTAATAGGACTGTTGACAGGACACTGCCATCTGAAAAAACACCTACAAAGAATTGGAGTAATAGGTGCCAACATATGTACGAAATGCAGAGACCACATATGTAGGAAATGCAATGAAGCAGAGAAATCAGCTAGGTAGAATCAGACTCTCCACTCTAGGACTACCAGGTGAAGAGAGAGAAAAAAATCCAAGAAGGCCCAATAAGAGCAACCTGCAGCTTTGTGAAGGGAGCGGGTATATTTAGGTGGGAATGAAGGAAAAACATGGTAGCAAAAGATCTTAGAGGTCGACGCTAATTAGGAACTAACATTTAGAGGCCCCATGAAGAAAAGAATAAGAATAAGAAGAAGAAGCTAGAATTGTCTATGGTAACAGGCACGCCACACTAGCTCAGATCACACCCTCATTCAATACAGGAGGTACGAGACATATATCCAGCACGCCAGTGCACCGTTCTGTAACGCCAGTGGGATATGGGAGCAGAAGACCTACCCTTTTTAACACTACGACACCGGGCACAGAGTCTCACCCGAGCGCGTGACGTTGCTAGTTGGACCGCGGAGGGCTAGCGGCATATAGCTGTTCAATTTGTTTTGAGCTGATGGCAGGGTTCGGATAAGGTGCAGATATGGGCTGGATAAACGATCCAACTGAGAGGTCATTGACCAGTGACTGATACGCTGAACTGCTTGGTTACAACTTGCAGAATTTCCTGGACTTCACATACCTCTACAACGATGACATATTCCAGCAGGATAATGCACCTTGTCATCGGCCCCAAGATGTCCAGAACTATGTTCCAGAGGTGCGTTCAGGAGAATGACAACGACTGCTGTAGCCACCTCATTCACCTGATATATATACACTGACTGACAGAGCAAATGCAACACCAAGAAGGAGTGGTTCGAAAGGGATGAAAGTTGGGGAAAAAACAGAGACGGCACGGACGAATAATTGATGTTTATTTCAAACCGATATGCAGGTTACACAATGCCCACGGCATCGACGCAGTAGCATGTAGGACCACCGCGAGCGGCGATGCACGCAGAAACACGTCGAGGTACAGAGTCAATAAGAGTGCGGATGGTGTCCTGAGGGATGGTTCTCCATTCTCTGTCAACCATTTGCCACAGTTGGTCGTCCGTACGAGGCTGGGGCAGAGTTTGCAAACGGCGTCCAATGAGATCCCACACGTGTTCGATTGGTGAGAGATCCGGAGAGTACGCTGGCCACGGAAGCATCTGTACACCTCGTAGAGCCTGTTGGGAGATGCGAGCAGTGTGTGGGCGGGCATTATCCTGCTGAAACAGAGCATTGGGCAGCCCCTGAAGGTACGGGAGTCCCACCGGCCGCAGCACATGCTGCACGTAGCGGTGGGCATTTAACGTGCCTTGAATACGCACTAGAGGTGACGTGGAATCATACGCAATAGCGCCCCAAACCATGATGCCGCGTTGTCTAGCGGTAGGGCGCTCCACAGTTACTGCCGGATTTGACCTTTCTCCACGCCGACGCCACACTCGTCTGCGGTGACTATCACTGACAGAACAGAAGCGTGACTCATCGGAGAACACGACGTTCCGCCATTCCCTCATCCAAGTCGCTCTAGCCCGGCACCATGCCAGGCGTGCACGTCTATGCTGTGGAGTCAATGGTAGTCTTCTGAGCGGACGCCGGGAGTGCAGGCCTCCTTCAACCAATCGACGGGAAATTGAAATTGTTCTGGTCGATATTGGAACAGCCAGGGTGTCTTGCACATGCTGAAGAATGGCGGTTGACGTGGCGTGCGGGGCTGCCACCGCTTGGCGGCGGATGCGCCGATCCTCGCGTGCTGACGTCACTCGGGCTGCGCCTGGACCCCTCGCACGTGCCACATGTCCCTGCGCCAACCATCTTCGCCACAGGCGCTGCACCGTGGACACATCCCTATGGGTATCGGCTGCGATTTGACGAAGCGACCAACCTGCCCTTCTTAGCCCGATCACCATACCCCTCGTAAAGTCGTCTGTCTGCTGGAAATGCCTCCGTTGACGGCGGCCTGGCATTCTTAGCTATACACGTGTCCTGTGGCACACGACAACACGTTCTACAATGACTGTCGGCTGAGAAATCACGGTACGAAGTGGGCCATTCGCCAACGCCGTGTCCCATTTATCGTTCGCTACGTGCGCAGCACAGCGGCGCATTTCACATCATGAGCATACCTCAGTGACGTCAGTCTACCCTGCAATTGGCATAAAGTTCTGACCACTCCTTCTTGGTGTTGCATTTGCTATGTCAGTCAGTGTATATATTTTACTAGTTGCTTTACGTCACACCGACACAGATAGGTCTTATGGCGACGATTGGATAGGGATGACCTAGGAATTGGAAGGAAGTGGCCGTGGCCTTAATTAAGGTACAGCCCCGACATTTGCCTGGTGTGAAAATGGGAAACCACGGAAAACCATCTTCAGGGCTGCCGACAGTGGGGCTCGAACCCACTATCCCCCGATTACTGGATACTGGCCGCACTTAAGCAACTGCAGCTATCGAGCTCGGTCACCTGATATAAACCCTGTCGAGCATTTCTGGGACACAGTTGTTAGTTCATTCACACCGAAGACCCGGAACGTACAGACAGAAGGAAACTGCGGGTAGCTATCCACACGACATGGGTCAGAATATCTCCACAGATGTTTTTTCCCGCTTGTGGAATCCATACCACGACGGGTTGCTGGCCTTGGATGAACTAGAGGAGGGACTCACGATAGAAGGCTGCTATCCCATGACTTTTGGCATCTCAGTGTATATAGGTAGGTATAAAAATACGCATGGATGAATGAAGCACTTCTCAGCACCCTAAAAACTTGAAAACAACATTATAGCCCTAAGTTACCTAGAATAATAAAATAGCTTCGCAAAAATTCCCGACGTGGCCAAGTTGGGTGTGGGGGGAGGGATGTTTATGGTCGAAACGAGTGCTCAGAAACAAAACAGCACTTTTTCAGTCAATGGGGAATTTTGTTTTCCAAAAATGATATCTCACAGATTTAGCGGTTTTAAAATTTCCTGAAAATTGAATTTAAGTTTGAACATCATACCCCTAGAAAGTGTTGAAGGGATTTTAGAAATATTCAGGAGCTATGGATACGTAATTTACCAATAAAGGAAGCTTCGTTAAAGTGATCTTATTCATTTAATCATCAATGATCAGAATTTAGGTCCGTCTACCAGGTGGCAGATTACCTATCAATTGTTTACCTAGTCTTTTCTGAAATGTTTTCTTCAAATACCTTGGAAATTTATCATTGGTTGGCAGCAGACGATGAGAATACAAATACAATACACATTAAACTGTAACTAGAGAACCCACGCTCCTCCGCAACATTTGTTATAAACTGGTGAGGTAACTTGTCTTGATGTGAAATTGCTCCATGCGGTGGCTGGGTACTTTCTTGAATATTTACTTTTAGGATTTTTTATTACCTGTCAATCATGTGTCAAGTGAATTTTTGAAAATTTCTTTATTGCGACGATGATTGCTATTTTACGAACTGTGTTGTAACTATAAGGTTATCGTTGAGTGTTTAATTTAAAGTTATAGTTTTTACTTTGTTTCGCTTTCCTTCATTCTTGTTGCAGCCCATACTGTCTGGAAGAAATGAATCCATTCAAATAAATATATAAAAAAGTGGTGTATTCAGCCCGAAGGCTGGTTTGATCCTCCACGGCTCCACCAACAGCTGTCATAAATAGCCTAGGCGTCCCTGAAGAGGCATACTAGGGAAATGAGGAGCGAGGTAGTTTCCCGTTGCTTTTCTCACCGGGCCAGAAGTTGCTTTTACATATCATTCTGCCAAGCCAACTGAATTGCATGCACCAATGAACGATATTTTCACACCATTCATAACAGGAACTGGCTGCATAAGGAATGGTATTATTAGCATCGATCATACCTCGGTCACTTTCATATTGTTAAAGCCAAGAATGAGACTGAGACAGGTCAGTGAAAGTAACAAATTGCTCTAGCCCATACCAGAAGACACAGTGCACTGTAAACACTGCATCCCGTCAGCAAAGGCATAAACAAGTGATGGCTGCATGTAGCGGGAGATCTGAATTTGCCAGATGTCAATTGGGAAGGAAATGCGAACGACAGGAAGCATGACCAACAAATGGCAAATAAGTAAATATGGAAAGGACAGCTGATTCAGAAAGTGATGGAACCAACCAGAGGGAAAAATATCCTGGATGTCGCGCTAATAAAACCAGATGAGCTCTATAGGGAAACTGAAGTAATAGATGGTATTAGTGATCATGAAGCTGTTTTTGTCGTAGTTAAAAATAAATGTGATAGAAAGGAAGGTCTTAAAATATGACTGTTAGGCGGTACCATATGGCTGATAAAGCAGGCATGAGGCAGTTTCTAAAAAGTAACTATGGTCGGTGGAAAACGGTAAATAAAAATGTAAACAGACTCTGGGATGGGTTTAAAGAAATTGTTGAGGAATGCGAAAACAGGTTTGTACCATTAAGGGTGTTAAGGAATGGTAAAGACCCACCTTATTATAATAGAGAAATAAAGAGACTAAGAAGGAGGTGCAGATTGGAAAGAAATAGAGTCAGAAATTTCTGTGGAAGTAAGGAGAAATTGAAGGAACTTACTAGGAAATTGAATCTAGCAAAGAAGGCAGCTAAGAATAACATGATGGCAAGCATAATTGGCAGTCATACGAATTTTAGTGAAAAATGGAAAGGTATGTATATGTACTTTAAGGCAGAAACAGGTTCCAAGAATGGCATCCCAGGAATAATTAATGAACAAGGGAAGTGTGTGTGTGAGGATCTTCAAAAGGCAGAAGTATTCAGTCAGCAGTATGTAAAGATTGTTGGTTACAAGGATAATATCCAGATAGAGGAGGTGACTAATGCTAAAGAAGTATTAAAATTTACATATGATAAAAAGGACATTTACAATAAGATACAAAAGTTGAAAACTAGAAAAGCGTTTGGAATTGATAAGATTTCTGGGAATATACTAAAGACAATGGGTTGGGATATAGTACCATATCTGAAGTACTTATTTGATTATTGTTTGGCCGAAGGAGCTATACCAGATGAATGGAGAGTTGCTATAGTAGCTCCTGTGTATAAAGGAAAGGGTGATAGACATAAAGCTGAAAATTACAGGCCAGTAAGTTTGACATGCATTGTATGTAAGCTTTGGGAAGGCATTCTTTCTGATTATATTAGACATGTTTGTGAAATTAATAACTGGTTCGATAGAAGGCAATTCGGTTTTAGGAAAGATTATTCCACTGAAGCTCAACTTGTAGGATTCCAGCAAGATATAGCAGATAACTTGGATTCTGGAGGTCAAATGGACTGTATCGCGATTGACATGTCTAAAGCATTTGATAGGGTGGATCATGGGAGACTACTGGCAAAAATGAGTGCAATTGGACTAGACAAAAGAGTGACTGAATGGGTTGCTATATTTCTAGAAAATAGATCTCAGAGAGTTAGAGTAGGTGAAGCTTTGTCTGACCCTGTAATAGTTGAGAGGGAAGTTCCTCAGGGCAGTGTTATCGGACCTTTATGTTTTCTTATATATATAAATGATATGAGTAAAGGAGTGGAATCGGAGGTAAGGCTTTTTGCGGATGATATTATTCTCTATAGAGTGATAAATAAGTTACAAGATTGTGAGCAACTGCAACGTGACCTCGAAAATATTGTGAGATGGACAGCAGGCAATGGTATGTTGATAAACGGGGCTAAAAGTCAGGTTGTGAGTTTTACAAATAGGAAAAGTCCTCTCAGTTTTAATTACTGCGTTGATGGGGTGAAAGTTCCTTTTGGGGATCATTGTAAGTATCTGGGTGTTAATATAAGGAAAGATCTTCATTGGGGTAATCACATAAGTGGGATTGTAAATAAAGGGTACAGATCTCTGCACATGGTTATGAGGGTGTTTAGGGGTTATATTAAGGATGCAAAGGAGAGTGCATATAAGTCTCTGGTAAGAGCCCAACTAGAGTATGGTTCCAGTGTATGGGACCCTCACCAGGATTACCTGATTCAAGAAAAGCAGCTCGATTTGTTCTGGGTGATTTCCGAGAAAAGAGTGGCGTTACAAAAATGTTGCAGTGTTTGGGTTGGGAAGAATTGAGAGAAAGAAGAAGAGCTGCTCGACTAAGTGGTATGTTCCGAGCTGTCAGCGGAGAGATGGCGTGGAATGACATTAGTAGACGAATAAGTTGGAATGGCGTTTATAAAAGTAGGAAAGATCACAATATGAAGATAAAGTTGGAATTCAAGAGGACAAACTGGGACAAATATTCATTTATAAGAAGGGGAGTTAGGGATTGGAATAACTTACCAAGGGAGATGTTCAATAAATTTCCAATTTCTTTGAAATCATTTAGGAAAAGGCTAGGAAAACAACAGATAGGGAATCTGCCACCTGGGCGACTGCTCTAAGTGCAGATCAGTATTGATTGATTGATATTTGTGCATCGCGCCATGCAGAAGATTTAAAGTGCATCTTTAACTGTTATTGGGACTGTCACTAACCAGCTTAGTGAACTTGGGTATTTAACACTGATCTCGGTCATTTTGGACGTTTTATTTTTCATCCCTTCTGGCCCTCATGTCGATGGATCCTCAACTTGGACTTACACGCCATCCACAGTGTCACAGTTTATCTTAGTGACCCCGAAAAGTGTGGATTCGACACTGATATTGGTAACGTTTTATGATTTTTACATGTCATTCCCAGTCAGCCCCCAACCATATGGGTGTCTCGCCCATACATTATTTTTCTGCAGATAGTAAATCATCAGTGCACGAAGTCTGGTCGAGAGCTATGCTGGAACATACACACGTACATCCATAAATTAGGTCAATCTGAACATTTCCCCTTTTCACTCTCCCATGCCGCTGGAGAATTAAACAGCAACCGGAGTTTCACTATTCATCTTAGCGACCCCCAAAAGTATCGATCCGTAATCTCGCGGTCATTTTGGACTTTTTCTTTCACCTTTATGCCGATGATGGCTGTACTTGTAATTAAATGTCATCCGGAGTGTCACTATTCATCTCAGCCACACCGAAAACTATGGTTCCAACACTAATATTGGTCATTTTTCGATTACTTTTTTCATGTCACTCCCTCCCAGACCCCAACCTGTAGGGGTACTTAGGGTTGACTTAACCCCACAGTATTTTTCTCTAGATGGTAAATAACGTGTATACCAAGTTTGGCTGAAAGCTAAGCTGGAACATACACACATATATTTCGGTCATTTTGGAAAATTTCTTGTTCACCTCCTCCCTCACCTCCCTCCCCCACAATTGCATTGGTCGCTGAATCTATATAAATAAAGTTGTAGGGAGTCCACTGTTTGTAATTTCGTTAGTTTTGCAAAATTTTCAGATATTTATACGTTTTAGGTCAACTCAAGACCATATCAAAGTTCATACAAGTTTGGAGTATGCTCATCCCTAGAAAGGTTTTGATATGCATATGATTTAATAATTTCTGAATAGACGGGGTTTAAAGGAATGCCAGAACAGTTTCTTCCATTTTCTCTTACACTATTGATTTTCTGTAAAATCTGGGGACTATACGTGAAACGTCCCTTCATTATAACCAACTTTTGTTATGTACACAATTTCTCTTACTCTTCAAATGACGGAGAAATTTACTATTTTCTGCGGGTTTTATGCTCTGCATTGAGTGACCGCCAGACCGACAACGAATCTATAGGTTACCATGGCAACGTCTCGGATTGCTTGCCAGCAGGGAAGTAACGTATTGCCATTTTCCTCATCATTCCTGTAAACTCGTGTTTGTTCCTTGGGCAGAAAGCAAGAGAGGCGTCAATCGGCCATTCTGCGGATATTGGCGAAATACCGTTGGAGGTTACAATCGTCCTCGAATAGCACTAACGGGCGTTGTTAATATTTGAACAGTACCACGCAGTGTAACACATTATTTCACACCGTAAGTCTTTTTCAGGCATTTGATATAATTTTTACTGTACCGGTATTTCTATTCTATTTCTGTTTTCCACTTTAAATTCTTGCCTCTGCTTTGCCTCTTTAATCTTAAGTAATAACACCATAAGTCATCTTCTTGTCTGTTTACCTAAGAATCCTTCGTCCTAAATTTCCTCTGTTACCGCCTCCTTATATCCGTAATACATAGCATCACAGTTTATTGAGGGGCATTACATTTTCCAGTACATCCACTTGGTATTTACCGGTACTTATTTGCCCTATCCGGCTGTCCTCAGTTACAATCCTATTTTCTATTAATTTTAATTTCCTTAACTGTATTACTTTATTCCCTAATTACTCCGTATGTATGCGAGTGCTAATCTCGAAACCAGGACACTCTTTTCTTTGCGGAAAAAAACCAAGTCGTTGAAATGTACAACTTTTGGCCTCGGAAAATATCGAAATATGAACGCAATCTTAATGACGTTGCAGACCTTTGTTTCGGGATAATTGGTGGCTAAATGGTAAGTTGTATCACGAAACAGATAGCACAATCGCCTTTCAATTTGGAGAGATCTACATACTTGGTCCTATGACTTGTGTATTCCTATCCTTTATACGTTAAATAGAGATGTATTTCTCAATTTAAATTTAATTTTGTAATTTTTATACGTACCATATCTTATCGTTTGACACACTTATAGGAATGATAGAATCATCACGTTCGGCACGCACATTGACATGAACAGTGGCCATATGTTAGCCCAATTTTATGAATCCAACTATCACATGAGTATCAAAAAATAAATATAATCTTACTCATTGCCTTTACAGTAATTTACGGAGAAATCCATACACATTGTAGAATACCGTAGCGAAGCACGGGTATATTTGCTACTTTGGACATAAAATGTCACCCGGAGTGCGACTATTCATCTCAGCAACCCAGAAAACTATGGATTCAACACTAATAAACACCGTTTTCGATTATTTTTACATGCCACTTCCTCCCCACTCCACCCCTAGGGGTGCTAAGTATGCGTTACTCCCACATTCTCTACAGATTGTATTAAGCCAAATTTGTACCAATTTTGGTTAAAATTGCAGGATTTCCTGTAGTTGCCATCATTTTTAATCGTTTGGCTTCGCCGATACTTTTCGTAAAGACATTACTCCTTAACTACATACAACCCGCCTGCAGTTACTGGAGTGGTCATTTAGCGATTTGATTTTACGTTACTGAAGGTTGATTCAACTTAGAGACCTATCAATACCTCATGATTCATCGGCAGGTAATTCCGGAGAAAAAAAACAAAAAAACAAAAGATAATTGAGGGTCGTTTCTGCCTTGACCAATAAATATCGGGATTAGTTAACATAACCTAGATCCATTGCATAAGGTTAAGTCAAAACCATTCGCTTGGGAACGAAACACGTATATTGAATTCTTCTTCTTCTTCTTCTTCTTTTCCTGCCGCTTTTCCCACACCTGTGGGGTCGCGGGTGCGAACTGCGTCGCACATGTGGGTTTGGCCCTGTTTTACGGCTGGATGCCCTTCCTGACGCCAACCCTCTATGGAGGGATGTAAGCACTATTGCGTGTTTCTGTAGTGGTTGGTAGTGTAGTATGCTGTGTGAATATGATGAGGAGAGTGTTGGGACGGACATATACACCCAGTCCCCGAGCCAGAAGAATTAATCAGAAGAGATTAAAATCCCCGACCCGGCCGGGAATCGAACCCGTGACCCTCTGAACCGAAGGCCAGTACGCTGACCATTCAGCCAACGAGTCGGACGTATATTGAATAATAATAATAATAATAATAATAATAATAATAATAATAATAATAATAATAATAATAATAATAATAATAATAATAATAATATTCTCCGGCTTGTTGGGTGAGTGGTCTGCTTCGAGACCTTCGGTAAAGAGCGACCCAGGTTCGATTAACCGTCTGGTTAATTCCTGTGACTTGAGGACTGGATGTTTTCTGTGTTTGTCTCAACACATTCTTCTTCATAAACACACAATACAGAAATACATGTAGAGTTAGCGTCATAAAGAGCATCTGGACGTCAAACATGACCAAGTCCTCATGTGCGACACAATTCGCACCCGTGACCGTATCAAGGTGTGGGGAAAGTAGGCATAATAATAATAATAATAATAATAATTGTACCGGGCGGTACACCTCTACTCTGTTTATTTAAAAGTTGCGCCAGTTGAAACTCCTCTTCTGGAGGAAGGTTGAACTTTATCTATTCTATTAATTCTCTACTTTCTCAGAAGATGTCACCACGTGGAAAATTTTGAGTTTTTGAACTGTGTCACTTTTGATGTGTTTTTGTTTCGCTTGAAGTAAGAAGTGTGAACTTTCTCTTCTAGAGGACACTACTGAAGAATTACAATAGTGCAACCTAGTGCGAAATCAAAGAACTATTTTGTTGGAGAAATTTTTATTTCAAAAGTTTGTTTCTTGTTAAATTTCTTTCTGTTATTGTTTAAGTTGGCTGTATACCCCTCTTTTTCCCCTTAGTTTGGATCTAGCCAATCCCGAATTTCTTTAATTAATTTTCCACCAATAATGTGTTTCTTTTTCCTCTATGTAGGGGTTTCTTTTCCCGAACCAATAAAGATTTTGTGGGAGGGTGTTTTATTTCCCCTAACGCCTAGAATTTTCCGCGAGAGGATATAAACTGCTGATTTTGGGGTCTCCGGGCCACTTCTGTTCCATCTTTCAGTGTATTAAGTACATTGCAGGAGGCGGGAAGCGCCTCTTTCCTTGGCAGCGATCTACTACCAGGTAATGGCCTCTTAATATCTTCTTTTCTTGCTAGGTCGGCAGTTTAACTCTCGCGGCGGGTTCGAAGCGTTTTCCATCATGTAACCTTTTCCTAAAAATGTAACTACTCTTTTCTTCTTTTCTTGTAAAGTTACATATTGGGATAGAGAGTGCTAACCCTCTCGAGCTCCCACTCACATTTGTTTTGAGGTGAACTTATTTTCTCAAACTTTTCTTCGTTTATGTAATGTAAAGTGTTCTTCTCTAAGTCACCTCTGTAGTATGGGATTAGCCCTTGCGTTAGTGGCCCAGAACCAGATTAGGTTTTAAAAGCAAAGTGTATTAGGAGTGCAAGTTCGCCTCCTCTCAAGTTGTATTTTAGAGGTCATGTATTAATCTTTTCTCACCTAATAGACCTCAGTAGGTTGGGTATTTTACCCCTGTGTATATGTCCTTTGAGGACGACTTGAAAGTTGAGTTTGGTGTGGCCTGGGAGAGGCTTAACTTTAAGAGCGAGTGGCTCTTTTCTAAAACTGAGAGTTGTATGCCTCGAGGAGGCTTTGCTGTGTAATTTGGAGCAAGGGCTCCAGGGTTTGAGTGGGGTCTTCTGCCCCTTTTGTTGAAATTGGTATATCGTAAAGTTGAGCTAGTTGCTCAAGAATTGTGTTTTCAGGGCTCGAAGCCCAAATTCTTTAATCCCTGTAATTGTACATTTCAAGTTGTATTTCGGCTACTAAGTACCTGTTCTATTTGTTGTTACCTAATTTTGAAAAGAAAATATAACCTTGTTAAATTTTAAAATTTAATTTCTCTTTAGTAGCTTGAGACCTATTCACCACCCAGCACCTTCTTTCATGCTTAACTACCACCAAAACTCGGTAACAAGTGGTAGCAGAGCGTGGTTGAATGGGTCTCAATTTAGCCCCTTTTGACGGCTAAACATTGCTTTGATTCGAACTCTAACAATTTTCTCAGTTGCTGGAATTTTTTGAGTTTTTCAAAATTGTTCTGTCATCATGCCCGGCCCTCGCGATGTTCTCCTCCTTAACTACTTGCGCAAAGAGGAGTTGATATATGAGTTAACTATCAGAAACGTTCAATCTGGAGGCACGGTTGCAATAGACACTAACAAGCTTAGAGAGTCCCTTGATTTGCCCATTTCCATCCCCAATTTGGGAGAGAAAGAAATTGACGACTCTCTTTCCACGATTGTCGAGAATATTACTGGGCTAGCATCGGTAGTCAGCTTTTTTGATGAAAACGATCCATCTCCTAATCAAATTAAGCGTGTGCAAGGCAGGCTGTATCACTTTGCAAATAGAGTTAATGATCTATTGTCTCTAAAGGTGAATGACGTTCAGAGGAAGCAAGCTAATACGCTCCTTGAAACTATTTCTGAATTGTCTAATAAGGTCACTCAATTGCTAACCGGCGAAGCTCCTCCCAAAACTGATCAACCCGCCACGGTGAATGTAGGTAACGAGGAAGAGCCTCCTCAGGGAGAAGTCAATAGGATAACCGTTGCTGCTCAAACTATCTCTGCCCCATCGAACAACGAATCTGAACGCCGTGCGTCATTGAGTAACATCCGCTCTGAATTAACTTCCTTGCCCTTGAAACCTTTAACGACTATGACACCTGGGTTCAGCAGCTTGCCTCATCCATTGGCAATGTTGCTTAGAGGTATCTCTAAGTTTTCCGTCAACACCACCAGTGACGTAATTTCATTTTTAAGATTTCTAGTGGAATTTCAGGATCATGCCCTTGTGTTTTCTCTTTCCCCATGTCAAATTTTGCAAATTATCTATCCTTATGCTATTGGTGTTCTATCTGACAAAATAGTTAGAGCCATTGCCGAGCAATCTTCTATTGAGGATTTCCACGCCCATTTGCTAGCTAACTTCATCCCGGCTAGGGCCAGGTCCTCCCTTATTCAGAAATACTATTATCGGGTACAGCGCTTGGATGAAAACCTGGCAGACTTCATCCAAGATATTAAGTTTTATACTAGGGTGTTTGCTCTCCACTTCCCTGAGGATCAGATCGTGCAAGCTATTGTTGAAGGGATTTCACCACCCTACAGGTCATATTTGTGTTTCGCGGCGTGCCCGCAAACCTTCTCTGAACTGGAAGCATTAGCCGTCTCTGCGGAAGGAGTTAGGTATGCCGATTCCTTGCGTGTGGCGAAAGAACCCCCGCCTTCCTTTAGTAACACTCGGCCTCCACCTCGCCGACCAGTCAATCCCCGTAAATGTTATGCTTGTGGGTCGCCTGACCATCTGCGGAATAAGTGTCCTCTGATCAAGTCAAGTGGGACAAGGAATGGAGTAGGGTCATCACAAGGCTGTTTTAAGTGTGGGGCCTTCTCACATATCGCCAAGAATTGCCCAAACTCAAATAGCACCCCCTCCTGCTCAACTTCTGGTGCAAATTCCAGCTATTCCAATAATAAAAAGTGACTAGTGGCGTCGGCTGAGCCGACTAATCCATCTTCCCGAGACTTAGCCCCTAGTAAACAGGTTGTAAATGCAGAGAACGACTAGCCTTCAAATTCATCTTTTGAATGCCCTAAAGAGTGTCTTAGGATTGCGGCGGATACCCCCGCACCTGTTCCTTTTCTTAAGATTGAGTTAAATAACGAGCCTATAACAGCTCTCTTAGATTCAGGCAGTGTTTGTTCCATTATTTCGGCTGATTGGTATTCTAAATTGAAATCTGTTTGTAAACTCCCTGACTATGTCTCTTCTCCTGTTCAATATGTTTCGGCTAATTCATCTCCATTAGAAATTCTAGGTTCCATACATGTCAAAATTCGGGTTTTTAAGTTTACATGGAAGATCAAATTGTTTGTGGCCAAGCGTTTGTCTTGCCCCATCATATTGGGAGCGGACTTCATTTCTCACACTGGTCTTGTGCTCGATCTCCAGTGTAGGTCGTGCATATTCAAATTTGCGTCCAATTGTAGAATTCCCTTGTTAAAGTGTAATTCTGTATCATGTTCATCTATTTCGCCTACCCAGGATGAGATGTTGTTAGACCTTAGACATCTACCTGAGGAGCAGGCTGATAGTATTCGGAAACTGTGTCAGTCGTTTCCCGAGGTGTTCTCTGATACTCTTGGTGTTACTGACCTTATTGAATACAAAATTGAGGTCACGGATTCAATTCCTGTCCGTTTTCCACCGTATAGGCTATCTCCACCTAAAATGAAGGCTCTGAAAGAAATCATCGATCAGATGTTGAAGGATGGTATTATTAGGCCCTCTAAGTCAGCGTATTCTTCGCCTATTTTTCTAGTCCCGAAACCCCAAGGAGGCTTCAGGCCTGTCATTGATTACAGGGCTCTCAATCGGAAGGTGGTGTTGCAATCTGTGCCCCTTCCCGACCTTCATTCTTGCTTTTCATGGTTTCGTAAGGCCAAGTTCTTCACCATCTTGGACTTGAATCAGGCCTATAATCAAATTCCCCTTGCCGAAGAGTCTAAACATCTTACAGCGTTTGCCACGGACTGGAATTTATATGAATACAACCGCGTGCCTTTCGGGCTCCCCACGGGGGCAGCTGTGCTCACTAGGCTACTAGATAGGGTCTTTTCCGACATCAAATTTGAGTACTTATATCACTACTTGGATGATGTCGTCGTATTTTCCGAAACCTTTGAAGAACATCTAGATCATTTGCGAGAAGTTCTCAATCGCCTTCGTAAGGCTGGGTTAACTGTTAAGTTGTCCAAGGTTGCCTTTGCTAAGCCCTCTATGTCATTCCTAGGGCATATTGTGTCACCTGATGGTGTAGCAGTCGATCATTCTAGAACACAGGCCATCCGTGATTTTAAACCTCCTAAGGACATCAAAGGTATCGCTAGATTCATTGGTATGGTGAATTTCTTCAGGAAGTTTATTCCTAACTTCGCTAATAGAGCGGCGCCCTTAAACCTTCTTCGTAGGAAAGGCATCAAATTCGAGTGGGGACCTTCTCAACAAGCCGCTTTCGAAGATCTTAAATTAGCTCTCTGTAATGCCCCTGTACTTGCTATGCCTGATTTCTCGAAGAAATTCATCGTCCAAACGGACGCGTCGTCGTCAGCTGTAGCTGCAGTCCTTCTTCAAGAGACTGAACTAGGGAGGCGTCCCATCGCCTATGCATCTAGGACTCTATCGGTTCAAGAAGCCAAGTATTCCATCTATGAGCTCGAAGGGTTGGCAGTCTTATTCGCCTTAGAAAAGTTCCGTCTCTATCTGGAACATGTCAAATTCGACCTGGAGACAGATAATCAAGCCTTAAGCTGGGTCTTAGGTAGGCCGCGTCGTACTGGTCGTATAGCCCGTTGGGCCATCCGTATTTCTGCCTTCCAATTTGATGTACGACATATCAGAGGTACCGAAAATGTTGTTGCTGATGGACTCAGCCGTATGTTTCATAACGACGTCGAGACCCACGAACCGGTCGATAGTTCATCACCTTCCGAGTCCATACTATCTGGTGTTAATGCCATCTTAACAGGTGCTCCCATGCTTTTTAGGGATATTGAGAAATACCAACGTGAAGATCCGACGCTGGCTCCTATAATGGAAACCCTTTCTTCTGGGGAACATGTTGTCCCTTATGTTCTGAGGAATGGTGTTCTATGTTGCCCTTCGAGGCATGATAAGTTGATGAAAGTTGTTGTTCCAGCGGTTCTTGTACCTATGATATTCAAATACTATCATGAGACCCCATTGGGGGGGCATCTTGGAATCTTTAAAACTCGTGAAAAGATTCGTGAAATGTTCATATGGAAAGGTATGGACGGTGAAATTCGAGAACTTGTAAAAGCTTGTAAATCTTGTTTGATCAGTAAACCCACCATGTCCACTAAAGTAGGCCTTTTGTCTTCTCATCAAGCGTCGCGCCCCATGGAACGCCTGTATATCGATTATGTGGGACCCTTCCCCCAGTCAAAGGGTAATGCCAACAAGTTCATCTTTGTGTGTGTAGATGGTTTTACAAGATTTTCCTGGTTATTTCCGACTAAGCTGGCTACCGCTCAGTCCACCATTACTTGCCTAAATTCTATTTTTGCTTCTTTTGGTCCGTGCCAATACATTGTATCTGATAATGCTAAAGCTTTTACATCAAATCTGTTTCGTAAATTCTGTTTTGACTTGTCCATCTCTCATGTAACTACATCTGCTTATTACCCTCAACCATCTCTGGCTGAACGGGTTAACCGCAATCTCAGGTCCGCACTTATTGCCTATCATCATGAAGATCATTCTAGGTGGGACACGTCCCTGCATTGGTTAGCTTTTGCTTTGAATTCGGCGGTTCATGAATCTCACAAATTTACTCCAGCTTCTTTGATGTTTAAGTTCGTTCCCAACACGCCGCTCTCTAACCTCTGGTCTCTGAATGACATTCTGCCCGAGACAATAGATCCGGACAACATTAAAGATCTTTGGAAGAAGGCTAAAGCTAATCTTAAAGTGTCTCATGAAAAGGTTAGGGAAAGGTATGATCGTGGACGGAGACCCACCACTTTGAAGGTAGGTGACCAGGTTATGGTCAAAAATTTTGCTCCCGCGGGCAAGCTTGCCCCCAGATTTCATGGGCCTTGTATCATTCTCGATTTTCTTACGCCGGTTACCTTATTGCTAAGTAATCCAGCCACCGAGAGGATATTTAGAGTTCACCTGTCCCAGGTGAAACCGGTGTAATTTCTGTGTTAACTTGCTCCATATTATTTTGAAAGGATATGAAGGTTATATTTTTTTTGAGTTTCACTTTTAAGGCATTCTGCCCCTTCTGTAATATTTTGGTTTTAGATGTAAGCCTTATGTAAAACCTGCCCCGACCCGTTAAACTGCCATCCTGTTCTTGCCACGGCCATTACCACGCTCCCGTCTCCTGCTCCACTCTACACAGTGGCTTAATGAATACCATGAATATCTGCACGCCGCTGGCCCCTCACTCTCTCTACAAGCCTGTACCCTCAAAGAAAATAATTGTCCAACACAATTCTGCCGCCTAGCTTTAATGTTTCAGCGCCCCCGCAGCCGCGCAGCGCCGCGCAGCGACTGGGGAGGGGGATGGGCCCCCTCCTCTCCAGCGAGGACGACATGTGCACGGCGAGCCGGAGCTCACCTCCCGGCCAAGGCTGATGTGCGGCGCACGACCTGCTACATGCCCGCAGCCTGTATCTGTTCACCGCGGGCGCGGCGTACTTCAACACCTCTGCTCCCCTCATAGTGCGGGCGAGCGGTATCTCAGGGTACTTGAGGGGTCCGAGCGGCCTCCGTTGGACGCAAGCTGCAACGGCCGGTCTGGCCATCCGACTCAATCTACATCAACTACATGGACAGTCACCATAAGCAATAATTACATTTGGGAATTTAACAACAATATTTGGTGGACATTGCAAAAACTTTTCTTCACCTTTTAAGCATTAAAGGTTTATCTTCAGAAATTCAACTTCTACAAACATAAAAACTTTACTGCACCGGCAACAACAAAATTTTGAAATTGCAACCAACCAAATTAATAAAATCTTATAAATGCTTCCGCAATTAATCTTAATATCAACATCAAAACTTGGACCTTATTTTGGAAACAAAGCTTATGTTCTTCTGTGTAACCCCTTGGAGGAACTTTTGGGGGGGGAGGTCTGTACCGGGCGGTACACCTCTACTCTGTTTATTTAAAAGTTGCGCCAGTTGAAACTCCTCTTCTGGAGGAAGGTTGAACTTTATCTATTCTATTAATTCTCTACTTTCTCAGAAGATGTCACCACGTGGAAAATTTTGAGTTTTTGAACTGTGTCACTTTTGATGTGTTTTTGTTTCGCTTGAAGTAAGAAGTGTGAACTTTCTCTTCTAGAGGACACTACTGAAGAATTACAATAGTGCAACCTAGTGCGAAATCAAAGAACTATTTTGTTGGAGAAATTTTTATTTCAAAAGTTTGTTTCTTGTTAAATTTCTTTCTGTTATTGTTTAAGTTGGCTGTATACCCCTCTTTTTCCCCTTAGTTTGGATCTAGCCAATCCCGAATTTCTTTAATTAATTTTCCACCAATAATGTGTTTCTTTTTCCTCTATGTAGGGGTTTCTTTTCCCGAACCAATAAAGATTTTGTGGGAGGGTGTTTTATTTCCCCTAACGCCTAGAATTTTCCGCGAGAGGATATAAACTGCTGATTTTGGGGTCTCCGGGCCACTTCTGTTCCATCTTTCAGTGTATTAAGTACATTGCAGGAGGCGGGAAGCGCCTCTTTCCTTGGCAGCGATCTACTACCAGGTAATGGCCTCTTAATATCTTCTTTTCTTGCTAGGTCGGCAGTTTAACTCTCGCGGCGGGTTCGAAGCGTTTTCCATCATGTAACCTTTTCCTAAAAATGTAACTACTCTTTTCTTCTTTTCTTGTAAAGTTACATATTGGGATAGAGAGTGCTAACCCTCTCGAGCTCCCACTCACATTTGTTTTGAGGTGAACTTATTTTCTCAAACTTTTCTTCGTTTATGTAATGTAAAGTGTTCTTCTCTAAGTCACCTCTGTAGTATGGGATTAGCCCTTGCGTTAGTGGCCCAGAACCAGATTAGGTTTTAAAAGCAAAGTGTATTAGGAGTGCAAGTTCGCCTCCTCTCAAGTTGTATTTTAGAGGTCATGTATTAATCTTTTCTCACCTAATAGACCTCAGTAGGTTGGGTATTTTACCCCTGTGTATATGTCCTTTGAGGACGACTTGAAAGTTGAGTTTGGTGTGGCCTGGGAGAGGCTTAACTTTAAGAGCGAGTGGCTCTTTTCTAAAACTGAGAGTTGTATGCCTCGAGGAGGCTTTGCTGTGTAATTTGGAGCAAGGGCTCCAGGGTTTGAGTGGGGTCTTCTGCCCCTTTTGTTGAAATTGGTATATCGTAAAGTTGAGCTAGTTGCTCAAGAATTGTGTTTTCAGGGCTCGAAGCCCAAATTCTTTAATCCCTGTAATTGTACATTTCAAGTTGTATTTCGGCTACTAAGTACCTGTTCTATTTGTTGTTACCTAATTTTGAAAAGAAAATATAACCTTGTTAAATTTTAAAATTTAATTTCTCTTTAGTAGCTTGAGACCTATTCACCACCCAGCACCTTCTTTCATGCTTAACTACCACCAAAACTCGGTAACAATAATAATAATAATAATAATAATAATAATAATAATAATAATAATAATAATAATAATAATAATAATAATAATAATAATAATATTTTCACCGGGCGAGTTGGCCGTGTGGTTAGGGGCGCACAGCTGTGAGCTCTCATCCGGGAGATATTGGGTTCGAATCCCACTGCCGGCATCCCTGAAGATGGTTTTCCGTGGTTTCCCATTTTCACACCAGGCAGATGCTGGGGCTGTACGTTAATTAAGGCCACGGCCGCTTTCTTCCCACTTCTAGCCCTTTCCTGTCCCATCGTCGCCATCCGTCGCCATCTGCGTCGGTGCGAAGTAAAGCAAATAGCAAAAAATAATATTTTCTGTGGAACATAACGCCGAGGACGTTGACCTGCCAGGATGACTGCTGTCCCTTCAGATGGCCTGTAGATATTAGAGTGTAACGTGGTCAGTGTGCCAACATCCTCAGCTTTGGCGACCGAGACCGATGTCTCCTGGCTCGAGGATTGGGTGTTCGTACTGTCTCTAACATTTCTGCAACTCACATTCCACACGCAATGCCACCCTCAACTACAATAACATGAAGTTTCTCATACACGGCAGACGACGCCCATCCTTGACGGAGGGTCTGCCTTACAAAGGACGAACCACGCTATCGATAGCCACATGATACGAAATGAGAAACTAGTGCCATGTTAAATTCAACTTCAGATACTTCAAACTAACAACTTCTCACCTAACGCTGCTAACTCGTAGTACTTGATGGGGAGGTCGCAGCACAATGATTGATCGCTCTACTCCACAAGGAAGTAATGCATTTTATGCACAAGAAGTCTACTATGCTTACATCACTGTATATAAACAATGGGTTACAACAGTGATTGATGAGGAGGTGCATCCGTTTCGAAAGAGGTTCGAATCGATGTCGAGCAGTACTTGGAAGGTACAAAGTCACACCTGCTCAGCTTAGCACGGATAAAAGTGACTAATGATAATAAGGGTGCAAACGTAATAGGAAATTTAATCTGTGATTTATCAAAATTAAATAAATAAATAAATAAATAAATAAATAAATAAATAAATAAATAAATAAATAAATAAATAAATAAATAAATAAATAAATAAGTACATGGAAGAAAAACTATAGTGGTGTATATAAATTAAAACATCTACCCGGTGTAACAATATAGTACGGCTAAATTTTCAGAACATATTCCTCACACGTAGAAGAAAAATATGCTATACGGGCATGGGTCCGGAAAAGTTTTATTTCCATGTTAGAACTTATTTTATTCAACTATACATAGTACGGTACATTAATTATAGGAAGCACACCGAAACAGAACGTACCAGCTTATCACATGAAACTCTTACCTTACACGAAATTTTCATTTTGACCCCGTTAGCAGCGATACAGCCCGTCTTTTAACTGAAATCATAGGATGCCTGCAGGGGAAGACTGAAATAACGTCACCCATCCTAGCTGAGGAACTAAAAGAGAAAGATCTTAAGCTTTCTTACGCATCGGTACGTTTAACTTCCGAATAATTTAAACTCTCTTATTCTAACCATATCACGAGAGGTACCACGTAGGAATTGGACGTGTTTGAATTGGCTTCGAAAGAAAAGCTGAAAATGTGCATATTTACTGCATAAATGGGGCTTTCGTAATCAGCGTTGCCAACTTACGAAAATTAAAAAACCGTACAGAAATTAAAGATAAACCGTATCCTTTATCGTAAAACCATACAGTATTAATATTCATCCAAATACACCAAAATTCAATAGAATGCGTGCAGTAATAACAAGTAGCAATAATATCAAATACGAATACTTAACTGAAAAAGTAAGAAAATGCAACATACACACATTGCCCTTTCTTCACATGTTGGATCAGGACGCAGCAACTTCCTATACTGTCTATACTCTCCCGCGACTGCCTGTACATTTGTTTCCTTCTGGATGTTTTAACATAAAGTTTTAATTTTTTGTTTAAAGAAGGACGTGATTTATTTTAGGAATCATAAGTTAACCGCATCTTTACTTATTTAACATTCAAAATAAACTCGAAAGAAAATAATATATACTTAATGCTGCACCCGTCCACCTCCCGAGTCCCAGACTAGCATTTATCTCAGGGGTGTAGGTTCATTATTTAGGTCATCAAATATTTAAATATAGAGGCATCAGTGAATACGGAAATGAGCGGAGCAATTAAAATTAAAATGGCGAAAGCTCAATTGCAAACATGAATTTAAGGACTCCATGACAGGACTAGGAAGTGACATTTAAATTGAAAAAGGGCATAACATCTAACTACAATAAAAAGATTATGAGAATGGTTTCCTTTGAAATAATTGCCAGAAGGAACAGTTTATTGCGCCACCCGGCGCTCTTAATTTTGATACATTTGATAGAACAAAATAATTGGGTTGACAACACCTGATATAAACAGGTCACTTGCTTCACCGCAAGTGGTGACAATATGCTGATAGGTTTATCCTGAAAGAAAAATACAATTGGGGTATAATTTACGGATCGATTACGTTTGAATCGAACCGTTGTCCAAGGAAGAGCCTTCCTTCTATCGGGAGCCCGAGCATAAACCACGTTTATGGTCGGCTTCTCGCTTCAACTTAGATGTAGTACCCCGACTATCTACATTTTTCCGAGGTCGGTACTCGGACTGGGTAATGTCATAATGAGTTAGGAAAATGTATTACACTTCCTAGTCCTATCATGGAGTCCTTAAATTCATGTTTGCAATTGAGCTTTCCCCATTTTAATTTTAATTGCTCCGTTCATTCCCGTGTTCAATGATGCCTCTATATTTATATATTTGATGACTTAAATAATGAACCGACACCCCTGAGATAAATGCTAGTCTGGGACTCGGGAGGTGGACGGGCGCAATACATAGTATGCTAAGCAACCAGAAATTGAAGCACTGCACTGTCACGCAAAAGAATCTGTGAATACATCACAATATTATTCATAAGTTTGACAAAATCACGTTATCCACAAGATTTGCAATTAGACGCTGCACTGTTACACCACAATTCACATTGGTTAAGAAACGATTGACGGAGTTCGGTGTTGGCTGATTCAAGAGTGTCACTGTGAAAAAATATACGACTGTGAGATCATCAGTTGATTAAGTTTGAAGTAGAGTAATTCTGGCCGCAGAGTGAGTCAGAAAAATCTCACTCGTCAGACTATTCAGGCTCAATACTGAATCACAACATTCAAACCTTGGGAGTCCCCTGGAGAAATGGAGGCTACGTCATACATTTCCAGGAAATGACGTATGTTCAAACAGGAGAAAAAAATTACATACAAGATCTGAACATTTCCAATAATAGAAAGATGCTCATTTAGAAATTTCGCAGAACCGTATATAATACGTACGGTTTGACATTCTAACCGTATACCGTACATAGAGGGTATAATAATAATAATAATTTCGTGTGGCTATTTCTAGCAGAGTGCAGCCCTTGTAAGCAGACCCTCCGATGAGGGTGGGTGGCATCTGCCATGTGTAGGTAACTGCGTGTTATTGTGGTAGAAGATAGTGTTATGTGTGGTGTGTTAGTTGCAGGAATGTTGGGGACAGCACAAACACCCAGCTCCCGGGCCAATGGAATTAACCAATGAAGGTTAAAATCCCCGACCCGGCCGGGCATCGAACCCGGGACCCTCTAAACCGAAGGTCAGTACGCTGACCATTCAGCCAACGAGTCGGACTACATAGAGGGTTGAAAACCGTATATGTATGTTTCGAACCGTACGGTTGGCAACGCTGTCCGTAATTCACCCCACTTGCATCTGCGGAACGTAATATCCAGTAATATAATATATCATGTTCGAGTATCTTTTCGCTCTAACCCATGACTACTGGCGTACTTAATGTTCCGATTAACTTAATTCAGTGCTTTAATGATCTGATAATCCAATTGGACTGGTTATATTGTTTCTTATAACTGGACGAGATCACCACCATCCTGATTGCTTTTTCACTGTTTTTTTTATCTGGCCTGTGCATAGTACATAGTAAACTTAATAATTTTTATGGACCATATATTTGCCACGCGCTAAAAGAAAAGGAATTAGCATAGAAGGATCTGAGACTGCGAAAAATAAGTTACCGGTTTGAGAAAGAGAAGGGAAAAGTTGGAAACTATCAAGGTCTCAAAAAAAGAAATACTGCCGGAGTCATAATTGGGCAGTAGTTGACGAAAGGAGGTTGGTTAATAAATATAACAGAGATGAACGTGACAATTAATTAGAAGCTATATGGGACTTTGCTAGGAATCCATGGTCACCAGTCCCTTCTCACAAGTTGTGAGGAACAGGTAACCAACTCCAGCTAATTCGGAAGTGAAGTAGGTTGTATCCAACTATTAGTCATCTCAGATGTAGCATTTTACGGTTTCGGACTTAAAATCCCTATCAAATGCTGGGATGCTATCTAACGTAATGTTTAGAGTCGTTCGTTTTCCGGAGACGTGATAGCCAAGTGCATTTTACCCAAAGTAACTGTTGTTCGAATTCCGGCCAATGCTTGTGAGATTTTTGAAATGGAAAGTCACGTCCCTACGGATGATATACCATGAAAAACTGGAGGTCCCGTGGATTTAATCAGGATATCAACTGAAAGGTAACATTGGACGCATGATTCATTCCTGTCCTAATCCTAGTACCAAGCAATCTCAAGTAAACACACAAATACAGACACAACATCGACACAGGTTGGCGTTCAGACATGGTATACGGTAAGTGGACGTTCCTGTTTATTATGGCCGTTGCAGTAAACAACAACAGGAACAACAAACAACAACAATCGTGTGTGTGAGGGAGAGAGAATGGCTCAGGATTGTATATGCGTCCATTTATTCACGATATACTTTGAAGATCATTTCACTATCTGCATTTTCCTCATATTTGCACGCACTATTGGCAGGATTACATCACCTTTCGGAAGTTCATGAAGAAGGTGAGGGCGATAACATGGACCACTAATGATGTCATTCACAGTAGATATCACAGCTGTGTGAACTCACTGCGGCTGTCACTTGAGATGGAATCTTTCGGGACGGGGTAAGTGGTCCCCAGAGTCAGAGTGGCGGGCTGTGTTTTCACAAGCTCACGCTTCTGTTTTCATTTTAAAAACCATTATCTAGAAAGGCGTTGGGAGATTCCGACCCACCTTTTCAAGTATTATTATATCTGCCATTTATTTGTCGTGTCAGAAGCGAGAAACGTTACAGTAAAGAGAGAATAATACATACGGTATATACGCAAAAACTTTGAAAAAGGAAAAAAAAAAAAAAAAAACAAATAACACAAACATGAACTGAACTATACTGTGTTATCGCACGATTAGACTGTAGAGGACCAAAAGCTGGCCACTTTAAGGGTACTTTGTGTTACCTTGAGCAGGTCTTCCACTGTACTACAGATAGGGCATGCACCTCCATTGCAATAAGTGTTCTGTGGTCTGCTGTGGGGCGTAACGTTAAGTGCGTGCACGGTCCGCAATGTAGGCGGGCCCGTGTCTTCAAGGAGCCTCACAGAATAGTCGCAAAGAAACAAAAAATATATATCCAGGCTGTTGTCAATCTGCGCGGAAATGGTCAGAATGTCAGATGAAAATGAAATGGCGTATGGCTTTTAGTGCCGGGAGATCCCAGGACGGGTTCGGCTCGCCAGGTGCAGGTCTTATGATTTGACACCCGTAGGCGACCTGCGCGTCGTGATGAGGATGAAATGATGATGAAGACAACACATACACCTATCCTCCGTGCCAGGGAAATTAACCAATGATGGTTAAAATTCCCGACCCTGCCGGGAATCGAACCCAGGACCTCTGTACCAAAGGCCAGCCCGCTAACCATTTAGCCATGGAGAGAATGTCAGATGACGATCAAATAGTTTCTTTTTACATTTTGTAGGTAGAGGAATTGCCATGTAGTTACATCTGGTTTATAAATGTGTTAAGTGTAACACAGCACAACTGTGACCGTCTTTTGCAGCACGGCGATACGTTCCTCACAAAACACCTGCGCCAAATTATTAAAAAATAATTACAGCAATAAAACTTGGTACCAAAATATCATATTTCGGTTAGAAAATGATACTTTCTTGATGTGCGGTGTACCTGAGATCCTATTACACACAAATGCTGTTATCTTTTGACTTTTTCACACATTTATTCGATAACAATATATAATTCCAACAATAACTTGGTAGAGTAACAACAGTTAGCTCAGTTTCCAACGTGCTCTCTTTGCGCGAAGGTAATAATAGGCTTATCAACTGTGCGGATTGATATTTTTCAAACTTTATTTGAACAGTTTTTTATTTAATTTTGTTCGTATATTTTTCTGTGCTGTAAATAAATTATGATAACTGTAACTTTATTATCGGTTACAGAGTACAGTCCTGTAGTTACTGCAAAATGAAACCAATTTTAAGTACGAATATATAAGTGGTGAGCGGTTGCGTTGGCAGTTCAGCTGCTTAGCCGTTAAACCACGGAGGACCGGGCGAGTTGGCCGTGCGGTTAGGGGCGCGTGGCTGTGAACTTTTATCCAGGAGATAGTGGGTTCGAATCCCACTGTCGGCAGCCCTGAAGATAGTTTTCCGTGGTTTCCCATTTTCACACCAGGCAAATTCTGGGGCTGTACCTTAATTAAGGCCACGACCGCTTCCTTCCAATTCCCAGGCCTTTCCTATCCCATCGTTGCCAAAAGACCTATCTGTGTCGGTGCGACGCGAATACACTAACAAAACAAACCACGGAGGCAGTCAGATAAAACCTATTAAAACATTATTTTTAAATATACAATAATACAATTTGACAATATTTTGTATTAGGTCTACTTGCTGTAATTATTTTCATATTGGTTGCTCATAGGTTTTACATTTCATTTGAGGCGGCCCGAAATTTCATTTTGGCATGCGGGCCCGTATACATTCGTTCCGTCCCTGGGCCTGCTCTTCTCCAGATTCACACAAACTGGAATCTGCACCGAAACCCTACTTCTGTAGGTTTGACCTGCATCTCGTGACACCTGAACGCAGTCTATTTGAATGACTTAAAAGGCACCCAGTCTGCTGTGTGGCCAGGAGGGAAATGTTAATTTCGTATCATACAGTCATCTTCTTCAGGCTTCTTGCCTGTCACTCTTCATTTCTTGCTTGCCTCAATGTACCATGAAGTGAATTAGTAGATATTTACTTTATTCGCGTCAATATTATTCTGTTATAAATGCAGCATTATTATTATCATCACAAAATCAACAAATGTATTCACAATGATACTATTTTACAATGCATTTTTGTTACCAGTGAATATTTACACATTAAAATTATATTTAATACAAAACTCAACATATTTGAAAATTGGACAATCTAATCCTAACTATCATTTGAATCCAACGGAACATTTGCATGCCATATTCAAAGACATTCAGCAGAAATACAGCGTGTTTCAAACACTGGTACTTTTTCCACTGGCAGGACGAGAAGTAGATTTTTGTGTCTTTGCAATACGCAAACCACTTTCTTTTATTCCCAATATTTTCATGCTCTTCTTCTTCCTTCTCCCCGGATTTGCTCCAAGAACTAACAAGAAATGCTCCTTATGAACGAAGTTTGAAAATATAAGACAAAATAACGTGAAGAAAATACTTGCATGACTACTCGTGCTGCCAGTGCAAAAAGTACCAGTGTTTGGAGATTGCTGTATTTCTGCGGAATGTGCTTGAATATGACATGTACATTTTCTGTTTGATTGAGCTGATAGTTAGGATTACTGTAAACTGTCCAATGTAGAAATATTTGGAGCTTTGTGTTAAATATAATATTCACGTGTAAAAATTCAGTGGTAAAAATGCATTTGTAAAGTAATATCAGATACATATTTAAAACACTATGCTAACTTTTTGTGACCGTGAGTTTGAGAGAATTGAACCGAATAGCACTGTAAAGCTCGTGGCTTGCCGATTTGCAGAGTGTCTTTAAGAGCATAAACATTTCTTGCCGTATATTTTTAAAGTATTGAAGAAAAATGCAGCATTCTGATTGGCCAAAGCGTTCGCGAATACGTCAAAGCCACCTGCACTGCGAGAGCACTGAGCGCTGTGGCATGTGACATGCGAGAGGGGAGATGGAAGGAGCAAGCACGCATGCGCAGTCGGACGTTTTCCTGGTCAGTTGTTCCAGTTTGTATTGTGTTGCAGAGAGTCTCTTTCACTTATTCGGAAAGAAGCTGTTTAGGGTAATGTTACTGTCTTTTTGTAGCTCTTCCTATAATTGCAAGCTCGAAGTGATGTCGGTGAAATATAAAAGTACTTTTCTCCATGTCGTAACGTTAACACTAAAACTGTGAACTTCTTCCACTCCGGTAGTTAGGAAAGTGAGTCGATCCTCCATGACATAATTTACTATCATGGAAACTCGAAGGATTGTATCATTACTACGGGCAAACTGCCAATGTGCCAATTTTTAATTCTGATTTGGCCGACATTGTGCTCATAGCAAACCAGGAACCCAGTGGATTGTACATTCAAAATATGCAGGGAGCTGTAATTCGTCGAGATTTACCTTCATCAGATAAAAGACTTCCATTTTCTTTTAATAAGTGGCACCAATTTCCAGTTCACTTGGCATTTTGTATCACGTTCAATAAAGCTTAAGGGGAAACACTGCAATGTGCAGGTTTCAATTTACCTCAGCCAGTTTTCATCCATGGCATATGTTGCAATGTTAGGCGTGTGGACTTTTGACGTCCTTGAAGTTGCAATAATGCCAAAAATTTGTACAAAGGATGTCTCATATATGGAAATCTTTCACTAAATGTTTTGACGGGTTTCGGCTAGTTGTGATTAAATTTGTTGTTTTTGTGACAATAATATTATGCTGCATTTATAACAGAATAAGATTGATCAGAATAAACTGATTTTAAATAAACATTATGAACGTATTTCAGAATGGGCCTGTGAGACCCAACCCGTGCACTCACGTAACATAATATTGTGACCCGTTCACTAGAGGGTTAAATTTAATTTTGAAATAGGGTACCGGAACAGTGATCGACATATATTTTTTGTTTTTTGCTATTTGCTTTACGTCGCACCGACACAGATATGTCTTACGGCGACGATGGGATAGGAAAGGCCTAGGAATTGGAAGGAAGCGGCCGTGGCCTTAATTAAGGTACAGCCCCGGCATTTGCCTGGTGTGAAAATGAGAAACCACGAAAAACCATCTTCAGGGCTGCCGACAGTGGGGCTCGAACCCACTATCTCCCGATTACTGGATACTGGCCACACTTAAGCTACTGCAGCTATCGAGCTCGGTCATATTTTTATTAAGAATGTAGAAATGCTAACACGTTCCTCAATAAAACCGGTAAATAAAGACGATAAAATAGTATTTTGAAATTTGTAACGCGTTCAACCTCTTTTAGGTCAGATTATTAATTTAACATGTAGATGTGTTTACCATATCCCTCACTTCATAAAGGAATACGGATAAACTGTTTTAAAATAAAAGTTAGGAATTCAATTTTAACTTAAACAACCAATTTTAGATTTCTTTATTGCCAAACCGAGTGAGTTGGCTACGCGGTTCGTGTCACGTAGTTGTGAGCTTGCATTCGAAAGATAGTGGGTTCGAACCAACTGTCGCCAGCTCTGAAGGTAGTTTTCCATGGTTTCCCGTTTAACATCACACAAATGCTGAGGCTGTACCTTAAATGCGGCCATGGTCGTTTTCCTATCCATCATCGTTGTCTACGTAGGTGCGACGTAAAACAAACAGTAAAAAGAAATGCTTTTATGTTGAACCTTCGATATTAAATTTTAACGAAAACAGAGTACCGAGCTCGATAGCTGCAGTCGCTTAAGTGCGGCCAGTATTCAGTAATCGGGAGATAGTAGTTTCGAACCCCACTGTCGGCAGCCCTGAAGATGGTTTTCCGTGGTTTCCCATTTTTACACCAGGCAAATGCTGGGGAGGGGGCTGTGCCTTAATTAAGGCCACGGCCGCTTCCTTCCCATTCCTAGGCCTTTCCTATCCCATCGTCGCCAAAGACCTATCTGTGTCGGTGCGATGAAAAGCAAAATAGCGAAAACACAGTCTGCCTAGATGTTTTGAGTGATATGGAAGCATTGCACCTCCCAGAACCCCATGTCCTTCCCCCTCTTCTGATTTTCACAACATCCCGCCAGACATCTCAAGCAACTGTATACATATAAATATATGTGTCGTGACCAGAGCGCATGAGAGAAACGGGGGGAACTTGTAGATTCACCCCTTATAGCAACGAGAAGGAAATGGACCAGTTTTACCCCCTACCTCAGCGTCGGCACATTTCTTCTGATCCCGACTGGATTGTTAGTATGCAACCAGCAACTCAGTTCTGCGTGCAAGGAGCGGTAAAATGGCAGGTTTGGTTTAACAGTTAGTTTATTAGTTCACGGTATATGTCTAGTTGATTGCAGCTGTGATAACTTGAAAGTGGAAGGAATTCATGAAAGTACTAGTTATATCCTTCACCGGATCTGTTTACTTGTTACACAATCTGCTTCTTCTTCCACTTTTTCTTTATGTCTGTTTTCATAAGACGTTAGAGGTCAAATATTTCCACAATACATTAGTTTTTATTACGGCAAAACTATTGTCGTGGCCTATTCTTCAGTCATGAAGTGTGACTTGTTCTGGGGCCTCTTCTGCCTTATATTTTACCCCCAAAAATGAGATGATGATGATGATGATGATGACTGCTACTTTAAGAAACCAAATATCAAGGTCATCGGACCGAAGAATCAATCAATCATTTATTTATTTATTTATTTATAATGTTTCCACGGATATTTTTCTTTATTCAACCTTCGTAGCGTGAATTTGTCATTATTCATTGAGTCGTGGCCTACCTTTTACTCACTTTTCCAGCATTCATCATGAGTTGAAGTGGGAACGAATGTCTGAGTGTGAGGTTATTATCGGTTTCTGGCCTTACACGATGAATCTAAATCTAAATGCACCCCATTTCAGACTCTCAAAACTCTCTTACATTTATGGACCAGGAATCGATTCCCAGACAGTTGGGCAGTAAGTTACCGCATTCGGTGATAACATCATAGTTCTGACGTATCGATTCTTCCTATCGTGTCTTCGGTTAGAGCCTATGCGTGCTTGAAATAAACGACGGAGAACATTTAACACCAAACTATTCTGCTTCTAAGGTGTACGTTTAGATTTATCTTGTACAGAATACTTTTCAGTTTGTGGAACGAAGACCTAACTTTCTTGATTTAGTTCTTCATTTTCAGAGATTATAATTTTATCCAAGCATGAAACCCTTAGAACATTGCGAAGTACTGCCTTGTGATGTTAACATCGTTACTTGATATCTTTTCAGGTATTGCTCTCTCTAGAAGCCTTCTTCTGTGTTATCTAAGAGGATAGTCTTATCAAAAACAAATTTAGACAAGCTGTAGTGCCTATCATTAGTTTCTGTATAATATCAGCAGTAAAGCTACATAGAGCAGATGGGTTGAAGACAAAAGGACAGAGCACACCTCAACTAACAAACTAGTCGGTCAGTGTGATGTTACAATTGAGAAGGACATCGTAGAATCGGTGATATTTGAGTCTTCGAGACCTACTCTTTTGACCCCTTCTTTTATGATTATTTTTCCCATTATTCTTCCAGTAACAGTTCCTTTACGTTTTTCTCCTCATTTCGATAGTTATTTTCCCGATCAGTAGGGTTAATGCACACGTGGCTCTGGAGATTATAAAAAGCAATCACGGCAACAAACATCACCCTCACCAGCTAGTTCATTACCATGAGGCCTGAACAATATTTTCACGTCAGCGATGCTCAACATGATGGAATTAGCAATGGGAACTTTTAGAGGGTATCTAAATTACTATATCTCGTAAGGAAAAATGTATCCACCATGGGTATCCCTGAAGATGGTTTTCCGTTGTTACCATTTTCACATCAGGCAAATATTGGGGATGTACCTTAATTAAGGCTACGGACGCTGCTTTCCCGCCTTTACGTCGCCGATATCCTTCCATGTGTTAGTGTGATGTAAAGCCGTTAGAAAAAATGTATCAACGTAAAGAATTGAAAACTATAGATTTTCGATAAATATTACGTAAAGCCTTTAGACAGGACTATTATTTGTGGCGGTAAAAATGTAATAATCACGAATATCACTGTTATTACTCCTCGTACGACAACAATGCATGAAATATAAAAGGAACGAAAATTATATTTTGCACATCTCGTATTAAGTTCAGTTTTTCGATACAGCTAATATGAACAGGTAAATTTGACATTTCCAATCTTGGTTCTCTTAATATAGCTTCGCTGTTAACTGATAACCTCCCCTGCAAACCATGTGACCTAGATGCGGTAGGGAGGCTTGCGCGTCCCAATGAAGCAGGTAGCCGAGCCGCAGATGCAACCATATCAGATGGGTATCTGTCGACAGGCCAGACTAACGAATGGTTTATCAAAAGTGGGGTAGCAGCCTTTCGGAAGTTACAAGGACGGCAGTGTAGATGATTGACTGATATGATCTTGTAATAATACTCAACATGGCTTAGCTGTGTTGATACTGATGCACGGCTGAAAGCAACGGGAAACTACAGCCGTATCTAAGTCCCGAGGACATACAGCTCTCTCTGTATGAATAATGTATTGATGATGGCTTCCTCCCGGGTAAAATATTCCGGAGGTAAACTAGTCCTCCATTCGAATTTCCGGGTGGGGACTACACGAGAGGAAGCGATCATCAGGAAGATGGATACTGACATTCTGCGAGTCGGAGCGTGGAATGTTAGAAGTTTGAATCGTTGTGGTAGGTTATAGAATCTTAAAAGCGAGATGGATAGACTAAAGTTAGATGTATTTGGTATAAGTGAAGTACGTAGGCAGGAAGAGCAAAATTTTTGGTCAGGCGACTACAGAATTATAACCACAAAATCAAACAGGGAAAATGCAAGAGTTGGTTTAATAATGAATAAGAAAATAGGGCAGCGGGTAAGCTGCTACGACCAGCATAGTGAAAGGGTTATTGTTGTCAAGATAGACACCAAACCAATGCCCACTACAATAGTGCAGGTCTACATGCCTACCAGATTCAGCGGATGATGAGGAAGTCGAAAGAATATATGAAGAGATAGTAGATTTAATACAATATGCAAAAGGTGACGGGAATCTAATAGTGATGGGAGACTGGAATGCAGTGGTCGGCCAAGCAATAGAAGGTAATGCAGTAGGAGAATTCGGATTGGGACAAAGGAACGAAAGAGTAAGTCGGCTGGTTGAATTCTGCTCCAATCACAATTTATTCCTTGCTAATACTTGCTTCAAACACCACAAACGACGGCTGTATACATGGACGAGACCTGGAGACACTGGAAGATACCAAATAGACTTCATTATGATTAGGCAGCTATTCAGAAACCAGGTGTTGGATTGCAAATCTTTCCCAGGAGAAGACGTGGACTTTGATCACACCTTGTTAGTCATGAAATGCTGTCTGAAGTTGAAAAAATTGAAGAAGGGAAAGGAATCCAGTGAGATGGCATCTAGACAAGTTGAAATAAAAGAGTGTGAAGTATTGCTTCAAGGAACATGTTGCGCAAGGACTAAATGGAAAGTCTGAAGGAAACACAGTAGGAGAAGAATGGACAGCCATGAAGAATGAGGTCAGTGGGGATGCTGAAGAGATGTTAGGAAGAAAAGAAAGAGCAACTAATACTCAATGGATAATTCAAGAGATACTAGACCTGATCGATGAACGATGAAAATACAGAATGCAAAAAGTGAAGAAGGTAGAAAAGAATACAGGCGACTTAAGAATGAAGTGGATAGGAAGTGCACGGCAGCTAAGGAAGAATGTCTGAAAAGAAGACAAAACAGAAAGATGGCAGGAACATATCCAATAGTTGTATCAAGGTAATGACGCAGATAATCTGGTTCTGGAACAAGAAGAGGCTGTTGATGCTGATGAACTAGGTGACCCAATTTTGAGGCCAGAATTCGACAGAACTTTGAGAAACCTATATAGGAACAAATCACATGGAATTGATGAAATTCCTTCCAAATTACTGGCAGCTTTCGGAGAAACCAGCATGGTGATGTTATTCCATTTAATGTGCAAGATATATGAGACAGGAGAAGTGTTATCCGATTTTTTTTTGCTAGGGGCTTTACGTCGCACCGACACAGATAGGTCTTATGGCGAAGATGGGATAGGATAGGCCTAGGAGTTGGAAGGAAGCGGCCGTGGCCTTAATTAAGGTACAGCCCCAGCATTTGCCTGGTGTGAAAATGGGAAACCACGGAAAACCATCTTCAGGGCTGCCGACTGTGGGATTCGAACCCCCTATCTCCCGGATGCAAGCTCACAGCCGCGCGCCTCTACGCGCACGGCCAACTCGCCCGGTATATCCGATTTTTGGCAGACTGTTGTTTTATCTATTCCCAAGAAAGCCGATACTGACAAGTGTGAAAACTACCGCACCATTAATTTAGTATCTCACGCCTGCAAAATTCGAACACGAATTATTTACAGAAGAATGGAAATACAAGTCGAATCTTAGTTGGGAGAAGATCAATTTGGCTTCAGAAGAAGTGTAGGAACACGTGAAGCAATCATGACTTTACGTCTGATCTTAGGGGATCAAATTAAGAAGGACAAGCCCACATACAAGGCGTTCGTAGATCTAGTAAAGGCATTTGATAATGTTCATTGGACCAAACTATTTGAGATTCTGAAGGTAATCGGGATCATGTAGCGGGAAAGAAGAATTGTCTACAATTTATATAAAAATCAGTCTGCGGTGATAAGAACAGAGGGCTATGAAAAGGAAGCAGTGATCCAGAAAGGGGTGAGGCAAGGGTGCAGATTCCCCCCACCCCTCCTTTTCACTGTTTAAATAGAACAGGCAGTAAAGAAAATAAAAGAAGAATTAGGAAAGGGAATCACAATCCAAGGAGAGGAAATCAAAACCCTGAGATTTACAGATGGAATGGCGTATGGCTTTTAGTGCCGGGAGTGCCCAAGGACAAGTGCGGCTCGCCAGATGCAGGTCTTTTGATTCGACGCCCGTACGCGACCCGCGCGTCGTGATGAGGATGAAATGATGATGAAGACGACACATACACCCAGACCCAGTGCCAGCGGAATTAACCAATTATGGTTAAAATTCCCGACCCTGCCGGGAATCGAACCCGGGACTCCTGTGGCCAAAGGCCAGCACGCTAACCATTTAGCCATGGAGCCGGACAGATTTACAGATGATCTGAGATTATTTGAGACCGCAGATGATCTGGAGAAGTTGTTGAATGGTATGGATGGAGTCTTGAGTAAGGAGTACAAGATGACAATAAACAAGTCCAAAACAAAAATAATGGACTGCAGTCGTGCGAAGTCAGATGATGCAGGAAATATTAGATTAGGGAATAAAGTCTTAAAGGAAGTGGACGAATATTGTTACTTGGGTAGTAAAATAACTAACGATGACAGAAGTATGGAGGACATAAAATGCAGGTTAGCACAAGCAAAGAAGGCCTTTCTTAAGTAAAGAAATTGCTCACCTTGAACATTGATATAGGAATTAGAAACATGTTTTTGAAGACTTTCGTTTGGAGCGTGGCATTGTATGGAAGTGAAACATGGACTATAGCTCGCTCAGAAAGAAAGAGAATAGAAGCTTTTGAAAAGTGGTGTTACAGAAGAATGCTGAAGGTGAGATGGATATATTGAATCACGAATGAAGAGGTACTGAATCGAATTGGTGGGGAGAGATCGCTGTGGCTAAATTTGACGAGAAGAAGAGATAGAATGATAGGACACATCTTAAGACACCCAGGACTTGTGCAGTTGGTTTTTGAGGGAGGTGTAGGGGGCAGGAACTGTAGGGGTAGACCAAGGTATGAATATGACAAGCAGATTAGAGCAGATCTAGGATGCAGCAGTTATGTAGAAATTAAAAAGTGAGCTGAGGATAGGGTGGCATGGAGTAGTGCATCAAACCAGTCTATTGAAAACAAACAATAACGTTGTCTGTTAACGAATATATAACTTCGTACACAACCGGGCTATCCATGAACTTCCATATCGTGTTTCGAAGAATTATATTGTCAGGTTTCCGTTATGTCGACAAAACAAACAAACAAACAAACAAACAAACAAACAAACAAACAAACAAACAAACAAACAAACAAACAAACAAACAAACAAACAAACAAACAAACAAACAAACAAACAAACAAAAAATCAAACATACAAACAATAAAACAAACGAACAAACTAACAAACAAACTAACAAACAAACATAGAAACAAACAAACAAACAAACAAATAATGACTGTGGGGAAAGGACTCCCCCAACACCGTACCACTTTCGATGCCGTTTAAGTCATAGTTCAGGCCCAGTCGGAATGGAGGTTGAGAAAGGTTGAAAAAAGGAATGTCCAAAATGAATGAGACTATGGATGTATGTGTTATATTCCAGCATAGCTCTCAACTAAAAGTGGAGCACACATGACTTACTATATTATCTGGAAAAAATATTACGTGGGATAAGACACCCCTAGCACCCCTGGCGGAGGGGATTATACTAAAAAAATAATCGAAAACGATGAATATTACTGCGGAATTCATTGTTTTTGGGGTCGCTTAGATAAACACTGACACTCCGGATGCCTTTAAGTTGAAGGTCAAACCCCATCACAGCTCTCAACCAAACTCGGTACGGATATGAGTTACTATCTTGAAAAGATACCGTAGGGGTAAGGCACCCCTGGGGGAGAAGTGACATGTAAAATAATCGAAACAGCCGATATTAGTGTCGAATACACAGTTTCTGGCGTCACTGAGATGAATAGTGGCACTCGGGATGTCGTTTAAGTCCAAGTTCAGCACCCATCGGCATAGCGATTCAGAAGGGTGATAAAGAAAATGTGCAAATTCGCCGAGATTAAAGTTTCTTTACACAGTTTTCGGTGTCGCTCGGCTGATTTATGACAGTTCCAGCGACAGTTGGAATCATGTATATCATATCTATAATGCGACGCGTAAATACATTACGTTATAACTTATTTTTATTATTTGTTTGAAAGGATCAACTACTTCCCAGACTGTCTGGGCTTCCAGAAGGAAATACCTTAAGCCGAAACAAAATAATCTTGAGCTAGAACGTACAAGTGTACACATAAAAATTTAAAAATTTACAGAAGAGTTAATAAACAATCAATCAACGTCACAATTAAGAAAACTTACAAAAATAAAACACTTAAAATAAGCAATAAAAATCCTAAAAGTAAAAGGCGTGGAAGAGTAAATTAAATTTTAGATAAACGTGTGTGAAATATCTTCCAGAATAGCTCTCAACCAAACTTCGTACAAATAAGAATTACTATCTCGAATAGATACTGGAGGAGTAAAAAAACCTTCCAGCAAACCTAATGACGTAGAAGAAAAATAAAACACGACCGATATTAGCGTCGAATCCATAGTTTTCCTGGTCGCTGAGTTATATTGGGGCACACTGGATGCCGTTTAGTACCAGTTCCGCTGCGTAGGCATGGCTAAAAGTGATGATGAAGAAAATGTTCAAAAACTTACCAAGATTAACTTGATTAACGAGAAGAAAATCATCTATAAGACTTGAAATTAAACACAAAAGTAACTTCTAAAACTACAAAATAGATCTTAATCAGTCAACGTCATAATAACGAAATCTACACAGGCAGATCTACTAAGGCATTATTAGCAATTTTGTTTAAACAGAAATTCAGATAAAATTCCATTCTTGTATTCTCTTCCCACATAATTAATAGGCAATAAAATGCCTAAAGGAAAGAATAAAATGCCCGGGCAGCGCCGGGTAATAGTGAATACATCCCATCACATAGGATTGGTGTTAGGAAGGGCATAAAGTCGTAAAACTGAGCCAAATCCATGCCATGTACCGACCGTAATAAATGAGGAATTAAGCCAGGAAGCAGAAGAAAAGATTGGATCACAGTAAAGTCAACGGAGTATGCATTTCAAAGCAAATAGTTATGAGTTCATCCAGTTCGGTAACACATGCAGCAATTTCGTCGTTAAGGCGCTCGTGAGTAATGCATTTCGATTTTCTGATATCCGTCAGTAGGATCTTTCGCATGAGTTCACTCTTCGTAATTAAATGTCAACTGATCGCGCTCAGTTATCTAACAACACATGAGCTCCCCACGAAATACACACTGGAGGCAGTCTGAAAACACTCCATGGAAATACAAGATAGCAGAGAAACCTAATTAACAGCGAATAACGTATACCATCAGATAATGTAGAAGGAAACAGTTAATTTACAAATATTCCATTACCACCGCACGTAGTTCATCAAGTTTCAGGTCTGACGTACTAGAGTGGATTTGTTGGCGTGTGCCGTAATTCATTCAAAATTACCACACGTTCTCATAGCCTATGACGTCCCAACGCGTCGCGAATTTCAAGTTCCACCACAGTGAAGACGAATGGCTATCTTCAGTTCTCAACTCAACCTCCAGTCTTAGTTGAATTCACGCTCTCCGTCAGACTAATGGAGGAGTGAGCTTTTAACACATTGTTGTCCGGGCGCACGCTACTCCATTCTTTCCTGTGGACCGGCAACAGAAGCACACCTAGCATGAGAAGTAGAATGAAATACACTGACTGACAGAGCAAATGCAGCACCAAGAAGGAGTGGTCAGAACTTTATGCCAATTGCAGGGTAGACTGACGTCACTGAGGTATGCTCATGATGTGAAATGCGCCGCTGTGCTGCGCACGTAGCGAACGATAAATGGGACACGGCGTTGGCGAATGGCCCACTTCGTACCGTGATTTCTCAGCCGACAGTCATTGTAGATCGTGTTGTCGTGTGCCACAGGACACGTGTATAGCTAAGAATGCCAGGCCGCCGTCAACGGAGGCATTTCCAGCAGACAGACGACTTTACGAGGGGTATGGTGATCGGGCTGAGAAGGGCAGGTTGGTCGCTTCGTCAAATCGCAGCCGAGCCGATACCCATAGGGATGTGTCCACGGTGCAGCGCCTGTGGCGAAAATGGTTGGCGCAGGGACATGTGGCACGTGCGAGGGATCCAGGCGCAGCCCGAGTGACGTCAGCACGCGAGGATCGGTGCATCCGCCGCCAAGCGGTGGCAGCCCCGCACGCCACGTCAACCGCCATTCTTCAGCATGTGCAAGACACCCTGGCTGTTCCAATATCGACCAGAACAATTTCCCGTCGATTGGTTGAAGGAGGCCTGCACTCCCGGCGCCCGCTCAGAAGACTACCATTGACTCCACAGCATAGACGTGCACGCCTGGCATGGTGCCGGGCTAGAGCGACTTGGATGAGGGAATGGCGGAACGTCGTGTTCTCCGATGAGTCACGCTTCTGTTCTGTCAGTGATAGTCACCGCAGACGAGTGTGGCGTCGGCGTGGAGAAAGGTCAAATCCGGCAGTAACTGTGGAGCGCCCTACCGCTAGACAACGCGGCATCATGGTTTGGGGCGCTATTGCGTATGATTCCACGTCATCTCTAGTGCGTATTCAAGGCACGTTAAATGCCCACCGCTACGTGCAGCATGTGCTGCGGCCGGTGGCACTCCCGTACCTTCAGGGGCTGCCCAATGCTCTGTTTCAGCAGGATAATGCCCGCCCACACACTGCTCGCATCTCCCAACAGGCTCTACGAGGTGTACAGATGCTTCCGTGGCCAGCGTACTCTCCGGATCTCTCACCAATCGAACACGTGTGGGATCTCATTGGACGCCGTTTGCAAACTCTGCCCCAGCCTCGTACGGACGACCAACTGTGGCAAATGGTTGACAGAGAATGGAGAACCATCCCTCAGGACACCATCCGCACTCTTATTGACTCTGTACCTCGACGTGTTTCTGCGTGCATCGCCGCTCGCGGTGGTCCTATATCCTACTGAGTCGATGCCGTGCGCATTGTGTAACCTGCATATCGGTTTGAAATAAACATCAATTATTCGTCCGTGCCGTCTCTGTTTTTTCCCCAACTTTCATCCCTTTCGAACCACTCCTTCTTGGTGTTGCATTTGCTCTGTCAGTCAGTGTATAAATACATGGAACTTTTAAATGACATCAAAATGACCTTTAAATGGTTCTAGGACTCTGTTTTCATTCTTATTTGTCCATCCATCAACCTCACTGTCCTTACTATCACTGGCAAATTCACTCGTATTATTGTCGCCGTCAACAGACTCGTCTGAACTGAGTGTCGCATTTTCACTTCCGCGCGTATATTTCGATGTTGATGGACACATATCTTGAAAATCACTAGTACTTACATGTTCGCGATCACTAGGAACATCAAATAAACTATCAGCATGCAATTCTCCAAATATTTCATCATCGTTCGAGCTGTCTTTGCTACAGCGCGCCATGCTGGCACCTGACGATACACTCGGTCACTCGGTACTGAGTGTTATGAAACCACACCTCCTGTGCATTGTCAAGAAAATAATATATCTATCTAAATCCCGATCAACAAAGATTTCAGTTAGTAAACAACACGAAATATTTTGATTAATAAACGGCGGAGAGGATAAAATCACTCAAGAATGAAGCAATGTGATAAAACGTTAATTTACGTAGCCGGTCGCCCGCGCACCAATACGAAACGACGTTAATTAACGTAGCCCGTCATTAATGTGTTAATGACAGCATTGCTGCTCTCTATGAATCCACTACCTCATTTCTCTCCGCTGGATGTAGTGTGAAACATCTTATTTTCTGCATATTCTTCTTCGCTGTGTGTTAGGAACTTGCTACTGGAGACCTACGTGTTAACTGCCTTCAGCGCCGCCAACAACCTCTAAACTAATCGTGGGATAATAGGTTACGTTCTAAAGATAATAATAATAATAATAATAATAATAATAATAATAATAATAATAATAATAATAATAATAATAATACTAAAAGTGCTATTAATGGTTTGTTATTATCATAAACAAATACTATATTAAATTACTCATGGTGCCTGGTCCTTCGCATTAGAAACAAGAATCTTGTGCGAAAGATTGGTGGCCTGCGTAGTCGAAGCAGTAAAGGTATGCTCGGTTCACGTAAATGGACGTGGAAGTTGAAAAATTTAGAAACAGGACTCTCCCATTGCTGGAGATGTAGATGGCCCTAGATTTCACCCAGCCTACATCAGAAATGAGCGCAAAGTAATTTTATACGGGCAAAGGCAGCCGCGTATACAACTAACCACTCTATCCTACTTAGCGCCAAATTTTCACTTTTCAGAGAGATTTCACGGTCTCTACGATGGTGACTTTACTTTGCATAAAGATAGAATAATAAACATTTTTGGTCTTTATTCCGTAGAGACAAGCAGACCTAAATGTAAACACGTTAACAAATTGTGGGTTTTGATAAGCTTGGGGCATTATTTCATAATCCGAAGTACGGTAGGGCAACCAATAACAAAGTCACGCATAAAATTCACAAACAGTAATTAAATGCTCAGTTTTGTTAGTGAAAATGCTCCAGACATCTTATATGGAGCTACAAAACTAACATGAATGAATATAGAGGAAAAACGAGTAAACTACAGACCTGCGACTTAACAGAATATTTTTCTTACAAGTGAAACTGTAAGTTGGAGACACTTTTTCTGTGTATTTACCCTCCTATTTTCTTATTGGCAACAAATAGATTTATGGCTCCTAGAACCAAAGTTTTCTCTGTCATGAAATTAGGGATTTGGATCATATAGAAAACAACCAGAAATTGCAGTAGCTTCCTTGGTAGACGTTGTATCAATTGTATAACTAAAATATAAGAAGACTTTACTGTTAAGTTCACAACATTACCTTTGTTACCATGGCTCACTCTCGTTATAGAATACATTTCAACTATGAACAGTTCGAACCCCACTGTCGGCAGCCCTGAAAATGGTTTTCCGTGGTTTCCCATTTTCACACCAGGCAAATGCTGGGGCTGTACCTTAATTAAGGCCACGGCCGCTTCCTTCCCACTCCTAGCCCTTCCTTGTCCCATCGTCGCCATAAGACCTATCTGTCGGTGCGACGTAAAGCAACTAGCAAAAAAAACAAAAAAAAAAACGATGTACAAATATCTCATGGATGACGGAGCAAGTGACATTCCGCGACAGAAGAAATAACAGGGGATCTACGGTTTTATTGAAATGAAGAACTTCCTGTCTATATTTATAGACTGAGAAAAATAGTGTACGTGGTGGAACGGTTTATTGAGGAAACGGGAAACGTGTAAGTGCTTGTGATGAATCTCATGTAAATAACGTGTCTGCCTGAAGAAACACTGTTAAGTCTCACCTATAAAATATTCTCTCACTGGAGTTCTACCGGGCGCATGTTTCATAGATAAACCCGTTACGCAGTACCAAAGAATATCCACAAAATAAATTAAAGCAGGATTTTAAAAACGCCTGGTTGAATACCAACTCGGCTATGTTTTGACGTCCGGCTACGCGCATTATGCTATTAGTTACGCCAAGCTGAATTCGACCACGGATGACAATCATTATAAATATATTACTTCTGTTATAAAGATCCCTTAATATACGCGAAAACCGAGCCAGTACGTATGACTGAGGTATCAACCGACATGTTTTCATTCCGGTTTGACTAATTTAGATGCTGCTTTGTTTTAATAAAAATTTTGGACAAAAGAAAGAAATAGAAGGAAAGGAGGAAGAAAATTATCCCCAAAATACACTCCGTTCCTGCATCGCTTTTCGAGGACTTACCCGAATACGATTTTTTTGCTAGGCGCTTTACGTCACACCGACACAGATAGGTCTTATGGCGACGATGGGATAGGAAAGGCCTAGGAGTTGGAAGGAAGCGGCCGTGGCCTTAATTAAGGTACAGCCCCAGCATTTGCCTGGTGTGAAAATGGGAAACCACGGAAAACCATCTTCAGGGCTGCCGATAGTGGGATTCGAACCTACTATCTCCCGGATGCAAGCTCACAGCCGCGCGCCTCTACGCGCACGGCCAACTCGCCCGGTGAATACGATTTTTGCCGAAATGGCTTTGTTCTGGGAGCTCACCATAAAGGATATTTTGAACCCAAATTGGAGATTGTGGCTTTATCATTTCGGGAGATACGTCCCCATATGTGAGGTGGATAATCGAAAAAATATTTTATACCCGATTTTCCCCTTTTATTTCCGCTCGACGACTTCTTACAAAAAATAAAGATGCAATTTTCGGATTCTGCGTGCCAAAATAAACGTGACTTCGCTGAAAAGTGTTTTTCTAAAGTAATAATCCCGAATTTCGTAGATTTTGCACATCGATCCGAATTTGGGGGCTCATAACATCGAAGCGCTTATTTAATTTCAACGTTTTTAGTGTCGTCTTGAATCCATTTCCTCTATATTTCAGATGATGTAATTTCAATTGTTTCGATCTAGTCCCTGGTATTTCTGAAAATACGTTGTATCAGTTTCCTTCGATCCATCTAAAATGATCGCGCTGTGTCATTTCGTTCGGTGAATTTTTTAAAACTTAACGCCGTTCCAACGTCTAGTTGAATTTCACCACGGATGCATTCATAATGCATATATTCTTTTTGTTGTATAGATCCCTTCTACGCGAAAACCGAGTCAATACGTATAATTGAACTATTGTCGAACCTGATTTCCAATCTTTGACCTGGTCAGGGATGTAATGAATGAACCACATATACAGGCTATTATTACAATGGGGTCGCATTTCCAAAGTGATTTATTAATGACTGATAAATGCTATTAAATGATAATGTAGTAGTATATTTATTATTTCTCCAGATTGTACAGTTTTTCAACCAAATTAATCTTAACGGAGAAATAAAAGAGAGAACAACCCAAAAGGAAAACATAGAAAGCAACCCACAATACAATCGAAACAAGATGTGAATAATGAAAAACCCTATTGAATAAGTCTTCGGCAACACGGAAAACAAGGAAAAAAAACAAAAAAAAAAAGCTAACTATAGCAGTCCCTACAATGGACGTGTGTCCGAGCGGCGAGCCCTTGGTCAGCTGACCGAGTCTTCCAACATATTCAGGCAGCCGAGCTTTGCCCAAAGAGGATAGAATAGAATAGAGATGAAACTCAATGATAAATTTCGGTACCAAGCCACTCGGCGCTAGTAGTTTCAGTCTCCCATCAGAGATAGCGACACAGTGCGCATTTTGTGCACTATCTTACTGCTATTATCAACAGATAGCGCAGAGAAGAGACATCCGGCGCAGTGACGTACATCCGGGTATGCTTACAGCTCCTCCCCCTCCTTTCCCCTGCCCCTCCTCCCGCCTTTCCCCTGCCCCTCGCCCCCCCCACCCGTCGATGATAATAATAATGCAGTTCTAGTACTTCCATGCCCAATACATTGTAATTCATGTATTTTTATTTCCAAGTACTTACTATGTTGTAAGTAATGATCTGATACCCCTAGTTCGTATAGCATACTATTTTACTGAGACCATAACTGTTGTGTTGTATACAAGGAACTTGGTATACAGTGACACAACATAAAGTTTATTGTTTCAATGATTTGATACAATATATATAAGAAATACAATTGAATTCTTCTTGAAACTTGTTTGAATGCACGCAGTTCATGTTGAAATTAAATCTTAAATTGAATGTTTGTTGCATATGTACAATTATACAATATGAGAGTTCTATATACTCTTAGTTCTATCTTGAGGAGATAGTCTGTTTCACTAATAAATTGTCCTGATAGTCGAAAACTATCTTCTGTGAAATTACAAGCGTAACTTGTAGAGAGAGGCAGAATGCTGGTACTAGGTTTATACTTGCAAGGAACTTGCATTAATTTATTCAAATAGCAGAATGATAAGGTGGACGTCGGAGCACTGGTGAGGACTAAAGGGAGTAGCAGAATGCTATACTCGGGGCTCGACTTGGCTACGGGGATCAGGATAATGAGGCAATTTTCAGAGGTGAGACCTCGCGGCCAGCAATTTGTCCACCTGTTCAAAACACGTTTTTAAGAGGAATGCCTCCGTGTTTGACTTGTGGTCTGGTCGTCGAACATTGGGGTAATCCTGGAGAGGCTCGGAACTAAGCTCCTTATATATCGCTGGCTGACGTCATCGGTGAGCGTGCCAGGCGCAGTAAAGACACCTCGTAGCTGCTCGAAACTTCGGTGCTGCGGCGGGTTGCGGAGCTTGTAGGCGCAGAGCTTGCAATGCGGAGGACACACACAACAATAACCACACACCTCAAAGCAGCTTTAACTTCAAATTAATGATTGACACATTAAAACAAAGCTGATATTATAACAAATAAGAAATCCCTTCGAAAGCAAGACAGCAGAGCACACCATATGCAAGAGAATGGGGTATCACATAAATATCCAAGTACCACAAGAAAATAAAAATAACAGAATTAAATGCATGGAGACAGGATATATATACAACTACATTAATAGAACCATTCAGCTTTCAGCCCCTGATGTGTACCCAAACAGGAAATACAGGATTTCAGGAGGACTGGCGAAGATATATTTCAAATAAACAAGCACAAAGAACAAAGATTTACAGCACAAGCACATGAGCACTTGGAATTCAAACAACACAAATACCGTAGCATCATGGGAACAATCGCTTAAAATCGATATAAGTTCCAGCAAGGTTAATCGATTGGGTAAAGTCGAATTCGATGCAATCCAGCAATATTATTTCCACAATGCTTGACGTTATATGACTAATTAATTTGTTAGAAGGTCCCACTGATTGAGGTTAGACTTGACATACTTGAAATACTTCACTTCGAGACAAACTGCCTTTAATTATTAACATCGCTCATTTCATGCTTACTTGGGTGCCATCTACAGAACCTGTATATAACTATCTACACGTTATGAGTGACCTCCAGCGCCATCTAAAATGGGAGACTGAAACTACCTGAAGCTAGTTATAGATTGGAACCATGAGCCCCATTAGACTTTCACCCGGATGGCCCTCCCATAGGACGCCGCTCGTGCACACCCATTATCTCCCCCCCCCCACTCTGCTATCCAGCAGTGTGAGGATATTAATTCTCTGCTTATCTCGTCACTCCCTGTTGACCCATCTTCTCAGCAACACACTTGCTACGATCGGAACAACATTATATACATCTACCTCATTCCACTCTACTAATTTCAGTTTCTTTTAACTTCTTAATGCAGCGTTTTTTGATAGCCTCTAAAAACTTGTTTAAGTTTCCAGGTTCTTTCCACTCTCTCGCTATCCAGTTAATAATCTTCCGGTCATTGTCCAACACTTTCGTGGCTTCCAATTGTCCCTCGCTCATGAATTTCTCTCTCTTCGCACGAGTTCCCTTACATGCTATTAACAAATGTAACTCCTCCCTTGCCTCTTCACACAATAAACAAATTGAGTTGTCGTTCATACTTGTCCACCCTTTATTTCTGTGAGAACCCAACATCCACCAAATGGTTGCTCTTCTCTCTAATCTGTTCACATTATCTATTCTTACACTTACTATTTGTTTGATTTTAATAAACATCTTTAAGGACGCTCTTCTCCCGCAATCAGTCTCCAGCTCCTGTTCCTTTTTAACGTGTTCCTCCAACAAACTGCATTCCTTCTTTCCCAATTCATCCCCCAATAAAATCCTAACCCCAACCTCTCAATGATATTCTTCACCTTGTCAACCCAATAGTCTCCAAAAGAACTCTTCATTTGGTGCCGGTAGACCGTTTGCAGGAGCAGACCGCCTTCTCCCGTTACCAACCTTCTCCAGTACCCCAACACTCTCTTCATGATACCAACCTCTAAGCACGCATTACACATGACTCTCACCGCTGCGTTAGCCGTACAATTTGGGAGGTCCAATACAATTTTTCCAAATCTACTAACAATCTGATTTAATATAATACAATCCTTTTCAACTCCCCATATTTCTGCTCCATATAACACTCTACTTAGAACCACTGTTTTACATACCATTTCCTGAATTTTGTAATCGACCCGTGGGAATTTATTTTCCAATATTCTTATAACTGAAAGTGCTGCTATCCCCGTCCACTTACTTGATTAATTTGTTCGGACCATTTGCCATTCCTACTTATACAAACCCCCAAATACTCGTATTTGTCTCCTCTATTACCTCCCCATTTATCACCCAATGCTTCTTTGTCTTCCCATTCCTGCTTTTCCTACATACCATTACCTTTTTCTTAGTATTATTTACTCTCAACGACCACTTCCTGGCGTAATCCGCAACCTTATTTAAATTTCTCTGTAATCCTCCCCCCGTCAACGTCATCAATAATACATCGTCTGCAAATATAATATAAGACCAGGGATCTCTATATCACCCAATACAGGACTCGCCCACTCTCTCCCATGCCCTTCTAAATATATCATTGATAAAGATCAAAAAAGAGTGGGAGATAATTTACAGCCCTGTTTTAAACCTACACTTGATTCGATTAGACAACTTACAACCCCTTCTTCTAATCTTATACTACAGTACAATTCCTCATATATGGCCTCAATAGCCCATCTCATCTTTTTGTAAATTCCCACCCTACCCACTCTCAAGCAGCGCCTTCCTACTAACTGTGTCGAATGCCTATTCAAAATCCACCGCTGCTATATACACACCTTGCTTCCTTCCTCACATAGTTATCAATCATTGCCTTCACATTATCCAGTGTTCTACGTCCCTTCCTGAACCCACTTTGGTAGATCGATAAAATAGACCACTCTTCCACCCATTTCTTCAGTCTATTCGCTAATACACCCGTGTACACCTTACTCAACGCATCTAATAGAGTTATGCCCCTATAGTTACTGGGGTTGCTCCTCGCTCCTTTCTTTTTATATATAGTGCATGTGATACCTTTTTGCCACTCTTTCGGAAAATTGGTACCTTCGAACACCTTGTTAAATAACTTCACTATACACTCCCTGATCTTATCATTCTTTATCACTTCTTTACAAAATACATTTGTTATTCCGTTCCTACCCCCAGCTGTTCTATTTTTAGCTTTGCCTATCATTTCCAATACCTCTTTCCCTGATATTCCTTTGTCCAACTCATAATTCCCTACTTCCAACCTCCACCCAATCGCCTCCATCCCTCTATCCCCCTTCCATCTATCCTCCCCTCCTAACAGTTAAAGGAAATATTCCATCCATATTTCGTAATCAATTTTAGGTTTACTATCCCTCCTCTGTCCCCTATTAATTTTGTTAATTCTCTCCATACCTTTTCCCCTTTCTTACTTTTGCATTCCCTATTGATCGCCCCCACTTGTTCCTTTTTCCATAACTTTTTCCTTTCTATTATCTTGGCCTTGTATTCCCTCCTCAGTCTACAAAACCTTTCCCTTTCTTCTCCCCCTCCATGCTTCCTAAAGTCTTTCAGCGCCCTTAGAACTTCTCAATCCCTTACATTCACTATCGAACCACACCTCTGTCTCCTCTGCCCTTTTCCCCCTATGACGTATCACCTCTGCTACCCTCTTAATGGGGTATTCCACTAGCTCTAAGGCCCTGTCTACATTATTACATCTCAGTGCTACTTCGCACCCTACATTAATAATTTGAAATTCATTTTGTAAATACTCATCACGTCTTGTTTTAGTCTCCTCTGTCCTATTATATTTAACGAGACTCATGCCCTTTTCTCTATCACTCGTTCCTTTTCCCAACCTATCCCCATGTTCCCCAGGTTTATAGATATCGGGGCATGATGAGATTCGGCCCAGTTAATCACTTCCATTTTATTTATGTTCTCCAACATTTCCTCCGAGCTGATTAGCAATAAATTTCATTCCCTCCTTGTTTTGTGATATATGTCAATTCCCCCTCGTTATCACCCGTCCACCATCCATTCAGAATTTATAAATTGCTTGCCGAACATAATTCAAGCAGTTTCTGCCCATACCAATTTATTCCCTTACCTTTACTCCTTCTTTCACTCCTTCTGATTCCTTTCACCGCTTTATTATATAAGGGGCTTAAGTTCGCTATTCTTGCATTCCAGTCGCCCATCAATATCATCCCCGCTTCTTCGTATTTCTCCTTTATCCCACTAATTTCCACTACCAGTTCTTCAAAGAAACTATCATTTGCATATACAGAACCACTGGGGTGGTTGTATAAAAACGCCAGGCATACCTCTTTCGGCTCGCCCCCACCTAGGTCAACCCTCACCCAAATCACCCCTTCCACCTGATTGTCTAAAACTTAAATCCTGTCGCATATTTCTTCCTTTATTAGAAATTTTATTCCACCAGGATATCTTTCCCTCCTCCCCCGTTTTTCTTAGTTATATTCCTTACCACAAACCCTATCCAGGTCAAACTCCTTTCTTCTTCTAGCCATATCTCCAAAAGGGCCACAGTGTCAAAGCTCTCCACTACTTTTATCACTCCCCCGTTTCCCAATTTACTTAGAACCCCCTCAATAATTACAAATCCTATTTTCCAATATAGTTATTTATTCCCCTCTCCATCTTCTACCCTTCCACCCTTAAATTTATGTCCTTCTGTTGTGTTGATCATTCTACTTCTCGTCACTCTCGCTCCTTCTCTTTTAACTACCCCTTCTTCCTTTTTATTCATTTTGGCACTCTCCTTACTGTTCTTGTCATCCTTCCCTTTGTTTTTCTTACCCCATAAGTCTTTTAAGCTTAGTCTCCTTCCTCTACCCAAACCTTTTCGTCGTCTTCTTTCTTCTCCTTCCACAGCTCCACTTGCGTGAGACAGCATCAACCCCTCCTCACCCGGTGATCTACTCGATGCTCCTTCCTCATCTGGGCACTGGACTTCGCTCACTTCGTCACAGTTATTCACTACTGCCTCAGCACACTCTGCGCTTGTTTCGACTTTCGTTTCACCTTCACCCGCCACTTGCTCGCTAACCTGCTGATGTCTGTCATCCATTTCCTGGAGCTTTTTCACTCCCCACACACGTGACCACCGGCCGTCTCCAACTACCAACCGACGATCTCTAATATGTGCTCTCAAACATAGTTTTCTCGCTAACCAAGGATGTTTTTTCAGAATTATCAGCTCTTTAATTGCTTCACTGCCAATATCACTCTTCAACCATATTTCCTCCCCTTTTAAATTTCCTGCGTTCCTTAGCACAATATCCGCCATCAGGGTGGATAATAGCGACACTTTAATGGGCTATTTCCCTTCCTTCTCCCCACTCTGTAAACATCATCAATGTCAACCTCGCTGAAATTTATCTTCATTTTGTTTTGTACCACGTCCACCACTTTATACACTAAGTCCACTTTATTTTCTCCGGCCCCTTCTTGTATTCCTTAAATAAAAATGTTTTTCCTTCTTCTTTCCTGCTTACCATGAATTCTTTCCATCTTCACCTTTACCAGCTCCTCCTCCAAATTTTTGACCTTCTTTCGTAGTATTTCTCCCTCTTCTCTGTTGTTCTCCACCTTCCCCTTTAGATCTTTCATCTCCTCCTTGATGCATTGCTTGATATCCTCAGTCTGTTTCGTTAACAGATCCCGCACATGGTCTGCCTGACAAGCCTCCTTCACCAGCTCCTTTATTGCCTCCATTTCTTCCCAACCAAGAGTGCCCACATTGCCTTGTCCTGGTCCTGGGTTCGTCTCCACTCCCCCTATCATTAGCAACACTGCCACCACTACTGCTACAGGCAGAGCTGCCATTAACCCCTCTTTCATATCCTTCGTCTTCTTATCGTTTAAGTCATCTACTCTGCCAACTTCCTATCGCAGCTCTGTATTGTTGCACAGTGTTCCCCATTACGCAGCACTCACTCAGCACATCCGTTCCGTCCACTAGCTTATTCAAGACTGTTGAAATGATAATGGAGAGTGTTTATGGAATGAAAGATGACAGGGAAAACTGGAGTACTCGGAGGAAAACCTGTCCCGCCTCCGCTTTGTCCAACACAAATCTCACATGGAATGACCGGGATTTGAACCACGGAATCCAGCGGTGAGAGGCCGACGCGCTGCTGTCTGAGCCACGGAGGCTCTATTGGTATATATTTATATATAAAATATAAATCTGAAAATGTTCGAATTACTCGAAATGCATGGATTTGGAAACCGACGACCCGATTTTGACCATTTTAGTGTCGTCGAATCGCGCTTCACGCCGTCTGCGTTAGTAGATGGGTTTCGTAACACAGTTCTTGAGAAAATGAAAAAATGAGCAAAGTGAGAGAGCTGCACACGGAATTACTAGTAAATATTATTTATGTTATAAAGATCCATTAATATACAAAAAAAAAAAAAAACAAAAAAAAAACTGAGTAAGTGCGTATGCATGACGTATCAGCCAGGACTCTGGTTTTGAGTCCCAATTTTGGAGAATCATAACTTCCAACGCCCTCATCTAATTTCGACATTCTTAGTGTCGCCTGCGAGCCCTTTTCTTCATCGTTTCGAAGAAGGAAGAATACTTGAAATTCGGTTAACGTGCAACAAGGAACAGACGAGTCTAAGAACATCCTCTTTTGGGCCTATTTCCCTCTTTTCTGACGCTTCGATCGAGTCGTCGATTTCCATGAAAATAGATTCTACTGACCTTTTGGCCTACCGAAACTACGTTATTCGGTTAAGTGGATTTTTTCGAACTTATAGCCATTACCATTCTCCCTTTTAGTTCTTTTCGACAAAAATATTAGTATTTTTCGAAATGGTGCAAATTCGGTATTCCCCCAATTCTTTCATGACCGGAACACGAATCCATAATCAGTTTTCCGAAAAATTCTTCTCATGTTTCCCCTGACACACCAATTCTCGCTATATCTTCACGAAAATGTAAATCCACAGCCTGTTTCCAGTTCCAAGCGGGTCAGGAATGGCAAGGACAGGAACTATGCCGCCTGCCAATGCCTGTCGCACTCCTCTGTGGCAATGATTAATAACTGGAAGACAAAATGAAATGATATTAGAGTGTGTTGCTGGAATGAAAGATGGCTGGAAAAACCGGAGTATCCGGAAAATCTTGTCCCGCCTCCGCTTTATCCAGCACAAATCTCATATGGAGTGACCAGGATTAGAACCGCGGAACCTAGCAGTAAGAGGCCGGCGCTCTGCAGCCTGAGCCACGGAGGCACGCTATATTTTTATACAGGATATTATATATAACTCTTAAAATTCATGGACTAGGAAACCGCCGGGAAGATTTTTACCGTTCCTTTGTCCTCGGGTGGGGTTTCACACTGTCTTAGTTAACTGACGGATTTTATAGTGCGATTCTCCACGTTTTTTTTAGCTATGCGCGGAAAACACCATTTTTGGCACCCGTTCGCTAGGTTTCCAAGCCCGTAGCGCTGTACGCGTCGGTCGCATCAGGGAACGGATGCACACAGGAGATTTATTTCTCTGATGGGTGTATTTTCCTTCCTATGCATTTTTAATTAGCTAAAGGTCCAGTTTTCTGGGTACCTGTCACTTTTCAAATGTACTTCTTTCTGGAATTTTTTTTACTGTTATACGTTCTCATTCAGTGCATTGATTTCTAATAAATTGTATCATTCCTTACTGTAATATTTCAGCAACTTAAACGTACCATGTCTAACATCATCATCATCATCATCATCATCATCATCTGTTTACCCTCTAGCTTCGGTTTTTCCCTCGGAATCAGCCTTGGATCCCACCTCTACCGCCTCAAGGGCAGTGTCCTAGAGCTTCAGACTCTTGGTCAGGGATACAGCTGGGGAGAATGACCAGTACCTCGCCCAGGCGGCCTCACCTGCTATGCTGAACAGAGGCCTTGTGGAGGGATGGGAAGATTGGAAGGGATAGGCAAGGAAGAGGAAAGGAAGTGGCCGTGGCCTTAAGTTAGGTACCATCCCGGAATTCGCCTGGATGAGAAGTGGGAAACCACGGAAAACCACTTCGAGGATGGCTGAGGAGGGAATCGAACCCGCCTCTACTCAGTTGACCTCCCGAGGCTGAGTGGACCCCGTTCCAGTCCTCGTACCACTTTTCAAATTTCGTGGCAGAGCCGGGAATCGAACCCGGACCTCCGGGGGTGGCAGCTAATCACACTAACCACTACACCACAGAGGCGGACCCATGTCTAACAAAAATAATAAAAATGAATAAAATATACAAACGAGGCGAAGTGCGAAACGTTCGCTCGCGTTTACCGGTGGCGTTATAGGAAGAGTTGCCTACACCGAGCGGACTTTTACAAAATTAAATTGCGACCAAGAAAACTCAGCGTGTTGAAAACTGGCATACCTAAGGACTCGGGAGACTGGTGCATTCGAATAACTCCACTGACTATCCTGGAAATGGTTTCCGTGGTTTCCTCATTTCAATGTCAAGCGAGTGCTGGGTGGTACGTTTCTAAAGGCAACGACCGCCTTATTCTGATTCTACCACAGAATTCCCTTCCTCGCATGTAGTAAATTTATTACTCGTCTCTTCAGGGCTACGTTGGGACTGAAGATAGCACTGCCATGGGAGAACAGTCTCCAGCTGACTCATCGCGGAACGTATGTACGCAACTCGTGAATTGCTTCCAGAGAAATGTTGTGCCATTCGTCATGCGAACAACACTCGGTTTCGTTAGCAATGGTGGGGGAGGAAATCTGTACTAGACACATCTGCTCTAAAACGAACCAGAGATGCTCAATAATGTACAAGTCGGGTGACTGGGCGGGCCAGGGGTGGTGAACAGAGCTAGCAGTATGAACTGGGGCATTGTGATCTTGGAAGACGGCGTCCTTGCAAGGGAACAACATCTGTACCATAGGATGGAAGTGATCACCTAAAATATCCACATAATTCTTGGCCGGAATAGATCCTTTGAGAGTGAGAAGAGGACCAATGGAATACCATGAAATTACGGTCCACACCATCACTGAGCCAGCTCCATGTTTAACGGTAGAATAAGAATATTTGGGCACCCAGCATGCATAAACCCAACCTGCTGTTGGAAACGAGATAAAAGTTGATTCATCAGTCATTTTTACTTTCTTCCAGTTACCGCTGGTTCATGTTGCATGGTATCGGTGTAATCTGCTTCGTGCTAACGCATTCTTGGTGGTAGTCAGAGGTTAGGAGATTTGCCATCCGATCGCGAATGTTCAGTTTGTGCAGCTCACGTTGGTCTGTGATCGCAAACACTGGTGGTCCGAGATGCTGATCGAGTCTTGACATCACTTGTATAGCATTTGATGTACGGTTCTTACTAACAATTGCCCGATCACTGACGATTGGATTTCGTCCACAATTACTCTTCACTCTTCGCTGATTATTATTATTATTTCGTATGGCAAAACAAGGATACATTATAAGTACATGTAAATACATATTTCTTAAATAAGTATGTGATTTACAAGTCAGCATTCAAAACTTAATGTCCAGACTTTTCAGCCAGTCCACTGCTTCTGTAGAGGCTCTATGTAATTCTTTAATGGATCCATTGAATCTTCTTTTTGGGCAGTCCGTAACAACGTGCTGGATGGTCTGAGGCACATTATCACAGTCGCAGAATGGGTCTTCAGATTTTCCCCACTTGTGAAGCCAGAATTTACACCTTCCATGGTTTGTTCTGATTCTGTTTAGAGATGTCCATTCCCTTCTCGGTAAGTTGAAACCAGGAGGAGCTCTACAAGAATGGTGGACTAAACCCAGGTGGTCTGGATTTGTAGAGGTCCATTCTTCGCGCCAAATCTCATCAGCATCAAAATGTGTTTCCAGGAGCTTCTCGCCTAACTTCCATGATGGGTTTCTGGACTTTAATCTCTTCGGTTTCTGAGGGTTGCAGTCCTGATGTAAGGGCAGTTGAGGGTTACTGCGACATTTCTGCCATTCTCTTACTAGAGCCAGTTCTCTTCGTATGTGAGGGGGATGGATGTTGGATAAAACGGGTAACCATTTTAGGGGTGTCGATTTGATGGTGCCTGATATTGTCCTCATGGTATCATTCAGTTGTGTATCAACTTATGAAGTATATACACTGTTAAGCCACACAGGGCAGCAGTATTCTGCAACTGGATAGATCAAGGCAAGAGCTGATGTTCGTATCCTCTATTTGCTGGGATATCCGTTAAGCAGAGCTTAAGGTCCAGCAGCCAATTTCGTTGCTTACTTAGCACCACCCAGGAGACTCATGTAGGGTAATTTAAAGTTATACCTACGGACGTAAAGCAACGCTTGTCTTTTCGCTGATGATAATTTCCTACGAGTTGTGTAACTATGTCCTAATCACCTCGGACACTGTTACTCTTCGACACATTTGTTCCAATTAACTGCGCTCCAGCATCTTGACTCGATGGAAGTCAGAGAGTCTCCTTCCTCGTTTTGCCTCATCTACATCTGGCCGATTGCAGGTACAAATATGTACTACACGCATAGCGAACTATACTTCGTACTGCGTATTTCAATGCAATACCATACATAAGAATGGTAAATTTTACGACCTAAGAAATATGCTGTGTTACGGCATATACTGTAGGTATTTCCATTATTTTTGTAACCATTTGTAGATAATGCTTAGGTAAGATGTTAACACATTGCCAGAGTGCGAAGTCGTGAAAATTTCTCATTCTTCACTTCGATGCTAAGAGTAGTTTTGTTCACTATAGTGAAACTTTAATTGAAGTTTGCAATGTCCATGGCCTCTTCTTGCACCCAATACATCTATTTTATCATCTGCATAACGTTCTTCCATCGAGACGTCAAACGTCTTTCCTTGATGCTAGTATAAGTCTATCTCCGATTAATCATTACAAATAGACTCACGAGCTCAGACACGTTAGCAGCACCGGAAATAACGAGTTCCCAACATGAAATTGGACCGACAATGAATTTATGCAAGAATACAAAGATATTCTCGGAGGCAAAATTGAGGACCTGATCCGTTAAAGAATGACGATATTGGATTAAAGGATAGTCGATTCTGAGACATCTGTCATTTGCACGTACGAACAGTGTGAGGACAATTTTGTCTGCGAGCACGTCTCCTTCTTACCAAACTGCGAGCTCATTGCATTAGCTTCCTACCACTTAAATTCAATTCCAATTACCACACTTCCATCCGAGAAAAAAGAAACCATCCTAAATTGAATTTTATTAGTTTGAATAAAAGCACTTCACTTGCTCGGAGATACGTTGCAGTTTCATAGATCTCTGGTTTCGAAAAAAGGTTAAAATCATGGTCGTGCAGTTATTGCAGCCAAATCTAGTTGTCGTTACTGATACGCTGTGACGTTGCTAGCTTAGATGTGCCCTAAGATCATTAACTCTGTTAGTATTAATTATGTTTGCATTGGTCATTAGTCATATTAAACCTAATTAGTAGGATATTATGGGTTAGCCTGTGGCATGTGTCTCCTAATTAGTCAGTGTGGGGTACACACTGTGTCCTCTGGGACGAGCTAAGTCATGACGTCAGGTCTGAGGAAAACAGATTTACTTATGAAGATCAGAACTTGTTCCAAAAATGATTACAAATTCCGCCCCCCCTCTTTGTTATAAAATATAACAGTGATACTGTTTCCAAAATAATGTATCTTCTTCTCTTCCTAACCGCAAAATAAATAGATGTAAATAATATGAAGGTCCTTGGCCTGGCAATATCACCACTGCCCAGTCAGATTGCCTGTTGGAGTGTTATGCGGTCGGAGCGACAGCTTCAGCTGTGTTGCTTGGCTTTTGCGACCGGGTTCACTGCATCTCATACCACAGCTGATCTCACAAGGCTGATTAAACCGCATTCCAACCCCCAGTCTTGAATAAAATTCTTGGACTGACCGAGAATCGATCTCAAGCCCGTAAAAAGAGGCAAACAGGAGGCGCTTAGTTCATTCACAGAAACTCACAGATAAATAGGCTTTTCTGCGACGCTAGGATGGTAGGAAAATATCAGTTGTGGCAACAGACCATTAAGGCCTACTAATAAGAAGAGGTGCCCTAATTGTGAAGTGTGACGTGGTCAGCGTAACGACATTTCAGCATATTGCTTGTCCTTGTTGACTTGGAACGCTGCCTCTCGTACCAAATAGCTCCTGCTTTCTTGCCTCTTTCCCATGGCTGACGATGATTTTAGCCTGTTTTCACAACTAGAGATCTATGAAACTATACTGTACCTCTCAGCATGTAAATCGATTAGTGTACTCTGATGGTGAAGGTTCTAAGTTGTGCAGTGGATTCCTTTGGAGGTTCTTATCTAGTTCACTGCGTTTGAAAAACAGGCTCCTTGAAGGAGAGTACTTCCACAATATTTATACCACTTAGAATGTGTGCTCTGTCGGGATGGAAGTATTTGCTAGTTGCTTTACGTCGCACCGACACAGATAGGTCTTATGGCGACGATGGGACAAGGAAGGGCTAGGAGTGGGAAGGAAGCTGCCGTGGCTTTAATTAAGGTACAGCCCCAGAATTTGCCTGGTGTGAAAATGGGAAACCACAGAAAACCATTTTCAGGGCTGCCGATAGTGGAGTTCGAACCTACTATCTCCCGAATACTGGATACTGGCCGCACTTAAGCGACTGCAGCTATTAAGCTCGGTGGGTGGATCAATGACATCGAATTTAAATGTTAGGAAGCTAATGCAGTGAGCTCGCAGTTGCGATCAACGGCATTCGGTAACAATGATACGAGGTCCGAAACAAAATTGTCCCCACTCTGGTCTTGTGTGCAAATGACAGATATCTCTTTTCCGAGTGGTCTCTTGTAATATCGTTCCCACCAGTTGGAACCAGGAATTATTTTCACTTTGTTGTCTGTTACTGTTAGAAAAATTAAAACCATATTGTTTGTTTAACGCCTTTTCAGTGACTACAGGTTTTAACAGAGGCCGCAGTATCAGAAGTTTGGCTCGTAGGAGTTCTTTTACGTACTGGAAGCCAATGACGCGCAGTTTCCGCATTCTAACTATTTTAAATGCCCCTAACTCCCGTCGGAATCGAGCTTGCAATCATGGACACAGAAGGACGAAAACGTAACTACAGCGGAGATTGGTGAACACGGGGACTTCAAGTGCGACTTACTCATCTTTTCTATCTGACCTCCCGTGGTCAACTCCTCTACTCTCCCGACCCCTACGTTGGCATGACTTGACGGTGCTTGAATTTTCTTGCCCTTTTCGGCCTTTCCATTCTTCTTGCCTCTGATTAGTGTACTCTGATGGTGAAGATTGTAAGTTGTGCAGTGGATTCCTCTGGAGGTTCTTATCCAGTTTACTGTGTTTGTAAAACAGACTCCTTGAACGAGAGTACTTCTACAATATTTGTTACTACTTTTAAGTAGTTTTATTTGCAGTGCTTTTTTTGCTATTGGCTTTACGTAGCACAGACACAGATAGGTCTTATGGTGACGATGGGACAAGAAAGAGCTAGGACTGGGAAGGAAGCAGCCGTGGCCTTAATTGAGGTACAGCCCCAGCATTTGCCTGGTGTGAAAATGGGAAACCACGGGAAACCATCTTCAAGGCTGCCGACAGTGGGGTTCAAACCCCCTATCTCCCGAATACTGGATACTGGCCGCACTTAAGCGACTGCAGCTATCGAGCTCGGTATTTTCAGTGTTATCAATAATTAATTATTCATGGACTACTAAGAAATCAGCAATGCCATACTGCTGAATAACCCTGGATGCTGCCGATTTAGCCGAAGTATTACAATTACAATTAAGTGAATACTGAAAAAGTACGGTACATTTTAATACTGTTCTGAAGTTCTGAAGTAACAGCTGGTCTAGTTTATTTATTATGACTATTTACCCCACCCGTCACGCTATGAATACTGATCAATCACAGTCAACGATCACTGAAATGTCATGGAAATGAAGCAAGCACCTGATTTGCAACCTAATGCGTAATATGTACAAGGCAGTGAATAAATTAAATATGGCGGCAATTACAAAGAGATTTGTAGAAGCGACGTTAACACACTGGTATGCAATAAATTCAATTAAATAATATTATATAAAATACCTATGTTATTTTCATTTTATTAATATTGTTTTTTTAAACATTTCATTCAATAAATATTCTTTCCAAACACAACTCGTGGTTTCATCTGTGCGCTTGTGAAATTATCCATAAGATGAAATACACTCGTTATATTACCCTTGATAATTGTTCACAAAATGCCTCATCCTTCCAATTTTTTCTTACGGATTTAGCCGAGTCTCCATTTCTTCTTAAGAAGTCATCATCATCATCATTATCATCATTACAGCCACCATTATGTGTCTACAATAAATATTCAAGATATTCAAGAAGAGAATAAACAGCAACAGAGAATATAAATGAAGTGTTAGAGGGCATTCGACCAGTGCAGGTTATTGTAAATAAAAAAATGTGTGTGAATAAATTAATTCCATCCCCTGGTCTAAGGAGTTTGGACAGCCAAAGTAGGGGACTGCCTGTAGGGGTGAAGTACAGTGGGGACTTCGAGGGCCCTGGGACCGCTACGGTAGTTGTGAAGGCCCTTCAGGAACTCTGAAAAGTGGTGGCAAAAGGGGCTCTGGTTAAGACGCAGCAGGTCGTTATGCTACTTAGGATCCAGAACGGGTAAAAAAAATAGTAAATAAATAAATGCAATGTAAATATTAATCTTATACCAGTTGTACAGTATCATTTGAAGTAATTCCACATACTGTATATCAGTTGACTATATTTGTATGTAGTACAGGAGATATTATAAGTAGAACTTTGTAAACAATATAAATTTATTAAGGATGAGCTGTGTGTTTAATAGAAAACATTGTTAGCGTAAATTGTATAATATTGTATTATAGGAAAATTTTCTTCTCTTGTTAATTTAATATTTAGAGCTTGACAATAATGTATTTTAGTGTACCATTTGCCACCGAGGTAGACACCTCATTTGCAAATAAAGAGATTTTGATTTTGAAATATGAAGAAGCAACAGCAGCAATCCATTAGTTCTCGAAATGTACTTTGGGAGTTCGTCGTTTCAAATGACTTTATTTGGACTTTAATTACAGATAAATTAATTAATTGTCCGCTTCTCCAATTTGGATTATTGACGTGTTTGAGTAATATCAATTCTCTGCACTCCTACGAGCACACAAACTGATCACATTCTTGTATGAAATCAGCGATGTTTTTACTTTGCCCCGTCCTATAGCTGTTTCTCATAATAAAGCAAACTATATCTCAGCCCATTACTTATGAAGTGTACGGAACAATTTGTTCCTCAGTAGCAATCCTCCATCTTTTCCCTTTGAATAGCCGGTCTGACTGGGCGACGTGGTTGTGTTCACTGTTCTGGTTTAGGTTCCATCTCGCATAAAACCTTGTTACGACTTCCAGTTTGCGGAGTGAGGGATTGAGAAAGCCTCTAGTCGACCGCTTGAATTACGAGAGATATCTTAAGGGTGGCTTCTAGGATTATGAGTTGTTTATAGCCTTACTGAGCTTCGTATCTTCCAGCATTAAGATGTCTAAAGTAAGCCTGATGCACAGGAAATTAAGAACGCTATATTTAAAGAAATTATGTTATGAACTTCAAAAGCCTGATTTTTCGACAAATAAATATAATAAGGCTTTATTCATTAGCCCAGTAACATGATGTACACTTCTAGCTTGAAATAACTGTTAATGGTTGATTGATTTAGTTTAAAGGCTCTTTCATACAGCTGTAACAAGAATAAGAATTTAAAAAAAAGAAAATCCTCAGGTCCGCTTCTGTGGTGTAGTGGTTAGTGTGATTAGCCGCCATCCCCGGAGGCCCGGGTTCGATTCCCGGCTCTGCCACGAAATTTGAAAAGTGGTACGAGGGCTGGAACGGGGTTCACTCAGCCTCGGGAGGTCAAATGAGTAGAGGTGGGTTCGATTCCCACCTCAACCATCCTAGAAGTGGTTTTCCGTGGTTTCCCACTTCTCCTCCAGGCAAATGCCGGGATGGTACCTAACTTAAGGCCACGGCCGCTTCCTTCCCTCTTCCTTGTCTATCCTTTTCAATCTTCCCATCCCCCGCAAGGCCCCTGTTCAGCATAGCAGGTGAGGCCGCCTGGGCGAGGTACTGGTCATTCTCCCCAGTTGTAGCCCCCGACCAAGAGTCTGAAGCTCCAGGACACTGCCCTTGAGGCGGTAGAGGTGGGATTGCTCGCTGAGTCCGAGGGAAAAGCCGACCCTGGAGGGTAAACAGATGATGATGATGATGATGATGATGAAATCCTCAGCCTGATTCCAGTCATTCGACCCGGTCAGGAATGGAATAAATGAAACCCCATCTAGTGGCGAGGATAAGAATTGTGCCGGCTGCCGAAGCCTGTCGCACTCCTCTGGGACAATGATAAATGAATGGCAGATGAAATGAAAAGATACTGGAGACTGTTGATGGAATGAGATATGGCAGGACAAACCGGAGTACCCGGGGAAAAACCCGTCCCGCCTCCTCCTTGTCCAGCACAAATCTCACATGGAGTGACCGGTATTTGAACCACGGAACCCAGCGGTGAGAGGACGGCGTGCTGCCGCCTGAGCCACGGAGGCTCCAGAAGAATAATTAATTTTTACATTTTTGCTAGTGGTTTAACGTCGCAATGACTCAGATAGGTTTTTGACGAATATTGAATACGAAAGAGCTAGGACTGGGAAGGAAGCAACTGTGGCTTCAATTAAGGTACATCTCCAGCATTTATCTAGTGTGAAAATGGGAAACCACGGAAAACCATATACAGGGTAACGCTACGCGGCCTGTACAGCAAAGCCAACTCACTTGCTGGGCCTTTAATTGCTAATTTTGCAATTCCCTCTGTGGATCAGTGGTAGAGTGTGGGCCTCTGAATCCCAAGATTGCTGGTTCGAACCCGGCAGAGGTAGTCAGATTTTTGAAGGGAGCAAACATTTTCACTCGATACCCTATGTCCTAAGATGTTGGCATGCAAAAGATCCCTAGTGTCATACTTGGTATTTATCCAGTACAGTACAACTAATTAAAACAGCCTTAGATCGCATCACGAGATATGAGGCTTACATTGCCGTCTAGTAAAGTAGAATAGAACGTCGAAATTGACGCACAGGCAGCCTAGATGGCGCCAAGTGAAAGTGCCTGTACACAGTAGCTGAGTAAATACAATTATTATTATTAACTTCGTAACAGTTCGCCTCTGTGGTGTAGTGGTTAGCGTGATTAGCTGCCACCCCCGGAGGTCCGGGTTCGATTCCCGGCTCTGCCACGAAATTTGAAAAGTGGTACGAGGGCTGGAACGGGGTCCACTCAGCCTCGGGAGGTCAACTGAGTAGAGGTGGGTTCGATTCCCTCCTCAGCCATCCTCGAAGTGGTTTTCCGTGGTTTCCCACTTCTCCTCCAGGCGAATGCCGGGATGGTACCTAACTTAAGGCCACGGCCGCTTCCTTCCCTCTTCCTTACCTATCCCATCCGATCTTCCCATCCCTCCACAAGGCCCCTGTTCAGCATAGCAGGTGAGGCCGCCTGGGCGAGGTACTGGTAATTCTCCCCAGTTGTATCCCACGACCAAGAGTCTGAAGCTCCAGGACACTGCCCTTGAGGCGGTAGAGGTGGGATCCCTCGCTGAGTCCGAGGGAAAAACCGAACCTGGAGGGTAAACAGATGATGATGATGATGATGAACTTCGTAACAGCTCACAAAGTGTAGATCGTAGCGCGAACAGTTGAAACAAGAATACCATCTACTGTACGTTACTACCGACACGGAGACTGATCACATTCAGCGCAGAAATTACTTCCTTAAAATAATATTCAATCGAATTCTTCAGAAAATAAGGCATTTGGATGTCCTGAAGGGACATTTAGTACTAAATGGGAACCGTCCCGGAAACCAATGGTATGCTTAATGTATAGACTACAACGAAACAATCAAGGGATGATGAAGGTAACCGGATATAAATTACAGGGGAAACAATCCAATTATTCATTTATTTCCTGGAAAGTGTGTCCGGCTCCATGGCTAAATGGTTAGCATGCTGGTCTTTGGTGACAGGGATCCCGGATTCTATTCCAGGCAGTGTCGGCAATTTTAACCATCATTGGTTAATTTCGCAGGCATGTGGACTCGGTGTATGTGTCGTTTTCATCATCATTTCATCCTCATCACGACGCGCAGGTCGCCTACGGGAGTCAAATCAAAAGACCTACACCTTGTGAGCCGAACATGTCCTCGGACACTACCGGCACTAAAAGCCATACGCCATTTCATTTCCTGGAAAGAGTAACGTGTTGTAAATACTTCAAAATAAGTATCAGGATAATCCTTCGTCGAAGTTCTCAATACTCTTCAGTGGTACGGGTCATTAGGTTTCAACTATTGGCCGGGAATGTGTATGTATGAGCGTTTGAGCCAATGCAGTGATGATTCAAACATGAGACACATGTGTTACTTCCACTTCTGTATTTAATTATTTGCTGAATACACTCCAGTCTTAAATGCGTTGTAGAATCACGTGTCGAACTTGGTTCATCCAGGAGGGAGCTCCATTATTGTTTTCATTTGCTCTCTCAAGAATGAATGCATTCCTTTTCTCTTCTCATATTACGGTGTAGATCCTTCATGGCACGGTCAGGAATCCAACTCAGATTGAACAGATAGTATGCTGACGTTTAGACTAATAAATCCATCTTCGTACTGGTCATGGAGGCTCTTGGAGGAGTGAAAGGTGAAGGCTTACACCATCTGTAACTTCGGCACGAAGTGGGATAGAGAGGTAAGCTCTATGTATGGCCGCCTTTGATCCCTGGTATTCACTTTTTACTTTTGGTACAGGCTAAGTGATACCCAGGGCCATGTATTTCACCATTTGTACATTTTTGACTTCCTGATTTAGAATCGAACCCATGTCCTTCCGGGTGAACCGATCACATCTACCTCTCGGCAGGCGAATACGTAGTTTATCTGGATGCTTTGTAGCCACTACAGATGCCTCGTCAGTTTCAAACTTCAGGGAGTTAAAGAAGCAGATAATAATCATGTTATTGGATTTTCGTCCCACTAACTACTTTTTTAAGGGTTTCGGAAACGCCGAGGTGCCGGAATTTACTCTCGCAGGAATTCGTTTACGTGCCAGTATATCTACCGACACGAGACTGACATATTTGAGCACTTTTAAATACCACCGGACTGAGCCAGGATCGAACCTTCCAATTTGGGGTCAGAAGGCCAGCGCGTCAACCGTCTGAGCCACTTAGCCCGGAAAAAGGGAGCAGACAGTGTCTAAATAGGGCTGTGGTTTGTGTTATATGAGACTTCGAAACGGCTGCTGAATTTTGACTTACTTTTTCTAGAATCCTCCATTTGGATCTTTTCCATCGAACTTACCTAGTTCACTTCATATTTTCTTCACACCTTGGTAAGGCTTCCATTTTCGAGGACAAAGAAGTCTCCTATTTTCGACTTTGCCTTTCCAAGCTCTGCAGTATTCAAAGGACAGAAACTCATTTTCTCGTAGGATAATTATGAGGAAGGTAGATCAATTAAGCAAGTTTAGAATTTTACGTGACTGTTGATTTCGTGACCTGTCACAGGATCTCTAGTTTTATGCAAAATATGAGCCATAGAGACACGAATATTCATTTCTTGACGTGATGATGTAATGTTTTTTTGGCTAGTTGCTTTACATCGCACCGACACAGATAGGTCTTATGGCGACGATGGGACGGGAAAGGCCTGGGAGTGGGAAGGGAGCGGCCGTGGCCTTAATTAAGGTACAGCCCCAGCATTAGCCTGGTGTGAAAATGGGAAACCACGGAAAACCGTTTTCAGGGCTGTCGACAGTGGGGTTCGAACCTACTGTCTCCCGAATACTGGATACTGGCCACACTTAAGTGACTGCAGATATCGAGCTCGGTATAATGTAATTTAAAACATGCACCCACAACCCTGTCCCCCTTATACACACTCATACTCTAGACGAACACAGGGGTAATTTCACACGTTTGTAGCTCCCTTCGTTGACGTCAGTTCCCAACGGAACGAACGGAGTTGTACGCAAGAACAGTGTCCCTGTGTTATAATATACACTGACTGACAGAGCAAATGCAACACCAAGAAGGAGTGGTCAGAACTTTATGCCAATTGCAGGGTAGACTGACGTCACTGAGGTATGCTCATGATGTGAAATGCGCCGCTGTGCTGCGCACGTAGCGAACGATAAATAGGACACGGCGCTGGCGAATGGCCCACTTCGTACCGTGATTTCTCAGCCGACAGTCATTGTAGAACGTGTTGTCGTGTGCCACAGGGCACGTGTATAGCTAAGAATGCCAGGCCGCCGTCAACGGAGGCATTTCCAGCAGACAGACGACTTTACGAGGGGTATGGTGATCGGGCTGAGAAGGGCAGGTTGGTCGCTTCGTCAAATCGCAGCCGATACCCATAGGGATGTGTCCACGGTGCAGCGCCTGTGGCGAAGATGGTTGGCGCAGGGACATGTGGCACGTGCGAGGGGTCCAGGTGCGGCCCGAGTGACGTCAGCACGCGAGGATCGGCGCATCCGCCGCCAAGCGGTGGCAGCCCCGCACGCCACGTCAACCGCCATTCTTCAGCATGTGCAAGACACCCTGGCTGTTCCAATATCGACCAGAACAATTTCAATTTCCCGTCGATTGGTTGAAGGAGGCCTGCACTCCCGGCGTCGGCTCAGAAGACTACCATTGACTCCACAGCATAGACGTGCACGCCTGGCATGGTGCCGGGCTAGAGCGACTTGGATGAGGGAATGGCGGAACGTCGTGTTCTCCGATGAGTCGAGTCACGCTTCTGTTCTGTCAGTGATAGTCACCGCAGACGAGTGTGGCGTCGGCGTGGAGAAAGGTCAAATCCGGCAGTAACTGTGGAGCGCCCTACCGCTAGACAACGCGGCATCATGGTTTGGGGCGCTATTGCGTATGATTCCACGTCACCTCTAGTGCGTATTCAAGGCACGTTAAATGCCCACTGCTACGTGCGGCATGTGCTGCGGCCGGTGGCACTCCCGTACCTTCAGGGGCTGCCCAATGGTCTGTTTCAGCAGGATAATGCCCGCCCACACACTGCTCGCATCTCCCAACAGGCTCTACGAGGTGTACAGATGCTTCCGTGGCCAGCGTACTCTCCGAATCTCTCACCAATCGAACACGTGTGGGATCTCATTGGACGCCGTTTGCAAACTCTGCTCCAGCCTCGTACGGACGACCAACTGTGGCAAATGGTTGACAGAGAATGGAGAACCATCCCTCAGGACACCATCCGCACTCTTATTGACTCTGTACCTCGACGTGTTTCTGCGTGCATCGCCGCTCGCGATGGTCCTACATCCTACTGAGTCGATGCCGTGCGCATTGTGTAACCTGCATATCGGTTTGAAATAAACATCAATTATTCGTCCATGCCGTCTCTGTTTTTTTCCCCAACTTTCATCCCTTTCGAACCACTCCTTCTTGGTGTTGCATTTGCTCTGTCAGTCAGTGTAAATACATTTCGTTCGAATATTTTTACGTGTGATATCATCTTAAATTTAGAACACGAAAACAGTTTGGAATCTATAGAGCTTTAAATTTTCAGTCAAAGTTTAAAACCTAGAGTAACGGGAAATGACTTAAACCAAAGTTTTCATAATATTTTATATGGTTTTGTTAAAACATGTGAACAATTTTGTTCCCAGAAGGAAACCTTACTTTAATTTCACAGACTGTGAATATTGAAGTATTCAACGTCTCTAGGCCTTTTCAATCGTGTACCAGTAGGCTCGTCAATTGGATTTCCACATCTTTCCAAGAAGCTGATGGCTAAAGCTTTTATCATATACGAGTAGAGGTACACATTTCTCCTAGAGCAAAGTTCAAATTTTCGGTCAAACTATTTTCGTGTTTTAAATTTGAGATGATGTCACACCTAAAAACATTGATTCTGACGATTTTTTAAAAATATTATAACACAGTAACGGGAGGGGACTTATCAAAGTCCTGCCAAGGATCCTTGCAATGGTGTCTCAGCGGCTCACTAGCCGACAGCGCTTCAACCGACGAGCCCACTGCCACACTAGGGCGAAAATTGATAATTTCACGATTGAAAAAGCCAGAAGAGGTTGAGCACATTACTGAAAATGTTTGAGAAACGTTATCAAAGTTACCTGTTGCATCGAAAACAAGGCTCCTATAAAGAAATACGAAAATCAACACAACCAAAGGCAGCAACAGAAGACAAATTGAACATTAAAAAAAACCCAGATAAATCAGACTAAAAAAGTGTTTGCACGAACTGAACCAACATTGGAATGTCCCTGCGCTCGATGCGCCATCGGAGCCATTAGGACTAGTGAATTGAAGTTTATAGTTCTAACGTTTCTGAGGTTCTGACATGACATTTGCTTCAGTCCGCAGTGAAACCCTGTGAAGTTTTAAATCCCATACGCAGGGATTCTAACCACAACCGCCTTGGTGAGGTGCCAGTGACAAAGTAGGCGACCTGTTAAATCTCCCTAGATTTGTTAAAACAACAAATACCACCTCAGCTGTGGATGAATTATTATCTCTCCGATCCCGTATCCGGAAATGGGTCTAAGGGGGTAGAAATACATACATCTAAAGGTCATTAACGTTGAAGTAACGCAATGATGCCAAGTATGAGGCTGCAGGAGAGAAACGAAAAATCGAAAGGAGAAGATACACTGAAATGAACTTCAAACGAAATCAGATGGCGAAATAAATGAGATCGATATCCCGTTCCCAGCAAGCTAAATTTAGCACAGCAAAGCACGCTCCAGGGGAAGAGTTGTTTTATTTCTTGAACTAGGGATGTGCTTAGCCATCAGTTTCGTGCACTTGAGTGGGCGAAAGCTGTTTGATAATTCGTGTTGGTTTGGTGTTTGTGGAACTCTATTTAAAATTCATGGAAACTTACGCCAATTCAGTCGCCTCTTCATAATATCAAGGAAGATCGCAGATGGCCCTGGAGGTTGTAGAAATCAATAAAAGACAGTATGATTTAGATCTTGACAGAGCCTGGAATAAAGCTGGCAGGTAGAGGCAGCAGACTCTGACGATGACCGTTAGGTTCATTTGAGCGAGTAACAGCTAAAGCAGGTGTACAGGTTCATAATTTCATGTTCCTAGCACTGCGAGGCGAATATTTCGTTTGTAGTTACCGTATAAATAATAAATAAATAAATAAATAAATTAGCCGTGTGAATCCCCTAAGGGCTATGGCCTCCTGCAATGCAGGGACAGTGTTCAGTTTAGCTCATCAGGTGAGCAGGTCCTGAAGAGCATTATTATATTGGTTAATCTGTAGTTTGTTTCATGATAACTTATTATCGCATATTGTACATCGTGTAGTCTCGCCCCCGAGTGAATGCAATGGTGTTTTTCTGGATCAACAATTCGCGAGAACGCACTGTTGCATTAATGACATGTGTACACTTTTTTCCCAGGGAGGGTTTAAGTTCCTTATAGGCGAAAGCGTAAACAAGCACTCTTCGTTCTTGCATAGTTTCTTCTCCGAATGCTGTAGACGTTTCTTGTAATTTCTTGACCTTATCCTCCGTTGAAATTCTCTTGACATACATTACAAGTGCATATCCTCCTTCCACTATGTGTTCCGTGATGAGTTATCATATCACTACTTCATGCAAACGTCTATCTATTTGATATTCGTCTTGCTATTCTCCCGCGTGCTCAGAAGATGACCATCACGGTATCCTCTTCGTCGAAGCGTACAATTGTATGTTGTATACTTCGCCCCTGTCCTGCGAACGTACTTCAACATATTTTACACTTGCACGGCTTCTTTCCGCAGTGTACGAGAGGATGATAATTTTATATTCACCACTTCATAAAAACCTCTTTTTATCAATTTTACTGTATTATGCCGTAGTGATCAGAGAGGTGACCTTCAGGTCTCTTTGTGGAAGCGCATTGTTGCATATTTCACTGCTGCACAATATCTATAATATGTGTCTTGATCGACCTATGTTATCACAGGGCTTGAACAAAGATGTATCCCGTAAGGTTAGTGATCTCTGCACACAATTTTTCCCAGCTCTTCCACTCTTGCCTTATCTTTGTTGTTCTTGTCCATTGTTTTCCTTCCCATCTCGCAAACCAGTCTGCCCATTTAGTTCTTTGCCTTCCCACGTTCCGTCTTCCTTCTCTGGGATCCCACATTGTCATTTTATAGGTCCATCGATTTTGCTCCAGTCTCGCTATGTGTCCTCCCCATTTGCACATTAGCTGATCGGCTGTCGTCAGAGCGTCTTTCATGCCGGTTCTCCTTCGTATATCTTCGTTCCGTATTCTGTTACCGTATGATAATTCTGAATTCTGTCAGTACCTTCATCAGATAACCTATCTGTTCCACTTAACCCATTGTTCTTATACGTACTGTAGTTTGTCTTTTGGTAAAAATGATACGTCTTAGGTCTAAATGGCACGGATCACATGTCACCCATACACGTCCTGTACACTCCACACCGATTCAATCCTCCTCAAACCCTACGGCGACTTGAGGACGTTTCAAACATCTTCTTCCAAATGTTTACTACACATAACTTTGACACACCCATGAAACATTCTTGAATCATGTTGGTTACTTAAGCAGATTTATTGCGCCACTGTATCACTATATTACTTTAAAATGTGTATTCATAAGGGTGTTCATTTGTATATCTAGAAGAAGAAAAATAAGGACGAGTGTTTTCTGTTTCTTCTGAATGCAGTAACCACCCCATTCAAAGCAAGGACGGAAATGGTATAAAACCAAACGTGATTGCGCTACAACATCGTACAATATCATTTTCAACAATCGTGATGACGTATCCACAAATTAATCACAGCATTTTAGGAACGAAACAAAGAGAGAAGTTTGTTTTATGTGACGGTCGACATCGTGATCATAGTTACGGGACGTCCACTTCACCTGGAATCGTAACTGCACGGATGCGATGGTTCCTTTCAAAAATTCCACATGCATTGTCCCGCAATCGGATGGCAGCCAACTTGGACAGAAACTAGTGACAACGCCACTCGGCTATCGTGCCCCCCTGAAGATATATCACTTATCGAGGACGAAGGGCTGGAAGAGGGTATTGGTTATTACTTTTTGGCTACTTTTCTAATGTCACGTTAACACTTCGAAGGTTTAGGGCGACGGAAGGATGGGAAAGGGCTAGGATTAGGAAGGTAGCACACATGGCCTTAATTCAGGCCTTGTATAAAACTGGGAAACCACGGAAAACCATCTTCAGGGCTGTCGACAGTGACACTTGAACCCACTGTCTCCCGAGTGCAAGCTCACAGTTGCGTGACCCTAACCGCACGGCCAACTGGATCGGTGGTACTGGATAAAGAAAGAAACTGTCGATTAAGGCAGAAGTAAACGCAACAAGGAGTTTCCTCTAATCAGCCCTAAACGAGACACTCTTAGCACTCTAGAACAATATAAAATAAACACACACACCATGTCCTAAAAACATCGTCAATTAACAGAGCCAATCAGATCATATGTACTGTACGACAGCATTATAGAAGCATGCCTTTACAACCATAATGTTGATAACGGACACAAGGGATCAAGTGTTTGTGTCACGAAGTCACTTGTTCAGGATGACTTTCCCAAACGGTTGAAAGCCCTTCAGCGAGTACAACGAAAACTAATTAAGTTTGCATAATACATTGTCAACGTGTCCATTCCATTCTGCTTGTGGATCGTACATTCATTCTCTACTAACATTCGTGTGTATTACTCATCATATGGCAAAGCGAGAGTAGCTCATAGCACTGCATGTCATCTCTCTAATATTCAGGGCATAGTGACGTTGTATTCGCTGTGTACATGTTCCACAGAACTGAGATGGATTTCATCATCATCATCATCATCTGGTTACCCTCCAGGTTCGGTTTTTTCTCTCGGACTTAGCGAGGGATCCCACCTCTACCGCCTCAAGGGCAGTGTCCTGGAGCTTCAGACTCTTGGTCGGGGGATACAACTGGGGAGAATGACCAGTACCTCGCCCAGGCGGCCTCACCTGCTATGCTGAACAGGGGCCTTGGGGAGGGATGGGAAGATTGGAAGGGATAGGCAAGGAAGAGGGAAGGAAGCGGCCGTGGCCTTAAGTTAGGTACCATCCCGGCATTCGCCTGGAGGAGAAGTGGGAAACCACGGAAAACCACTTCGAGGATGGCTGAGGTGGGAATTGAACCCACCTCTACTCAGTTGACCTCCCGAGGCTGAGTGGACCCCGTTCCAGCCCTCGTACCACTTTTCAAATTTCGTGGCAGAGCCGGGAATCGAACCCGGACCTCCGGGGATGGCAGCTAATCACGCTAACCACTACACCACAGAGGCGGCTGAGATGGATTTAGTGAGCGTAAAGCGTTGTTGTTTCATGAATGATTTAGAAAGGCGCAAATGACCCGATACCAATCAGTTGACAAGGTTCCCTCATGGATGGATGTAGAAGATATAGGGTGAGGTTTACGATCTAGTGTGATGACGAATACATTAATTAACTGATTCACTAATTGTGTGGCAGAAGTAAAAAGGATTGTACATAATTAAAATTCAGCAAGTAATAAATAAAATACAGTATCAACTTGTCCAGCCGGAGAGGCGTGCACCCTTCACCCAAAAGGACGTGGATTTCCCCATAAGAAAATTGAAATTTTTTGAAACGAGATGTCCACTTTTGGGAGGTACATGACGCTGAGGATCACTGAGCCTGCACAAAAGATGAGTGCCAGGTTAATACCTGGGGACAAAGACCGCCAGGTATAGAGCTAACCACTCTAATCCAGCTTGCTACCGAGATAAGGAATTCACAACACAGTTCGCTTTTGTATTTGGTCTTTTATTGGTACTTTAAATGCACCGATGCTTTTAGAATTTCCAAGAACGCCTTGAATACCATTTATTACTGAATGAATGTTCCTATATTTGGTGTATACAGGGTGAAGCGAAATTCGCGCACTCGGACGTCGCAGCGCGACTCCTCACATGCCAGCAATAAAAAATGTCTCTCACAAAAGTTCGTCCTGCGAGTATATCCGGCAGAAAAAGGACGTTGAAGAGTGGCAATCTGGCAACACTGTAACCGCATGTAGCATAACTACCTCTGTCAGCACAGACTAGTAGTGCTGTACAGTTGGTGCAGTGGATAGAGTTTTGGGATAGCATGCAGGAGCTCGAGGATTCGATCCTGGGTTGAGGCGCACTTTTTTATTTGCTAATTTCCATCGGACACTACATACTGTAATACAGTAAGACACCATTTCGTAGGTCATATGTATCCTACATTTACAAAAATTTAGTAACACTTAACACGTTGTAACGCATCTAGTAGACGAAGAGGTGCGAACAAATTCACGCCCACGACGTGGAAAGGGCGTCTTTCAAACCTGACCAATGAAAACGAATGTTCGTCCATTTCTGGGATCGTAGTATGTAAGTGAAAATGGTTTCTAGAGGACGCTCTGCAATCGCTGTTTTTTTTTTTTTTTTTGCTAGGGTCTTTACGTCGCACCGACACAGATAGGTCTTACGGCGACGATGGGATAGGAAAGGCCTAGGAGTTGGAAGGAAGCGGCCGTGGCCTTAATTAAGGTACAGCCCCAGCATTTGCCTGGTGTGAAAATGGGAAACCACGGAAAACCATCTTCAGGGCTGCCGATAGTGGGACTCGAACCTACTATCTCCCGGATGCAAGCTCACAGCCGCGCGCCTCTACACGCACGGCCAACTCGCCCGGTGCAATCGCTGTTGACGATTAAGATGCCAGATACCATACCACCTGGACTACATTTACGAAATAAAAAACATACGCCTGAAACCAGGATCGACCCCCTCGACCTCCTGCATGCTAACACAGAACTCTATCCACTGCACCAACTGTACAGCACTACTAGTCTGTGCTGAGAGAGGTAGTTACCCTACATGCGGTTACAGTGTTGCCAGATTGCCACTCTTCAACGTCCTTTTTCTCCCGGATATACTCGCAGGACGAACTTTTGTGAGAGACATTTTTCTATTGCTGCCATATGAAGAGTCGCACTGCGACGCCCGAGTGCGCGAATTTCGCTTCACCCTGTATATTCAAGGTGTATCAGAACTACACTGACAAAACAAAATGAGGGATGCTCTTAGTGTTAAGAACGATGGTTCCATCGGATTGGCGGAGAAATGTTTCTTTTCGAGAAAATGGTATTAATTTGTTATTTCCGAGCGTGCGAATCAAATTGACGAACTCCCATATTTGGTATGCCAGGATACAAGACGCTGCCATGCTTCAGGGAGGTGAAGGGGAGGGAGGGGAAGTGGGAGACAGAGATATTGCTCCACGCGTATGCACAAGTTTCCTCGTTTGACTCTCGCTGGTTTGTCCTTGTCTGTTACAGGGAATATCCACAGTTCGTTTATTAAATAGCACAAAAAGTACAAGTCCGCCTCTGTGGTGTAGTGGTTAGCGTGATTAGCTGCCACCCCCGGAGGTCCGGGTTCGATTCCAGGCTCTGCCACGAAATTTGAAAAGTGGTACGAGGGCTGGAACGGGGTCCACTCAGCCTCGGGAGGTCAACTGAGTAGAGGTGGGTTCGATTCCCACCTCAGCCATCCTGGAAGTGGTTTTCCGTGGTTTCCCACTTCTCCTCCAGGCAAATGCCGGGATGGTACCTAACTTAAGGCCACGGCCGCTTCCTTCCCTCTTCCTTGCCTGTCCCATCCAATCTTCCCATCCCTCCACAAGGCCTGGGCGAGGTACTGGTAATTCTCCCCAGTTGTATCCCCGACCCAAAGTCTGAATCTCCAGGACACTGCCCTTGAGGCGGTAGAGGTGGGATCTCCAGCTGAGTCCGAGGGGAAAACCGACCCTGGAGGGTAAACAGATTACGAACGAACGAACGAACGAACATAAAGTACAAGAACACACTGTAAATAAGACACAATTGCCAGTCAGGGAATGCATCGGTTCGTTTCTCCTTTCGTCTATTAGAAACAGTAACGTTATTTAAAATTTAACACGCTCGAATACGCAACGTTGCCGCCCCGCGATTGTGTATTCCTTCACTCATAACATCGTAAATGGAACGAAATACTGAACTAAGGAAATAATACGCCTCAAGGTCGATTCACACAAATCCGGGACGTGACGGCGCTTTACGTGACGTGACGGCATCTTCCGTGAAAATAAAATATCGTCTCCATGTAAACGAAGGGATAAGTTCCAACACTTCCGTTGGCGTTATTCGCCTTGACCTTCAGTGCTTCTCCGTGATCCGTGCCGGCAATACGTATTCGCTCGCCAACGATATTTTCTTGTTTTCACGGACGTGATTTCTCTCTTCCCGCCTTCCTGCCTCTCTGATTTCTTCGAGTACTGAGGTTATCTGTGTACGTTTGAACTGTTCTTTACCTCCCCAAATGAAGGACGAACTGCTGATTGAATTAGTGAAGGCGCACTCTTTTATATATATTTTAGCTGATTAGAAATATATGGATAGTGGTTTGAAGAAGCGTGTATGGGACGAAATTGGCAAGAAAATGGAAGCTGAGGGTAGATGACTAATTTTTTTTTTTTGCTTTTAAGATTAAGGAAATCAGTCTGTCTGTACATAGGCAGCGACTTTGGCGCGGTAAGGCACTTTCTGCCCCCAACCTACAAAATCAGGGGTATTAAAAAATTAATCAACTATTTCATTTATTTAATTTTCAAGTAATTATTATTTAATTTTTCAAGTAATTAAAAGCAAATGTAGTGTATCCGTGAATTTTACTTCGTCGTCCTTCATGCACTTATATCGAGTAGAAAACTCTCCTTCCTTACCCCTGCGTTTCCATACAGGATGAACCCACTGTTTCTTCCCCTCTTTCTCCTCTTCATACAAGATTATAGCTATCATTAACAGTTCATCATCACTAAAAAAAAACTCATCATGGAACACTTGATTGCCGACTTATAACTGCGCGGAACTGCACGGAACTGAAGTGTGAGAACAGACGTGAAATATTCATGTCGGAAAGGACGGATACGGACACGGAGGGCGCCGTCACGTCCCGGAGATTTGAATCGACCTTAATAGTTTGATTGCAGTAGATGTTCAATGCGCCCCCGTGCTACCTCTATGCACAGTTCACAACGGTGTAGTAGCAACCTTTGGACTTTATTCAGTATGTGTGGTGTGTCGCGAACGATCTGGAAAGCTGCCTGTATTCCTGGTACAACTTCATCTTATCTTTCTACGCGGTTCGCATAATAGTCGATTTGTGCAGAACAAACTGTACACTGCCTACAGGGGCTGGGAAGCCACTGAGCGAAACGAACGAGAATCTTCTGCATTCGCACCGAGCATTACCTCTGTCTCCCACTTCCTACTTTCCCTTCTCTCCTCTGACGCAGCGGCTGGCTCTCTGGCATATCAAATACGGCATGTTCGTCAATTTGAATTGCGTGCCCGGAATTAACAAAGTAACCTCATTTTCTCCGCCAATTCGATTGCAACAGCGTTATTGACATAACACGAAGAACATCCAAGACTTTTTCGGCGGTATAGTTCTGATACACTTGTATACACTCCTTGGGCCTATATACACTGCCTGACAAGGAAGTTAAACACCCAGAAGGAGTGGTCCTATATTATCACATTTCGGTATACATGCATACCATTGATGTGTAAGTAAATGATTAGATTTACAAGGATTTGTAATATGTAGAACGCCCACCAGAGTGCATTCGTGATGACACCATCCTGTTGTTGATAAGTCGTTACCCCTCAACTGCTGTGAGTCAGACAATGCAGAGAGAATTACGTGCAGTACGAAGCACTCGCGTTGCCTCGAAAACGAGATAGACAACCTATCCACCAACTGACAGCATTGTGGGACTGCATGAGACTGGTTGGTAGTATCGTGCAATTAGCAGGCATGTGGGCCATTCAGAAGTCGCACTGGCACCTAGTCATGACGTGCAGGTTCAGGTCGACCAACAAAATACACTCCGAGGGAGGACCGTCGTATGGTGCGCCAAGCATTGCAGGATCCCATACCTTCGGCACCCGCGATCCGCGAACATGTACTGGAGACTCTACAACATCCTGTGAGTTCCCGCTCAGTGTCTCGATGACTCGCATCCGCCGGATTGGGATCCAACCGCCCCATGCGTCGGTTGCCATTGACACCACAACACCTATGTCAGCGTTTGGAGTGATGCCTTGCCCGGGCGGCATGGACAGAGGACGACTGGCGTCGCATCATGTTCAGTGATGAGTCCCGTTTCTCCATAACCTCCGGTGACCATCGTGTGTGAATTTAGCGGTGTCGAGTGCAGAGGGCAGATCTTGCCCATATTGTGGAAAGACACTCAGGCTTAATCCCTGGCATCATGGTGCTCAAGTCACCTCTAATAGTGTTTCGGCAGGCTTTGACGGCACATCGACACGTCACAGACATTCTGTGTCCACAAGTTCTACATCTTACGGCATAGCACCCTGAGACAATATTCCAACAAGATCGTCCACACACTGAACGCGTGTCTATGGACTGCCTAGAGCTTATTGAGGTGCTCCCGTGGCCAGCAAGATCACCGGATATCTACATCATTGAACACGTGTGGGATGACATTGAAAGGGGACTCCGTCCCAGTACCAACCTGCGGGATATGGAGGGACAGCTGCAACAACTGTGGACGAACTTGCCTCAGGAGAGGATCCAAGGGCTGTTTGACATCATTCCGAACCGCACAGCATTCCGCCTGTAAATGCCAACGGCCTTGTCTCTTTCATCCCATATTGTAACCAGTTCAATAAATGCACGCGGTCTTTCAGCATATGTAGTCTCATTCACTTTCAACTAGGGATGGGTTGCGAACGGAGTCGCGAAGAGTCGGGACTGCTGCCTCTGGAACCGACACTCTCGACTCCAGTGTCGAATCCACAGATGCTCTAACGCTATCTAACAATTGTTTTCGGAACTGCTTGGAATTATAGTTCCACGTTCCTCCCTTGATAACTTGTGATAACGATGAATACAAGATGATTATTAGCCAGCAAACATTAAATATTACTTCGGGTTATTATCATCGTTAAATGTCGTAGGTCAATTTTGACGACGATAACGACGACGATGATGATGATGATGATGACGATGATAATAGTAGTACTAATAATAATAATCTGACATCGGGCGAGTTGGCCGTGCGGTTAGAGGCGCGCGGCTGTGAGCTTGCATCCGGGAGATAGTAGGTTCGAATCCCATTGTCGGCAGCCCTGGAGATGGTTATCCGTGGTTTACCATTTCCCACCAGGCAAACGCTGGGGCTGTACCTTAATTAAGGCCACGGCCGCTTCCTTCCAACTCCTAGGCCTTTCCTATCCCATCGTCGCCATAAGACCCATCTGTGTCGGTGCGACGTAAAACAACTAGCAAAAAAAAAAAAAATCTGACAGTATACTTTTAAATAATTGCCAATATTAACTTCAATGATGTAAAACTGAAAAAAGGCGGATGCTTAGAGTATGATTTTACAACCAATAATTTACCAATTATTGTGCATCATATACGCCGCTTCCGCAGTCTATGGAGGCCCCGGGATCGATTCCGGCCAGGTCTGGAATTTTTACCTGCATCTCAGCTTTCGTGATGACGGTGAAACATGCACGAATTATATGAGAGCGTCATCGGTAGAGTTCATAGTGAAACGTCTTTTGTGGGATGAATATTATTCGGTGTTCATTCTCAACTGTATAGCCATCAACATGTATGGGAGACAACATTGGCGTTGTTGGTTAAGGCTCCGTTCACAGTGTTTATTTTTAATGGTTTCATCTATGTTCGAATTATGTTAGTGGCTTTACCCATATTAGATTTTGTTTTCATCTTTCATGTGCAATTCATAATGATTTACCATCGATATTTATTTATCAATTTCCTGATCACGACAAATAAAGACGTGAAATTAAATGCCCGTGGTCTACTATGCCGATACCTTCTGACTTGACACGTTTTATTTTATTACAAATACACCATTACGCTCGTCGTCTTCGTTAACGACACCGAACGTCATTCTACAATACTCTTAAAAACCCCAGTGGGAAAATGAGCAGAAACATGCATGATATTTCATGTTATTTTCCGCGCATTGGCATGCTAGCGGCTCTGCAACAAGAGTCAAGTTAGCTTGGAGTCACGAGGCTTCGTGCGGAACGACCATGCGGCCCCGCATTGAGCATCAGGATAACTTGGAGTTGCGAGGCTTCATGCGAACCGACCCCGGTGTTCGGAGTCGATGGAGTCGTCCATCCCTACTTTCAACCACTCCTTCTGGGTGCTTAACTTTTTTTTTTTTTTTGTCAGGCGGTGTAAGTAACGCGACCCACATAGCAAACAACATGGGACAGGGCATGTGTATACAAAATTATTTGATTTCCATCTTCTACGGTCCGCTATCTAGGGGTAGCGTGCTTGCCTATGACGTGAACGCCCTCGGATCAATTCCCGGCCAGATCAGATATTTTTACCATAATCTGAGGGCAAGTTCGAGGTCCAGTCAGCCAACGGAGCTATTCGGCGATGAGAAAGCGGCCCTTGTCTACATCCAAGAATAACAGCTGAGATGATTAGTCGTGATGATCAGCTTCACCTCGTAATCTGCAGGCCTTCGGGCTGCGTAGCGGCCGCTTAGTAAGCGAAAGCCCTTTCAGAACTTTAGTGCCTTGCAGTTAGTTTTATTTTGTTTGTTTGTTTCTTTGTTTGTTTGTAGTCCAACATTTTGTGTTTCTAGAGAAACTGAAATTACTAAATATAGACTTTGAAACTTACAAAACAGTAATGCGGGTTGTAGAACTACGAGAGCTATGAAGCTAGCTACAACTCTTTAATAGCAGTTTCCTATAGACGGTTCAACGCCCCTCACCCTTTTTTGAGGGTCTGCCTTACAAGGACTGCATCAGTCTAGTAAGGCTGTTTTCTCGGTCATCAGTCTATTGACTGGTTTCATGCAGCTCTCTATGACATACTATTATGTGCTAACCTTTTCATTCCTACATGAACCCTACGCGCGTCCAGGTGAGACACAGCTATCACTCCGGCTAGTCAGATGTAGTCCCAGGGTATACACAAGCAAGAAAAATGTTTAATTTTTCTATAAGTCAGGTTTTACGTGAATTCCAAGAAAGACACAACGACCGTACGCGTTCATACCATCCGATGAACGTCTTCACCTTACCGCATAGATTCGCAAACTCATCTTCTACCATAATTTCATAACGCAACTCACTTAAAAATTACCTTACATACTAAGTCAGTCTACTATCTATCACTATAAATGATCACTCATTGAATTATGAAAATAATCAAGAAACATATTTATTAAACTAAGGAATTATTGAAAGAAATGAGAATGAATAACTTCATGAACTCCACAATTATTATCTCAAAAATAAATAAATATTATTCCGTAGAAATTAAAGTTTAAGTTAGTGCTAGCTTATTTTTAAACTATCATGATATTATGAATTTAATATTTCTGAAACGAAGTCAAAATATCTCCAATTATTCTTAAAACATTAAGTTAATCATTCATGTGCATTCATATAACATAATTACATCATCGTTAAGAAAGATTCAGGATTCCTCCACACATTTTACACGTTTTACAATGTTAAAATCTGAATTCGTTAGCGTCGAATATCATCTGATCAAAAACATTATGACGACTGACTTGCTAAGGTTTTCTACCCTAATGCCACTTAAAATTACGGCTCCTATTCTAATATTTTTTCATTTAAAACTCTAACTTAAAATATAAAACAATACTCAACATATAAAGTAACCTATCTCCCTATTCTACCTGTATAATTCTTAATTCATTGTATCACGGCTCAATATGCGTTCAGCCGTTAAGCTTATCTCACACATACTACGTGTGCAAGAAATTCACCAAGTATCTGCGGTGTGACATCTCGGTATTATGCTTATACGTCAGCTACATGTGTCATCTTGCCTACCTCACATTCTATATTTCTGAGAATACGACACGAAACACATATATCTATCTATTAACAGCTGTAATTACATCCATATCATCTTCAATTCTCAACTATATTCGTATTTTAACCATCCATACCTTATTATAAGTTACTCCTGCGGCGTATTTATTTTAAGTATTTGCATCGTCTAACTGCATCAATCCCATGCATATACACCTATAACGTCTATTCATCACATATATGTCTCATTAACTATCACAACGCGTAATATTATACTTAAATCATCTCATAAAGCTCCATATTATCATATATAACCTTCAATTAATACCTTCTTAACTTCCTAAATATCTATGTACAACACGTATAACCTTTATATCATTTGCTACTACTGAGAAATAACGTTTTTCTCCGCGTAAATATTCCTTTTCATTGACCAATTCACTACAAAATACAACGCATAACCTTTAAATACCGTATATGTACTTTTAACACTAATATCCGGCAAGGAATAACTTGATTCTAAATATCATTTCTCAATACGCGACCCACACATAACGTAATCTAAGATTGGATGGATTTACGAAACTCATAGATATTATTCACCATTTGACACTCTTTTAAATCAGCTGTTATATTACTTTCCTTCTTAACCGTAAGTTATTCTCATTTACCTCGTTGAATCACTTGTTAATACGTAACCGCACTCCACGAGATATCCTTTAGTTCTACATTGACTTAATATATCATTAGTATCTTAAATATAATGCACTTCATTTCACTGTTTTCACTTGCACGCTTAATTATCTCAAGCTTAGGCTATTCTATTCTACCACATATACCGCAAAAACACATGAATTAAGAATTATATTACTTAATATAAACACTTAGCTCGTCTTTCGTCATCTCGGGCCTCAGTTGCTCTTCTTCCGTTCGTCACATGGCTGGTACTCTGGCCATGGTTCGATGACTGGCTGAGTTCCTCATCTTAGGTTGATCTGGCTGGGCGACATCCTTCTCTCATCTCGGGTAGTTTTAACTGCTCGGATGATATCTCCCTCCAGGTCGGTCCATCTAGGTGTTTAGCAGACCATCATCTTCTTTGAAAAACTGCCGATAAGATCAAATATTTCTGAGAAGTACATACTCATTTTAGATTTTAACTAAAGTAATATATCTTCTAAGCTATTTTTTCAGTCTTCTTTCGATAAATAATTGTCCAATTCTTTAGGTTCCAATTCTTCAGAATTTAAATTATTTAATTTCGGAAATATTATTTCTTTTACTACTTCTCCTTTAATGCAGTAATTCAATGCTATTGCTTCCTCTTTCTGCGGCTTCCAGTTTCTGTTTTCGTAGTTTAACCGATCTTGTACTTCGGAACAATCAGTACACGTATTTGGATGAATTTTCGTAATTCTCAATGTATTTTATATTCTCCACCTTATTTTCATATATTGCTTCGCTGTCTTCTTCAATATTATCGAAGCTTCTCCTCGGTATTTCTATTAGAATCTTGGTAATCTCCTTATTTCCACAGAGCGCTGTCAGTCCACTTCTTATTCTCTCGGGTTAATTTTTTCAAGTGATTTTTTTCTCAATAATCTCTTCTATTTTACTTGTTTTTTGAAACAATCTACTTGGCTTTTCTCTGTTCTGCACCGCCTTCGTAATATAGCAGTTTCGAGTAAGTCATGGCCTCCTATTGTGTTTAAATGTTAAGACTTTGTTATGTACTCTTTTTAGCTCGAGTGGTCTATACCTTCGGCATGCGCCATTTTGGAAAACGTCCATAAATGCAATGGGCACATACATAATACTCTAATCTGTCATATTCCTGTCTATGACTACACCTGCTGTTCGTGTCCCCTACATTTCCCTCAGAAAGTAACTAAACTAGTCTTCAGAGTCTCAAGATAAGTGAAGAAGGTTGCCTAGTTATACTTCCTCTAAAAACAATAATTACCACCACTACCACCACCACCACCACCATTTAAAGACCTGTCCTATTATTCTGTCTCTTCTTCTGGTCAAATTTCGACAGATCGTTCTCTTTTCGCCAGCTCGATTCAGTATCGTGATCCGATTCGCCTATCACACGTTCAGCATTCTTCTGCAACACCACACTTCATAAGCTTCGTTCCTCTATCTTTCTGAGCAAGTTATTATTATTAGGCTTTTGACCGGATACCACATAAGCTCATTCGGAAAGCCCTCCGATTCCATAATGTTCCAGAAGCCTACGTCCGATAGACCCAACTTTTCTATGACAAAATCATATGTGTCGTTCACTATCCGGTAGGGATCTCACCCTTATTTCCTATCAATGTTGGGATTCATCAAGGTTCAGCACTGTCACCTCTATTATTTATCCTATGTATGGGTACAGTCACAGCTGACATGTAGACGCCATATCCGTGGACCACCTTATATGCTGATGATGTGTTCTTTGCGGATCAGTCCCGAAATAATCTGGAAAATCTCCTGCAAATTTGGAAATTCCATTAACAGTACTAATATCATTTAACATCACTAAAACCGGATATGTGCAACGTGGCTTTCAGACTGCTGATGCTATTCGCATCGACGGGCAAGACCTAGATAAAGCCAACCAATTTAAATACCTAGGTTCACGCATCACCTCAGACGGAAAGACATTACCAGACAGCCATGCGTGAGTAAATGCTGCACGGCTGAAGTGGCGTTAGGTCACTGGTGTGCTATGTGGCGAGAAAATTTTCACCCGTCTGAAAGGAAAATTATACAAATACATGGTCCGACCAGTTGCACTCAATGGGTTGTAATGCTGGCCTACAATTAAGAAGCGTGAGCAGGTTCTACATGGTATGGAGATGAAAATGTTACGTTGGTCACTAGGTCTTATAAGACTGAACCATGTCAGAAATGAAATGAAATGGCGTATGGCTTTTTTTGCCGAGTGTGTCTGAAGACATGTTCGGCTCGCCAGTTGCAGGTCTTTTGAACTGACACCCGTAGGCGACCTGCGCGTAGTGATGACGATGAAATGATGATGAAGACGACACATACGCCCAGCCCCCGTGCCAGCGAAATTAACCAATGATGGTTAAAATTCCAGACCCTAACGGAAATAGAACCCGGGACCCCTGTGACCAAAGGCCATCACGCTAACCATTTAGCCATGGAGCCGGGCATGTCCGAAGGCGATCGGGAGTGGCACCTATCCCAGAGAAGATGCGAGAAACACGATTTAGATGGTATGGTCATGTCGTCCGAAGCCCTGCAGACTCAATGATACGTACAGCCCTCCAATATGATGCTGGAGGTTCTTCATCCCGAGGTCGTCTCAGGAAGCGATGGTTCGACAGCATCAAGGTTGACATGCGTTTTGTAGGCACCACTGAAGCTGACACCCTAGGTAGGGAGTGGAGGATGACATGTTTAAAAGCGCACTCTGCACCAATGCGTACTAAACACTAGGAAATAATAATAATAATAATAATAATAATAATAATAATAATAATAATAATAACAATAATAATAATAATACATTCATAAAATGCCACCCTCCACATAGACGTCTTCAAATGCATCTTTCTTGTATGTACTGTATATCTTTGAAATAAGTATATTTATTTTTTTGAAGGTAAGCCTTCCTTGGTTGTGCTAGACTAAATTTTAGGTCATCCTTACTTCTGCCATTTTTAGTTGTTCTACGAACCAAGAAAATATATTCACTTATTTCTTTAAAGACTTTATTTCCTAATTCAATATTTCCTTAATTCGAATACATTCCCTTAGTTTGACGTAGAATTCGTTTACAGTTTCGAAACGACACTTCGGTTGATGAGCGTTACAAAACATCAAACTTTTAAACTTTAACAATTTCTAGATGAAACGTGCGTCGAAAGTGTTCAGTATCTCATTTAATATCAAGAGTCTTACCTCGCTATGACTGTCATCGGATGATGCAATACTGCTGCCATCTTGGGGTAGTAAAATCGCACTACCTCGGGAATAATAAATAATGTAACTCCGAATTTCGACGTGGTGGAACTTCCTGTGAGGCATCGTTTGACTCATCTCAGTGAGTTCCGTAAGTGTACGGTAAGAGAAATATTCAAATAGTAAACATTTGAGGAAATTGTAGTGCAAAAGAGTGAAAAGATTTATCTGTCGTCAAATGTCTCAACATATGGACAATAAACAGCTTCAAATTTATCAAAAACACATTCAAGAATTCCAAGAAATGTAGAACGTCTACATTCTTATCAGAGGCATATGGAGATCAGGACTGCCGAGTCTCGTGGGCCGAGCTCCACACTCGTGAAGCCGCAACAGAGCACATCTACCGCCCTAGTGGTGGGAAGTGTTTCGAAACTCCTGGCTTTGAAGGTGTGTAAATTGGTTCAGAATTAGGAAATAAAATATGAACAGTAAAGGCTCTATCACGCTGTGCGGATTTTACGTAAAAACATGCGGCCGTGAACTCAACACAGTCCCGTTCGATTTTTATAACAAATAATAATAATAATAATAATAATAATAATAATAATAATAATAATAATAATAATAATAATAATAATAATTGTACCGGTTGGTACACCTATACGCCGCACATTTGAATTTTCCGCCTTAAAGTACTCCTCTACAGCTGAAACTCTGAACTTTAAAACTGAATTAATTCAACCGTTTATCAGAAGAAGTTAATTTCGAATTGTTTTTGTTTACTAATTATCAAGAAGTGTGGACATTCCCTCACAGATGTCTCTACCAAAAACTATGATCATGCACCCTGGTGCGAAGTGAAGGAACATTTCTTGAAGATATTTTGTATTCATAAGTTTGTTCTTTACTAAATGTTGTTCTTTCATTAGTAGGTTGGCAATATTAACCTCTTTTCCCGCCAGTTTTGAAATTTGCCAATCGTAAATTTCTGTCATTAATTTTTAGCCAATGGCCTCTTTCTTCCCCATTGTTGATGTGTAACTGTAAGCTATCCAATAAACGACTGTGGGTGTGTCTTAATCATTCATGAAAGGTCTCGAATCTTCCCCGAGAGTATAAAAACTGCTGATTTTCTTGTCTCCCGGCCACTCGTACAACATCTAGCTTAGTGTATGGAAGTATTGCAGGAGTCGGGAAGCGCCTCTTTCATCCTCCAGCAGCTCTTCTACACTACCTTTCGAGAAATGTAACTTAGTGCCGGCTTATGTAAAAGTTTCTTATTATGTAACTGTAAATCGGGGATAGAGAGTGCCTTACCCTCTCGAGCTCCCCTTCATTTTGACTTGAGGTGACTACGTTTTCTAACCGATTTTCTTCTCTTAATGTATGCCCCTTAGGTTTTATACGGTTTCATGTAGGAGTGCAAGCAACGCCTCCATTCATCTTGGTATTTTAGGCCATTTAATTAATCTGTTCTTTCCACTAAGACCCAGTAGGGTGGGTACAAGATACCCCCGTTTCATTTGATGTAAGTGGTGCCTTGATGGCAACTTGTGTAATAGTCTGGTATTGCCTTTAATAGGCTTGGAAAATTGAGAGCGGCTCAGCTCTTTCTTGTGTTTGAAAAGTGCTTCTGGGAGGTTTGAGGTTAAAAGTTGGGAGCAAGTGCTCCTTGAATGAGGGGTTTTCTGCCCTTTGGTAATTTGTGGTTATGAGTTCAGAGCTCAGGAATATTAAACTTGGGGCTCGAAGCCCAGAATTTGTAAAGACCCCTTAGCTTGTGTTTTCGCTTGTAACATTATTATTGTACCCGAATTTTCATTGTTATTTCACCTAGTGAAAATTTGTTAAATCTTGTTGTCTACTGAAAATATAACCTTTATTCAGATTTTAATTCATCTTTCGGACTTGTAGTTATACCCATTCCAGCCCGCACCTTCTTTCACCTCTGCCTTCCACGGATAACTCCGTAATAATAATAATAATAATAATAATAATAATAATAATGTTATTGTTTTACGTCCTACTAATTACTTTTGAAGGTTTTTGGAGAAGCTGAGGTGCCGAAATGTTGTCCCACGGGAGTTCTGTTACGTGCCAGTAAATCTATCGACACGAGGCTGACGTTTTTGAACATTTTCAAATACCACCGGACTGAGTCAAGATCGAACCTGCCAAGTTGGGGTCAGAAAGCCAGCGCCTCAACCGTCTGAACCACTCAGCCCGGCATTCGATTTTTTTTTGTTTCAATTCGGGTTTATTTGTTTTCATCCTGAACTCTCTCTCTCCTAGACTTTGCCCATACCATTCACTAATTCCTTCAGCTATTTCGCAGACTCATATAAAATAATAATGTTGTCGGCAAATCTCGGGGTTTTGATTTCCTCTCCATGAATTGTGGTTTCTTTTCGCGATTTTCTCTTTGATATCCTTATCCGACTGTTCTGTGCAAACAATGAAGGGAAGAGGTAACAAACTTCAGTCCTGTCTCAATCATTTCTGGATAGCAGCTTATTTTCCTAGCCCTCGATTCTTATCACTGCAAACTGACTTTTGAACAGATTGTATATAATCTTTCATTCTTGGTTTTTGTACCGGATCACATACAGAGTTTCGAATAACTTAGTAGAATCAACGTAATGGAATGCATCTTCTAAATCTGCGGGTAGACATACGAAATAATAATTACAGTTGGAATAATAAATTTACTAACGTGGGACACCAGGAAGTCATGTTCATTTTACTATTTATGACACCTAGCGTGGTAATTAAAATCGTGTAAACATTAAAAACTCGGGAGGTTGCGGTATATAATTTAGAAAATGGTAGTTATCATCTATTAAATTATAATTACGTTGTCTGCAGTACTAATTTAATAGTATCGCATTAATATGTGACGCACACAATTTCTTTTCATTATGACAAATATACAGCTGATATTTATCTAAAAAAAATCATGTTTAATGTGACACTAATGTGCACAACACATTTGTGATTGTTACTGCATTTCCGAGGCGGACGGATTTTCTTCCAATAAGTTGTTATGTTATAATCTTCTTTAGCCAACATTCGGAGTACTTGAGCTTCCACTAAGCCTTTGTATGTTGGCTTGCATACACGGCAGGAGTACGATCCTTTAGTACCACAGACGTTTGCGGAATCCTTTTAAACACAGCATTTAGAGGTGACGGGAATAGGATTATCAACTAGGGGCGGGTCATTTATGTGAAATATAAAATTTAGGGGATAATATTAAGTTGAAAAAACGTACAGTTCATTGATCGTTTTCCAACTCGCAGAGATCGGCCTCCATATCACTCAGTCGTAACGTCCGAAAACCTATGGCGTCATAGAGCGAGCGAAAGCACCCTTCACAATCATTCAGAAAATTACAAAACGTGCAAATAATATTCCTTAGGCATTTTTCGTCAACGCCACCTTCCTGCGTCAATGGATTACCCAGGCTCAATTCAGGATATGTCGGTAGGTTCATGACCTCATGTCTTTCTTGCAGCCACTAACTGGTCCTCATGAATTTACTACCCAAAACCGCCGGTATTCGAACCAAGTACAGTGAAGTCAATTCGAGTTGGACAAGTACTTCTCATCCTCCAACATTTTGTAAAAACAGTGAATTTATTCCTGAAATTATTAAATAATAATCTCTGCTGACTCCTTTGATGAATAGTCGACCAAGCGCCCTTTGGTTCAGAGGGTCCTTTAATTTTTATTTCTATAACTACAATACGCCACATAATATAACAGCCATCAGAATACTAATTTACCGGGCGAGTTGATCGTGCGGTTAGGGGGCGCGCAGCGGTGAGGTTGCATCCGGGAGATAGTGGGTTCGAACCCCACTGTCTGCAGTCCTGAAGATGGTTTTCCGTGGTTTCCCATTTTGACACCAGGAAAATGCTGGAGCTGTACCTTAATTCAGGCCACGGCCGCATCCTTCCCTCTCCTAGGCTTTTCCTATTCAATCGTTGCCATAAAACCTACCTGTATCGGTGCGAGGTAACTTAAAGCAAATTCTAAAAACAAAAAACCTTTCTATTTTATGATAAACTAGCTGCTGTACCCGTCATTGATGGGTTAGTTCCTATACAGTTAAAGTATAAATGTCTTTTTGAGGAGGTGGGTGGTGGCAGAGGAGTCAGAGTACACATGAGTTAACAACAGTCAATCAGTCAGTCAGTTAGGGTAATGGTATTATCGACTAGTTTCAAGGGCTTCTTAGAATTAAAGGTAGAGTTTCTGCCTCTGAATCCCAAGATCGCAGGTTCAAAACCAGCAACGTTACCATTTCCTTGGTTATTTGCAATTGTAACAGTCAAGGTTGACCTCATCAAAAAGCTGTCACGGTACAAAATATTCAAAATTAAAGTTTTGTTTGCAAGGTTCCTAGATAAACCTGACTTTCTTTTCAAAATGTTACCAAAAAGCCATATCAATTTTCTTTCAGACCCCTTTTCTCCGTAGAATATTGTAATTCTAATTAGCCCATTATCTAAGTTAACATAAGTGTAAAACGTATGCCGAGTTTCATAGAAGTATGCTCTGTCGTTTTCACGTGATTTTTCAACATACATACATACATACATACATACATACATACATACATACATACATACATACATACATACATACATACATACATACATACATACATACCTACATACATACATTCATTCATTACATTACATTACATTACATACACGTGAGTTCACTACGCGGTTCAGATCACATAGCTGTGAGCTTTTTGTTAGGAGATTGATGACAGCCCTGAATTTAATTTTCCGTGTTTTCCCCATCTTGACAACAGGAATATGCTGGGGGCAGTCCTATCCCCTTTCCAACTCTACGTCACCGAAAACATTACATATGTTAATGCGACGTTAAAATACTAGGAAAAAGTTAATAATTGCCTGTATGCCATGGAGTGTATATCAATAAACAGGCGTGGTTTGACTGAAAAACTGGAAATCAGAGAAAGAAGGATTCTCCGAAAAATCCTAGCCCCGGTACTAGAAGATGGGGAATACCAGTGCCGTTACAATGTTGAGAGTTCTGTTCCCAGATAGAGATGCGCTGTAGCAGTGCCAGGGAAAGGAGGATAGCATTCTATGGTTGTGTGAAAAGATTACTACCCAACGGACTGACCAACTGTGCCTATTCACCTTATGGCGAAACACGAATGACCGTACCACCTGGCTGATGGAGACTGGTTGAAAGAACTAACGGCGTGGTGCAGGCCTTTCAATTTGACGCCGTATAGGCGACCTGCGCGTCTGTGTAGATGGGGATCTACCTGTGGTGAATTCTAATGCTGAAGATAACAGAAATACCCAGCCCCCGAGCCATTGGAATTAACCAATGAAAGTTAAAATCCCCGACCCGGCCGGGAATCGAACCCGGGACCCTCTGGAACAAAGGCAAGCACGCTAACAATTTAGCCATATAGCCGGACGTTGAAAGAACTGAAGTGGCAGACTAAAACAGGCAGATCCAGAAAGGTACCTCTGGTCAGAGGAAGTGGCTACAGCGGGAGAAGAGGCGACAACAGGGCAACGATCAAAGCCTAACTGTTGATCACGTGTGGTCTCAACTAGTAGCAGTAGTAGTAGTAGAAAAATACATTGAACTGGTGGTCGTTAAGATCTCTATATGATATGGAAAAGGTTTTGGTTAAACAAAACTATAATTTCCATAATGTACAGACAAAATACGTAGATACACACTTCACAGTCAGGTACATTTATTATAACAATAAATACGTTATTTATTAGTTTAGTTATGGCAAATATTTATTACCGCTACCATAATCCATCTAGCACATCTACCTCACGTTCATAATTCTTGTTTTCATACCTGTGCGTAAACATTTGGTCCATCAGACGTGTTATTGCTTATGTTACTATACGCTGTATAACTGTTGTAACAATAAACATGCATTTTTTCACCTCATACTACTCAGTCGGATATCTACTGTCTGTTATCAACATATTGTGACTTGTATTCTACACGACTTAGCGGAGGTAAAGCGCCCTTCATTTCGTTCAAAATATATAACATAAATTATACATTAATTAACCCTTTCGTGGTTGTTAGCTTATATAGTCTGACTCCTTGGTAGAATGGTCAGCGCCATGGCCTTCAGCTCAGATGGCTCCTCGTTCGATTCCCGGCCAGGATAAGATTTTAACTGCGCCTTGTTGATTCCTGTGGGGTGGATTTTTGTGTTCGCTCAATATACACTGACTGACAGAGCAAATGCAACACCAAGAAGGAGTAGTCAGAACTTTATGCCACTTGCAGGGTAGACTGACGTCACTGAGGTATGCTCATGATGTGAAATGCGCCGCTGTGCTGCGCACGTAGCGAACGATAAATGGGACACGGCGTTGGCGAATGGCCCACTTCGTACCGTGATTTCTCAGCCGACAGTCATTGTAGAACGTGTTGTCGTGTGCCACAGGACACGTGTATAGCTAAGAATGCCAGGCCGCCGTCAACGGAGGCATTTCCAGCAGACAGACGACTTTACGAGGGGTATGGTGATCGGGCTGAGAAGGGCAGGTTGGTCGCTTCGTCAAATCGCAGCCGATACCCATAGGGATGTGTCCACGGTGCAGCGCCTGTGGCGAAGATGGTTGGCGCAGGGACATGTGGCACGTGCGAGGGGTCCCGGCGCAGCCCGAGTGACGTCAGCACGCGAGGATCGGCGCATCCGCCGCCAAGCGGTGGCAGCCCCGCACGCCACGTCAACCGCCATTCTTCAGCATGTGCAAGACACCCTGGCTGTTCCAATATCGACCAGAACAATTTCAATTTCCCGTCGATTGGTTGAAGGAGGCCTGCACTCCCGGCGTCCACTCAGAAGACTACCATTGACTCCACAGCATAGACGTGCACGCCTGGCATGGTGCCGGGCTAGAGCGACTTGGATGAGGGAATGGCGGAACGTCGTGTTCTCCGATGAGTCACGCTTCTGTTTGTCAGTGATAGTCACCGCAGACGAGTGTGGCGTCGGCGTGGAGAAAGGTCAAATCCGGCAGTAACTGTGGAGCGCCCTACCGCTAGACAACGCGGCATCATGGTTTGGGGCGCTATTGCGTATGATTCCACGTCACCTGTAGTGCGTATTCAAGGCACGTTAAATGCCCACCGCTACGTGCAGCATGTGCTGCGGCCGGTTGCACTCCCGTACCTTCAGGGGCTGCCCAATGCTCTGTTTCAGCAGGATAATGCCCGCCCACACACTGCTCGCATCTCCCAACAGGCTCTACGAGGTGTACAGATGCTTCCGTGGCCAGCGTACTCTCCGGATCTCTCACCAATCGAACACGTGTGGGATCTCATTGGACGCCGTTTGCAAACTCTGCCCCAACTGTGGCAAATGGTTGACAGAGAATGGAGAACCATCCCTCAGGACACCATCCGCACTCTTATTGACTCTGTACCTCGACGTGTTTCTGCGTGCATCGCCGCTCGCGGTGGTCCTACATCCTACTGAGTCGATGCCGTGCGCATTGTGTAACCTGCATATCGGTTTGAAATAAACATCAATTATTCGTCCGTGCCGTCTCTGTTTTTTCCCCAACTTTCATCCCTTTCGAACCACTCCTTCTTGGTGTTGCATTTGCTCTGTCAGTCAGTGTATATCCCTTCATATACACACAACACAACACGTTATACTTCCAACCACCACAGAAACCCACAGTGGTGAACACATCCCTCCGGCTCTAAAACTGAGCCAAATTCACACTACGAGTCTCAAGAACATGGGAAAAGCTAAGAAGCAGAAGAAGAAGAAGAAGGAGATTAAGGAAGTATTGACTATTGGTTTATATCATTCCCACTAAATATATCTGTCTATTCGTTTATTGGGATATCTACTTCCCATTTCTGGTTTGTGCTGCTACCTGGAAATCTGAAAGAAGAAAAAACCCAGGACCGATAAATTGTGATATCTGAGTTTGGATTGCGTATTTTTTTATGAGAATTTGTTGCAATGGATGTCAGAAGTTAATGTTTTAATGTAATTACGGAAAAATCTTCTGAATATGAATATCGTAATAATTAATTTGCTGTATGTATGCATTTTGACAATTATAATTTATTTCTGTGTAATTATTACCAGAAATATATATGTGATGCAAACAAAATAAACTATATTCTGGATATCTATACAGAAATATAACAATATATCAATAAAATACCATTATTTATTTAGTTGAAGCCAATATTGTACGTCACAACAGTCCGTACAAAATAGAACACTTAGGAGTTACATAAACAACGTTAAAACTTGAAATAATGGTCATTAGAGGACATAGTTCAACATTTTAAAAATGCTTCGGAATTCGAAAAAGAAATAAAATAATTTATGATTCATATACGGTACCTGAATATATTCTACATATGAAAATACATCATCATAATTAGTCGTTGTGCTCATTACTGAGCGTCGTGACCTCCTAACTCCATCGTTTCCTTGTTGCAACCTTGACAAGATGTCTCCATCCCGAGCGGTTTTCACATTTCGTTAATATGATCTGAAGTGGTAGCTCAGTGATCTTCTTCGCCTGATCTATCCATCTGCTTGCTGTTCTTCCTCGTGGTCTACTGCCTTCAATTTAGCCTTGTAAAATTACCTTTTCTAAGTTCTCTCCATCTCGTCTGTAAATGTGGCCAAGGAACTGGAGGTAACACTCACTCACACGGGAAGATAGAAGTTTCTTGATGCAGAATTCGTCCAGAATGGAAACATTAGTTCTTTTTTCTGTCCAGGATACACGTAGCATTCTCCGCCAACACCACATCTCAAAGGCATCAATGTGCTTTTTGTCTTTAGCATTCACGGTCCAGGTCTCTCAGCCGTACAAAAAGACGGAGAACACTAGTGATTCTACCAAGCGCATCTTCGTGGCTTTTGATATTGCCCGGTTCAGCCAGATCTTAGTAAGTTTAACCATTGCAGCACGACCTAAGACAATACGTCTTTTTACCTCTTTATCACAGCTTCCCGTGTCATTGTTGACTGACCCCAGGTATACAAATTCCTTAACTATATCCAGGTCCTTTAGGTATCCCGTAAATTGGATTTCACCTTGCCGATCAACTACCATTAGTTTGGTCTTTTTGATGTTTATCTCTAGACCATACTGAAGACTAGTGTTCTTCACCCTTGTAAGCAAGTCATGAAGTTCCTATTCACTACCAGCGATGAGGGAACTGTCATCTGCAAAACGCAGGTTATTAATTTTTCTGCCACCAATCGAAATTCCACCATTCCAGCCATTGAGAGCTCTTTTGATGACACACTCTGCATAGATGTTGTAGAGTTGAGGTGATAATATACAACCTTGCCTTACTCCATTTGTCACATTGAAAATGCCTGAGAGATCACCATCCACCTTTATGGTTGCTGCGTGGTTTTTATACAGGCTTTTCAGTAACGATATTAAGTGCAGTGGAACCCCAAATTCCTTTAGCACCTGCCACAACTTGTTTCATATAACACAATCAAAGGCCTTTTTGTAGTCCAGGAAGCAAATAAAGGCAGGGACACAAAACTCGCGACATTTCTCAATTATCTGTCTCATGCTCAGGATAGACTCTCGTGTTCCTTTACCTGCAACAAAGCCTGCTTGTTCTGCGGATATCTGAGGTTGCAGGAATGCTTTTAGGCGTTGATTTATTATGTAGAGCAGAACTTTGCTTGCATGGGATATTAATGCGATAGTACGATAATTGGAACAATCCCTTATAGACCCCTTTTTGTGAAGAGGGATTAGTATTGATGTTGTCCAGTCCTTGGGCCATTCAACAGTTTTCCACACCATATTACATACCAAATGTAAAACACGCATGCCCTCCTCCCCCATCACTTTCAGCATTTCTCCCGAAACACCATCCATACCTGGGGCTTTGTTGTTCTTCAAATGATTGACAGCATTTACAATTTCAGTCTTCTTCATAAGTCAAATAAATTTCCTGTTCGGAAGAATCATTTCCTTTGCAATACAGCATTTCACAGTATTGTTCCCACCTCTCTATTGCTTTGTTCTTATCAGTAATGAGGTTGCCATCTTTATCTTCAATCACCCATGTGCGTGATTTGAAATCATGGGTAATGCTGTTGACTTTTTTTTAAAAAGATCACGTGTTTGATTCAGCCTATGATGTTGGTCTATTTCATCACAAATACTGGTGAGATACCGTGTCTTGTCAGTTCTGCAATTGCGCTGTATTTTGCGGCAAATTTCACTGTATGCTTCTTCGTCTTACTTGGATTGAATGCCATGTTTCTTCAGTGTGCTCCGCTCTTCTATCAGCAGTAGAGTGCTGTTCGATATCCAGGGGTGCTTAGCTTGGGAAGAATTAGTAAATGGTTCAGGGAGAGAAGAGTTAATGATTTCTTGAGGTTATCCCATGATTGGGAGGCTGCTCCTTCCTCCTGTACTTGCTGGAGTTTTGGCCTTATTCTTTCTCCAAAATCTTGGAGAGCCTTTTTGTCAGTAACGCGAACTTGTGTCACTCTCTTCTTCTTCGTCAGTTTCAGTTTGATCCGCATTTTCATGGATAGCATAATGTGGTCACTACCACAGTCTGCTCCAGGATAGGTTTTGCAGTCCAGTACAGAAGTCCGCCATCGTTGTCTCACCAAAATGCAATCTGATTTCGAACCCTGTCGCCAGGAGAAATCCATGTGTATCGACGGCGTGGGTGATGTTGGAAGAGAGTATTGCAGACAGACAGGTTATTGCCAACACAAAACTCCAGTAGACGCTCACCACGCTCATTTCTCACACCTAGACCGTGCCTTCCAACCACATGTCCCAAATGATTATCTTCAATAGTCTCGCACATCTTCGCATTAAAATCACCCTGAATGACTAATATTTCCTTCTGAGGAATCTTTCTGATGGTGTGTTCCAGCAACTCGTAGAATTCATCGATTTCATCATCCAGTGCAACTGCAGTAGGAGCATAAACCTGAATGAAGTTGATCCTGCACGGAGAAGCATTCATCTTAACGGAGATGATTCTGTCAGAGACAGGCTCATATCCGACGACAGCACTGGCTAGTATTTTAGGAATCACTACAGCGACACCATTCCGACTGAGATCCTCGCTTCCAGAAAAATATATGGTGTTATCCGAGTGAATGACAAAGTGGCCACAACCTTTCCAATGTGTCTCTCTGAGTCCAAGTACTGTATGTCCAGATCATGTAGGCTCAGTGCTCTTTCAACGATAGCCAGTTTTCCTGTCTGTAAGAGACCTCGTACATTCCAGGCTGCAATCTTTCTAACTACGCGCAAAGTTGGTTTGGATTGATTTGCACGTTCAGATGCTCCTCTCAACTATGTCCCCCCCCCCCGGAGATCCGACTGGGAGACATACTCCGGACACTGATTTTTTTTGTGCTAGGGGCTTTACGTCGCACCGACACAGATAGGTCTTATGGCGACGATGGGATAGGAAAGGCCTAGGAGTTGGAAGGAAGCGGCCGTGGCCTTAATTAAGGTACAGCCCCAGCATTTTCCTGGTGTGAAAATGGGAAACCACGGAAAACCATTTTCAGGGCTGCCGATAGTGGGATTCAAACCTACTATCTCCCGGATGCAAGCTCACAGCCGCGCGCCTCTACACGCACGGCCAACTCGCCCGGTTGGACACTGATTTATGATTGAGTAAAGCCATGAGGTTGTCTTGGGAAAATTAACAGTGGTGCTTTCCCGTTGTCTTCCACTGACCCCCAATTCCACTCTGCACACCGACCCAGCTTCCCGCTGGGGTTGTTACCCAACCTTCCACTGGGTTGCTCGGCTTAACAGGGGCACCACGTGTAGGTAGGAAATGGAGAATTGAGGTAGAAAACTCTCTTGTTGAGTTCTTATATTCGCATCACTACTCCATTTAGCCAGAGTCTCAAGGTGGTCGCAGAGACTCTACCTAGGTCAGTTCCCAGGGCCTGAAAATACATATTCGGTCTAAAAATACCATTTTAAAATTATGTGGCCATGAAAGTATTAATGAATACTCTGACTAAGCAAATGTCTGCAAGATGGCGGCTAGAGTAGACACGCGCAAGCTTAGTGCTGCTGCAGTTTGTGTTGTTTGTGTGGTAATAATCAGAGTTGTTGCGCTTTACGGTTCTCTGCACGGGTCTATTCGAGTTAAGGAATCGGTGTGTGCAAGTGAAAAAGTGAGTTCTCCTTTTGCATGGCTACTAGCAGAGAGAAACTACTACATTCCGGCGTTCTCTCTAACTGGATGCGCCATTTTCCAGACTTATAGGCGCCTCCCTACTAGCTCTGAGCCGAACAAGCCTAGGCCTGGTCGCTCAGCGATTAGGGGCTTGCTTTGCCTCCTACTACTGGCTGGAGATGTTCACTTAAACCCCGGTCCCACCACTTGTGAAATGAAAACAGACATAAATATCTATTGTCAGAATGTGCAAAGCCTAAACAATAAGCTGTCTGATTGTGAACTATCCCTGCCAGACTTAAGAGAAGTTGACGTGATCGGACTTACTGAAACATGGCTCTCGTGGGCTAGTGACAGTGAACTACCACTCAGTGCTAATTACAGCATATTCCGTCGTGATCGCGCTACTCTAGGTGGTGGAGTGATGCTAGCAGTGAACAGTGCTTTACCGTGTAAACGGAGGACAGATCTCGAACGGAACTGTGAGTTAGTGTGGGTGGAGCTACTCTTTCCTCGACGCCCTGTACTTGTGGGATGTTACTACAGACCACCAAACAGCCCATTCTGTGACCTTGAACAGTGCCTGGACTCAGTCATTGCAGCTCTCCCTCATGGTGAAGTAATTTTAATGGGCGACTTTAACCTGTCTATAAAGTGGTCTTCTCCAACTACAGGACTGTCAGCTAACAACTGTGACACATACTTTATAGACAGTTTTATTAATGGCCTCGGACTGAAACAGTTTAATATGTACCCAACCCGTGGACCCAACACCCTGGACTTCATACTCTCCTCATTAGAACTTAAAACAATAACCCCAGGCAGAAACCTTTTCCTGTGCGACCACCAGTCTCTCGATGCTACATTCCTTCTTCCCCACCCCTCCTCAAAGCCTCACAGCAGGACATCCTACCGCCCTACCTACATCTGGCGACGTGCCGACTGGCCTGCAATGTGTCGTGCCCTGGAATGCCTTCCCTGGAGTCTGCTCGAAATAGCTGACATCGAATCGGCTCTTGACCTGCTGTACGACTGGCTGCAAGCTGCAATTAAAGACTTCGTACCTGCACAACGGGCTACTACCAGCAAACATCAACACTGGATATCACATGAGACCAGACTGATACTGTTTAATAAAAAGAGAGCTTGGCGCCTGTGGAAAGACTTCCCTAACCCACACACTCACAATACTTTCGTTAAAATCCGCCGCCACGCGAGGTTTATGGTCAGAAGAGACCACAAAACACACGTAGACACTGTCACTGAAAACGTCCGCAGCAATCCCAAGCGCTACTGGAGTCTCATCAACACACGAAGAAGGACGGAGCGAATTCCTGTCAGCGTGAACCACAACGATGCAACAGCAGACGGCGCCGATCGCAATGAACTGTTCAACAGGTATTTCTTCTCCAACTTCTCCCCTCCCTTACAAAACCAACCGCTCCCACCCATTGGTACAGCCTCAAACAGAACCCTATCAAGCATAACTACCACACCAAGTGAAGTTCATGACCTTCTTCAAACTCTTCGTATCAACAAAGCTACCGGTGCCGACACTATAGGTCCTCTTTTCCTAAAAAATACTGCCAGTACTCTTTGCGTCCCTCTATCTAAATTATTTAACAGATGTTTTGCCGCGGGCTATTTTCCTAATACCTGGAAACGGGCAAATATTGTTCCACTTCTCAAATCAGGCAACAAATTTAATGTTTCATCTTACCGACCAATTTCTATTCTCCCCACACTATCCTTTATCTTTGAAAAAATTATACACCAGCGTCTCCTCGCATTCACGTTGCCGTATATCTCAACCAAGCAGCATGGTTTTCTACCAGGTGGCTCTTGTCTAACAAACCTAGCCACTCTGCATAGCTTTGCATCACACGCCATTGCAGCTAAATCGCAGCTGGATATCTGCTACGTAGACATTTCGAAAGCTTTCGATTCTGTAGACCATACTCTGTTGCTCCATAAACTCTCCGAACGATTTAATATACATGGCAGTCTTCTGACCCTTCTTTCTGGCTTCCTACATAACCATTGGCAGAGAGTGGTAATATCAGGCACTTCATCCTCATGGTTACCAGTCACGTCCGGTGTCCCACAAGGCAGTACTCTTGGCCCCTTGCTGTTTTCTTTGTTTATGGACGATCTGCCGTCCGAACTCAACGAAACAGCCAATACCCTACTCTTTGCTGACGACTGCAAGATATTTAGGGAGATCAGGAATCCAGGAGATGCAGCTCTGCTACAGTCCTCACTTAATGCCCTCTCGAACTGGTGCCATACTTGGAAACTTATCCCCAATCCACAAAAATGCAGCCACATGATCATAACAATACGTAAATCTCCTCTACCGACATCATATTACCTACTCGACAAGCCCATCACCGTAGTTACGCAACAGCGTGACCTAGGTGTAATATTTGATACAAAATTACAATTTAAGACCCACATAGAAACATATACAACCAAGGCCATGAAATTACTAGGCATTCTCTATCGCTTCACAGAAATTTCTGACCCCATTGCTCTTCGTCACTTCTTCCTCACGATCATTCAACCTCTCTTAAACTACTGCTCTCCTATTTGGACAACAGCCTCCCCCTCCAATACTAAGCAGTTAGACAGAGCAGTGTCCTTCTTTGCTGCAATTGTAAGGAACAGAAACCCCAAGCTCAGAAATCTGTCTACGCAGCAGGTATTAATGGCAATTAATATGTCACCGCTGCACATCAGGCGACAGGTAGCTGACCTGAGTTTCCTCCACGGGATCTTAAATGGGCATTACCGCTCGGAACATCTTGTCTCACTCTTCTCTCTCCGCGTTCCTTCCCGCTCCACCCGAACCAAAGACCTTCTCCACATTCCCCACACTCAGCACTCAATACTTCAACGATCTTTCCTAATCCGCCTCCCGACACTCTTTAACAATATTAACAGGAGACAAGAACTCGATATAGCATCGAATAAAAGTGTATTCGGGAGGTGTGTAAATAGCCTCTTAAAGATAAGTTGATGTGAAGGGATTATACCGCCATCTTGACCCACGACGACTTGGCTATGAATATGGACATTCTTATGGTTTTCGATTTGGACAGTTGTTATTAGTAGGCTGTGTACCTGATCTTGTTATATTTTGTTATGTTTGTTATATTTTATTATGAAAGTTTACGTTGGTTAAATAGTCTGTTGGCAGTGCAAGTGAAATTTGCTCAGTGTAGCTGTATCTTGTGCTTTGTGAATAAATAAATAAATAAATAAATAAATAAATAAATGTCATGGGATAGCGGAGCACTGATGCGCAGGTGTCTTGTCTGCGCACCACACGCCCCCTGTGCCAGCGGCAGTTGTATATGAGACCTTGTGAGCAGTGGCTGTGCATGTGACAGGTGTAACATGGAACGTTATCGTGAGCTGACACCGTTCGAACGGGGTATGGTGGTCGGTGGCCGACGGATGGGAAGTGCGATTTCGAAAGTGGTGCGGGAATTCGGCTTCACACGATCAACCGTGTTCAGGGTGTATCGCGAATGGTTGTATGCGGGTGTCACCGTCCACAACAGACGAACGACCGGCCGTCCAGCCACCCTCGATGGCCTTGACCGGCGACATCTGAGACGGATTGTCAATAGTGACAGACGGGCAACCGTGCAACAAATCACGGCTAAATTCAACACAGGCCGTGCTAGACACGTCTCCCAGTGGACAATTCGTAGGAGCATGGGTTCTATGGGGTATGGGAGCCGGCGCCGCACACGGGTGCTACTGTTAACCCAACGTCATCAGGCACAACGACGCGCATTTGTCGCCAGTCACCAGGGATGGACACTGGAACAATGGCGTAACGTGATATGGTCGGACGAATCACGGTTTCAACTGCACCATGCCAATGGGATGGGAGGCACCGTGTATGGCGCAGACCACATGAAGCGATGGATCCCGCATGCCTCGAAGGTGTGGTCCAGGGCGCTGGTGTCTCTGTTATGGTCTGGGGTGCATTTTCCTGGTATACAATGGGGCCCCTAGTTGTTTTGGAAGAGACTTTGAATGGTACGCGGTATTTAAAGATAAAAATTTCATTGTTCCGTATTGAAATTATTGATGTTAAAAATTAAATAATTGAAAAGGAGGTTCAACCTATTCAATACTTAAAAGAAAGAAATGTAGTAATTACATTCTTATTTAAATGGGATCGGTTTCGACCTTAGTCCAGGTCATCATCAGCCGTAAAAACATGTACAATGTTTATGAATATTGGAGGTCAGTTTCACACTCTGATAGGCACAAAGACACGACACCACATTCTGTCATGCACAAAGTCACAACACTATCAACTAATATACGAAGATCAAAAATAACTTGAAGTCGCAGACGAATAGATTTGTAGTAGAAAGCCGCCAGCTCCTGGTGATCAGCGCGGCACATTCAAGATCATGCGCTGCGGTCGAACGCCAAAGTAGAGTGGAGAATGTTTTGAAGGTCCAGAATTTGTCACAGTTGCGGGAAGTTAAGTACGTATATAAAAATATACGACGCAAATCAGTATAATTGAATGAGTACTTGTACTCCTGCTAAGTTCTTGGAAAACAGTTGACTTGAAACAACAATTGTAGAGAGAAGAAAAAAATGTAGTAAAAAGCGCAATATCGGAAAACAAATGAAAACTTATATGCACAGTGCGCTATTTTTTAAAATGAAAAATTTTTAGGTTATGATTGAAGTAGTCGAAGTTGGCGCAAGACAAGAGTTTAAATTTGAAAGAGGAGAACCGAAATGAAGGTCGCGGTGTTTTTTTATAGAGAAGGAAGAATAAATTAAACGAGGAAGAGTGATAGTGAAATAAGAGAAATAAAAGAAATTGAAGTTGGATGGTAATGAGGAAGGATAAGATAGGGAAAGGAAGGAGGGGTAGTTTAGGGTGGGTTAGGAGGGTGGGTTATTGGAGGTAGAAAATGTGGGTGGGAACTATGTAAGGCATGGAAAATAGAATTGGGGTTTTGGAATTTGGAATTTTTGAGAAGAAGAATTAGGAAGTCAAAAAGGATATTGGGTTTTTCAGAAATGTCGTTTAAATTGAAATTAGGGTTGAGGTACTGGTCAAGGTGGATAAAGCAATTTTCAGTAATGTTTAAGAGGAGGCCTTTGTTAATGATTTTAAGTATATTTATGTCATTGACAATACTGGTGAAACTATGCTTGGAGTCTTGTATGTGCTGTCCTATGGCAGAGAATCTGTTGTATTTAATGGCGTTGACATGTTCAGAGTACCTGATATTGAAGTTGCGGCCAGTTTGTCCGACGTAGGAGGAATTGCAGTTGTTGCATTTAAATCTGTATACACCAGATTTAGAAAAAGCATTAGACTTATTTAGAGATTTAGAGTTGTGTAAGATGTCAAGACTTCTATTGTTAGTACTAAAAGAAATTTTCATATTATGTTTTTTAAGAATATTAGTTATTTTATAAGCATCCTGAGTGAAAGTGAAGGTGGAAAAAGCAGTTGGTTTTATTGTGTCTTTAGATGAAGTGGTTTTTGGACAACTACAATAAGACACGATTCTTCGCACCCCCAAGCTCATAAACGTGCTACTTATAACAGCTTAATTTTTCGTGCTTTCAACACCCCTATGTCCAAAAAAAATTTAAATAATGAATTAAACACCATCCGCAACATTGCTAAATTTAATGGCTTTAACAACTCCTTCATTAACCGCATGATCAACAAATTCAAACACCGTCCAACATAATATGAAAATTTCTTTTAGAACTAACAATAGAAGTCTTGACATCTTACACAACTATAAATCTCTAAATAAGTCTAATGCTTTTTCTAAATCTGGTGTATACAGATTTAAATGCAACAACTGCAATTCCTCCTACGTCGGACAAACTGGCCGCAACTTCAATATCAGGTACTCTGAACATGTCAACGCCATTAAATACAACAGATTCTCTGCCATAGGACAGCACATACAAGACTCCAAGCATAGTTTCACCAGTATTGACAATGACATAAATATACTTAAAATCATTAACAAAGGCCCCCTCTTAAACATTACTGAAAATTGCTTTATCCACCTTGACCAGTACTTCAACCCTAATTTCAATTTAAACGACATTTCTGAAAAACCCAATATCCTTTGTGACTTCCTAATTCTTCTTCTCAAAAATTCCAAATTCCAAAACCCCAATTCTATTTTCCATGCCTTACATAGTTCCCACCCACATTTTCTACCTCCAATAACCCACCCTCCTAACCCACCCTAAACTACCCCTCCTTCCTTTCCCTATCTTATCCTTCCTCACTACCATCCAACTTCAATTTCTTTTATTCTTTCTCTTATTTCACTATCACTCTTCCTCGTTTAATTTATTCTTCCTTCTCTATAAAAAAACACCGCGACCTTCATTTCGGTTCTCCTCTTTCAAATTTAAACTCTTATCTTGCGCCAACTTCGACTACTTCAATCATAACCTAAAAATTTTTCATTTTAAAAAATAGCGCACTGTGCATATAAGTTTTCATTTGTTTTCCGATATTGCGCTTTTTACTACATTTTTTTCTTCTCTCTACAATTGTTGTTTCAAGTCAACTGTTTTCCAAGAACTTAGCAGGAGTACAAGTACTCATTCAATTATACTGATTTGCGTCGTATATTTTTATATACGTACTTAACTTCCCGCAACTGTGACAAATTCTGGACCTTCAAAACATTCTCCACTCTACTTTGGCGTTCGACCGCAGCGCATGATCTTGAATGTGCCGCGCTGATCACCAGGAGCTGGCGGCTTTCTACTACAAATCTATTCGTCTGCGACTTCAAGTTATTTTTGATCTTCGTATATTAGTTGATAGTGTTGTGACTTTGTGCATGACAGAATGTGGTGTCGTGTCTTTGTGCCTATCAGAGTGTGAAACTGACCTCCAATATTCATAAACATTGTACATGTTTTTACGGCTGATGATGACCTGGACTAAGGTCGAAACCGGTCCCATTTAAATAAGAATGTAATTACTACATTTATTTCTTTTAAGTATTGAATAGGTTGAACCTCCTTTTCAATTATTTAATTTTTAACATGGTACGCGGTATGTTGAGCTGGTCGGAGACCATCTACACCCATTTTTGGCCTTCCAGCGCCCAGACGGTTCTGCGGTGTTTCAAGATGATAACGCGCCGCCATATCGCTCCCACGTCGCCCAGGAATGGTTCCAGGAACATGCAGCGGAGGTCCAACGACTGCCATGGCCGCCCAGGAGCACCGATATGAACCCTATCGAGCATATCTGGGATGTCCTGGAACGCGGGCTCCGTACCATGGATCCTGCACCCACGAACAGACCAGCATTGGCGGCCGCTCTGCAAACGATATGGTGTCAGCTGCGTCAAAAGGACTACCAGGGACTCGTCGACTCACTTCCACGGCGTCTCATTGCAGTTCGCAGGGCTAGAGGAGGCTCCACACGCTATTAGGTGACTATCCCATGACATTTGCTAAGTCAGTGATGATTCATATACCTGAATATTCTACATATGAAAATACATATTCGGTCTAAAAATACCATTTAAAAACAATGTGGCCAGGAAAGTATTAACAAATATATCCATACACATGGAGAAAGATAATGTTGTACGACGATCATGTGGGAATCGGATAATGACATTTGTAAGGCAAACGTGAAATCTGCTCTAATTTGTGTACAGTAGTGCAACAGGTAAGAAAACTCGCAGCAAACCAGTTGCTACAGTATGCTGTGAGTCACTGACTTATGGAGGTGTTGACAAACCTGGGCCTTTTTCCATTTCCTGCAGCTGCTTTTGTGACCAAGTTCTACTCCAAGGGTCCCGACCCACATTAAGTCTTTTTCCGTGGATAAATTTCTTCAGCCCTGAGTTCTGCGGTTTATCTAAGTCAAAATGTAGCGTTCTAATGTTTTTTATTTCTTCTCGATCCAGTTATTTCTTGAACAGTATTTTAGTTTCTTTCAGGTGTCTCACATTTTCCAAGATCGCCGGGCGGAGTGGCTCAGACGGCAGAGGCGCTCGTTTTCTGACCCCAGGTTCGATCCTGGCATAATCTGCTGGTATTTGAAGGTGCTCAAATACGTCAGCCTCGTGTTAGTAGATTGACTGTTAACTGTGATCACATTTATTTTCTGATAATAATTACAATATAAATAAATTAAAATGGCCAGAATGCATACATACAGCTGGCGAATTACTTACAATATTCATTTTCAGATTTTTCCGTAATTCCATAAAAATATCAGCTTCTGGAATCCATCACATTAAACTCTCAAACACAGACGCGCAAGCCAACCTCATATATCACAATTTATCGGCCCTGGATTATTTTCTTTCAGATTTTCAGGTAGCAGCACAAACCAGAAGTGGGAAATAGATATGCCAATAAAAATATATGCCTTTGCTAGCAAGATGTAGTGTTTACAGTGCACTATGTCTTCTGGTATGGGCTAGAATAAATGTGTTACTTTCATTTACCTGTCTCAGTCTTATCCTTGGCTCTGATAATATGAAAGTGACCGAGGTATGAGCGATGTTAGTAATACCATTCGTTACGCAGCCAGTCCCTGTTATGCATGGTGCGAAAATGTCGTTCATAGAATCGGTTTGTGCATGCATTTCAATGGGCTTGGCAGACTGATGTGCAATAGAAACCCTTGGCTCAGTGAGGAAAGCAACGGGAAACTACCTCACTCCTCATTTCCCTCGTATGCCTCTTCAGTGACGCCTAGCCTATCTATGACAGCTGCTGGCGGAACTTTGGAGGATCAAACCAGCCTTGAGGCTGAATACCCAACAAATATAAAATTTTTAGTGGAAATTATATAACCCATTAGCCAATACCTCCTCCTTCTTCTTCTTTTTTAAGTTTTTTTCCCATTTTCTTGGGGGAGACACTTGGTTTGAATATGGCTCAGGTCCACGGCTGGACGCCAGAACTTTGGGGAGGGATGTTTTCACTGTTTTGTTCCTCAAAAATTGAGAAAACTTGTCATTTACACTGTCTGTAAATCAATTATATTACAACCGGGCGAACTGGCCGTGCGGTTAGGGGCGTGCGGCTGTGAGCTTGCATCCGGGAGGTAGTGGGTTGGAATCCCTCTGTCGGCAGCCCTGAATATGGTTTTCCATGGTTTCCCATTGTCACACCAGGAAAATGCTGGGGCTGTACCTTAATTAAGGCCACGACCGCTTCCTTCCAACTCCTAGGCCTCTCCTATCCCACCGTCACCATAAGACCTATCTGTGTCGGTGCGACGTAAAGCCACTTGCAAAAAAAATACATTACAGTATAATGTGGTCGAATTGCACACCGACCAAACTATTCGTGTCGTGGAAGTACACCTGAGCAAGGAATCTCTAGGTCTGAATTGAATACCTCAATTCTAAAATATCCCAATTAAAAAACAATCGATGTACATCTTCGTACTAGAAAAATGATAGGACATTATACTGTACCATAGAAACACTCAACTCATGTTCAACACCTTGTAGAATGTTCGAAAAGACATGAATTCTAAATTAAGCCATGTTCGAGCTGTACGATATCCAAATATGATGTCGGTGGTAATGAGTCAAAGTATGAAAGTGACTAAGTTTCATCATATACTGTAACTTGCACAATAGTGGCGATTGGGAATTGGAAGTCGCAAACAGTGTACAGACAATGTATTCAGGTTTGAGGGATGTAGCTGCTGGGGAGGGGGAGGATGGCGAAGGTGTATATGCATCAAAATTGAAAAACAAAGCTACAAAGTGTTAAGTCTTTTGATGCTCTCTGAGCAAATTTCGACAGAGAGGTAAAGGCTGATAGTTTACGAACTTAAGTGCGGCAATATTAGTTTTCTGAGATTTTGATTCAATACTATACAACAAAACTTTCACCTAGCGAATAATAATTACACATGTATTACAATTAACTAGAACTACGGCGTGATTATACGGTTGAAAGCACTAACAAACGAACTAACAAACTAACATATCGTCGTTGCCGGGACAAAACCTCCTATGTGATAATATTTTTGGAGATATACTGACCCGAAGCACATACATTATGAAGAGCGAGAATAGCTTAACGACATTCACAAAATATTGCACCTTAGATGACAGAACCTTACCGGCGAAATTTCTAAGCTAAAATATTTCACATAGCAGGTTTCATCCCGGCAGCGACGATATACTAAAGAGACTGTCAGACTGACGAATTCCCGCGGTAAGCGGGTGAATGATACCTCACGGTCCATGACCTAGGCAAACAAATATACCCCTGCTACCGTTTCTCACAACACATGCAAAGTCTCTAGTACTTGCTGCGGCGATATACAAATGGGTTAGCCATGAAGAACGAGCATTTTGTGCGCATTTCCGCTAATACTTTCGTTAATAATTAAAGAAAATAAAGGGAAGAATTATCTGATAAGACAAGAGGGATTGTGCAGATTGTTTTTTATTTAATAATTCACATAATTCCTAGTTTCAGCCGGCTAAAATGGAACACAACATTAATATTTTCTCCACAAAGTGGGAGGGGGAACTGTCCCCCTCGCGACCCCTAATCGCCGCTACTAAACTTGCATCAACTGAACAAAGTTTGAAGGATTTATGATATTTTGGGGACATTGCTTGTTAGTGATAAGGAAGATGATAGAGACAAACAGAAACAAGTACTGTGGAACATAATGTAACAAGTATAAATAACACATACCCAACTTATATCTCATTCCTGAAAATGTTAACTCTAATCTAATTAATTTTATAGGCATGTGATAATTAAAACAGATTTATATACATTCAAATAATAAATTGAGGTTAGTACTTTAGGTCAGAAAATCGAAAGAAAACTGAACTAGATATTAAGTTTTTCTTCCTTCCTGATATTTTTAATTTTGGGCTTCATTTGGAATTCAGGTCTTCAATTAGAATCGTGGGTCTCTTTTACTAAGTTAACATCACATTCCTCTCAACACGTATTCTGACGAGACCAAGGAACTCCTCTGGCTGCATTAGTACCGTCAGCTGACTGCACGAAGGAGGAGAGTGATCACCTGAGTCCTGAGCCTGATTGATGTCTCCCCAGGGTCCGTCCCTGGGGCCACGCTCGCGACACCAGCAATGTGGCTTCACAACAGGTCACGCAATCGTAACTTCGTGAACAGCTCAAAGATGACACGAACGATGTCTGCCAAAGCATCCTTGTTAGTGATAAAATATTTCCTAGATGAATGGATTCACACTGACCATGTACCGTCACAACTTTGTAGACATGTGTTTTAATTACTTTGCTAAAAACTAAGTTCTTGCGTACCGCAATGGCCGCTGTGGGGTGCATGAGAGCATTCAAAGACAAGTAGAAAATTCAAAAGTACGGTAGAAGGCAGCTGCTATCGTCTACATTTAAGGGGAGAGGTAAACCTCTTGTTAGGTTAAATTTAACAACATTCAAGCTTCTCAGTAAATATCTAGAACAAACATAAATTTGATTAAACAAAATTTTGCATGTTTGATTTTCACGACCACCTGAAATCGACTTTCAGCTAATTCGTTTGTGCCGAGTACATATAGTACAAAGTACAAAATAAAATGACCTATCGAACTCTAGTGGCATCCGTTCCCACCTCCTTACGATTTCGAGTCAGGTGCTCTACCGATTGAGCTATGTTGGTCTAGGATCTCTTCGGCATGTGCGACACAATGTGATGGAAGTCTACATACATACATACATACATACATACATACATACATACATACATACATACATACATACATACATACATACATCATCATTACAGACTGCTATGCCTTTCAGCGTTCAGTCTGCAAGCCTCCGTGAATTTACTAAACGTCGCCACAATTCTCGATTTGCAACTAGTGTTGTCGCCTCATTTAGATCTATACCTCTTAACTTTAAATCGTTAGAAACTGAGTCTAACCATCGTCGTCTTGGTCTACCTCTACTTCTCTTACTCTCCATAACAGAGTCCATTATTCTCCTAGGTAACCTATCCTCCTCCATTCGCCTCACATGACCCCACCACCGAAGCCGGTTTATGCGTACAGCTTCATCCACCAAGTTCATTCCTAAAGTAGCATTTATCTCCTCATTCCGAGTACACTCTTGCCATTCTCCCCACCTGTTTGTACCAGCAATCATTCTTGCTACTTTCATGTCTGTTACTTCTAACTTATGAATAAGATATTCTGAGTCCACCCAGCTTTCGCTCCCGTAAAGCAAAGTTAGTCTGGGAGCTGACTTCCTTCTTACAGAATACTGTTGATCGCAAGTGCGAGCTCACTGCATTAGCTTTACAACACCTTGATTCAATCTCACTTACTACAGTATATTACCATCCTGGGAGAACACAAAACGTAAATACTTGAAATTATCGACCCGTTCTAGCTTTGTATCACCAATCAGGCATTTACTGTTGAATTTCTTACCTACTGACATCAATTTACTCTTCTAGAGGCTAATTTTCATATCACACTCATTGCACCTATTTTTAAGTTCCAAGATATTAGACTGCAGGCTTTCGGCACAATCTGCCATTAAGACCATGTCGTCAGCATAGGCCAAACTGCTTACTACATTTCCACCTAACTGAATCCCTCCCTCCCATTTTATACCTTTCAGCAAATGATCCATGTAAACTACGAAGAGCAAAGGCGAAAGAATACAGCCTAGTCTAACCCCTGTAAGTACCCTGAACCAAGAACTCATTCTATCAACTCCTTCCAATTCCTAGGTCTTTCCTATCCCATCGTCGCCACAAGACATATCTGTGTCGGTGCGACGTAAAGCAAATAGAAAAAAGAGCATTCTACCATCAATTCTCACTGAAGCCCAACTGTCAACATAAGTGCCTTTGATTGATTTTAATAATCTACCTTCAATTCAATAGTCCCCCAGTATAGCAAACATCTTTTCCCTCGGTACCCTGTCATATGCTTTCTCTAGATCTACGAAACATAAACACAACTGCCTATTCCTCTCGTAGCACCACACTGGGCTTCATCCAACTTCCTCTCAACGACTGATCGCACCCTCCCTTCCAAGATGCCAGTGAATACTTTGCTTGGTATACTAATCAATGAGATACCTCGATAGTTGTTGCAATCCTTCCTGTTCCCTTGCTTATAGATAGGTGAAATAACTGCGTTTGTCCAATCTGAAGGTACCTTACCAACACTTCATGCTAATCCTACTATTCTATGAAGCCATTTCATCCCTGCCTTCCCACTATACTTCACCATTTCAGGTCTAATTTCATCTATTCCTGCTGCTTTATGAAAATGGAGTTTATTTACCATCCTTTCCACTTCCTCAAGTGTAATTTCACCAACATCATTTTCTTCCTCCCCATGAGCTTAGCTGTTCGCAACACCACCAGGATGATTTCATTTTACATTGAGAAAAATGTTCAAAATATTCCCTCCACCTATCCGGTCATTCCCTGGGATCTATTATGAGTTCACCTGAATTTCTTAAAACACTGTTCATTTCATTTTGCCCTCCCTTCCTTTCTTCATTACTCTCCAGAAAGGATTCCCTGCTGCTTGACCTAGCCTTTCTAGGTTATTACCAAAATCCTCCCACAACTTTGTTTTGGATTCAAGAACTATTTGTTTCGCTCTGTTTCTTTCATCTACGTACAAATCCCTGTCTGCCTCCGCCCTTGTTTGGAGCAATTTCTGATAATCTTCTTTTTACGTTTACAAGCTGCTCTCACTTCATCATTCCACCAAGATGTTCGCCTTTTCCCATCTTTATACACAGTTGTTCTTAGGCATTCCCTTGCAGTTTCTACGACAGCAACCCTGTATGCCACCCGTTCACTTTCTATATCCTGAACCTGCTTACTGTCTACTGTTCGAAACTTCTCACTAATCATATCCATGTACTTCTGTCTAATTTCCTCGTCCTGGAGATTTTCTACTCTTATTCGTTTGCAGACGGATTTCACTTTCTCTACCCTAGGCCTAGAGATACTTAGTTCACTACAGATCAGATAGTGGTCTGTATCATCGAAAACTCCGCGAAAAACTCGTACATTCCTAACAGATTTCCTGAATTCAATGTCTGTTAAGATATAGTCTATTATGGATGTGGTACCCCTAGCCTCCCATGTGTAGCGATGAATAGCCTGTAGAATGTATTCCTAACTGCTAAACCCATACTAGCACAGAAGTCCAGCAAACGCTTCCCATTCCCATTAGCTAGTTCAAGTTTAATATGCATTCATTATCAATATTATGAAATGGTGAGATTTTATTTTAAAAATAATTAGATTACCGGTAAAAATGTTCAAATTTTCAATTTTTCGAAGACAAATAGGGGTTTTGCCATATATACTGCAATTCATTAAACACTTACATTTCCTTGTATGATTTAAGGACATACTGCAACATACTATACAATTTCTTAGACTATTTTTCAGATTTTTTTTTTTAAAGCTTTACCTTTCATATACATTTTATATATTTGAACTAGTAATACGTTTTTAAAACTTTAAAGGAAAGAGCTTAGAGAATGTTGTTATTTATGTTTTATTCACTTTAACCTACAGACTATGATAAGAGTGATATTTCAGAGAAAACTAAATGTGAAGCCCTACAATGTCGAAAGCGCATAACATTGATCAACAATAACATAACATTGACCATTGTTTGTTGTGATGTTCTTTGTCTCTCATGTTGCCGCTCAACTCCGATAGATGGGATTACTGCTGCGTACCGAGTATAACAAAGCAAAGTAAAGCAAAGTAACCTCCGCACAGGCCATAAAGGCCCTTGGAGGAGTGTAAGGTAAAGGCTTCCACCATTGTTAACCTCGGCACGTGATGGGTTAGAGTGGTTAGTTCTACGCCTGACCGTCTTTGCCCCCAGGAATTAACCTGATACTCATTTTTGGTGTAGGCTGAGTGAACCCCAGGGCCATATGCACCTTCGGAAGTGGAAATCTCGTTTCTTAAAATTTACGACTTCCTCACGGGTATTCGAACCACCGAGTATAACAGCCTAACTGTAAATTTGCGGGAAATAGGGGAGCTAGAAAACTTTCTTCTTTAGCATGTCATTCCTCTGGTTCATACATTTTCTGATACCGTACTGCTGGTACGTAACACACTGGTTCATCATAATATTCCAGCTATTCGATCACTACTCTGACGTGCTGCTTTGAATGAGCAATGTGTACACTTAAGACAGTAGTAGTAAGACCTGGTCTAGAATTACAATTTAGGCGTTTTCAAAATTATAGCACCACAATTCACTAAATAACTAAAAAATCACCCCTTAAAAGACCCGTTTCTCAAAAAGAGCTTGCTCCTATTCGCTGTCATTAAATTCTACAATCATTTTATTCCAAATTAGCAGTGAAGAGGGTGTTTCTCCTCTGGCTTGGAGGAAAAATTTGCCTCCAAGTCAGATAGATTTTTCCGCCGCCAGTGTAGTGAATTGAGATTTTCCGACTCATCGGGTACTCCTAGGAAACATATTAGTAAAAGGGCATAGTTTTTGCCCTGGGACTCTCCAATATTCGACATCCCCCTCCCCCTCGAAAAAAGACGAAGGGTGTTCACGTATCACGGCTGTCTGCGGTCTGGTCATTCCAGCTCTGGAACTTTGGACTGTTAGATCGGCAGCGTTGTACTGTTCGTTTAAAGTGAGAAAGTGTGTGGTTTTGCATTTGAGAAAGCATTCCTTTTATTCACGCCATTCCTACTGACGTCATTGTAATGACCTATGTTCATTTCAGTTGGGAAAATCACTAAGACAATCTTTCCGAGGAAGTGAACAGGCAGGTGGAGAGTGAGTGTCGGCCATTATAATAAAATTCCCCAACCTGGTTGTGACTGATGGTAGGCAAGCGGGCCTTCCATTACAATGAATTTCCCTAACCCAGTCTTCATATGAGAAAAGATGTTTGGTGATTTCTCCGTCGCGTTTCTAGGGTAACGTTAATAGCTATGCAATTTATCGCCATCTTCGCCATTCGGAAGGTCTCCTTCTCTGCCTAAGATGCTGTTAAGGTCTTCACCCGTAACCCTGGGTATGGGTTCCACGTTATACTCCGTGAGACTGGGTCCCTGCCTGAACTTAGTTCTCCTTCACACCGGCCTACTGATGTGGAGGATACCCACCCCCGCAACGTGGATGCGCCAGAAAAGAATTACTCAAGTGAAGGGTTGGGGAGGTGACCCTATCTCCCTTGAGCCGGGATAATGGTTGTGTATGATGCCACAACCACAACCAATAAAGCAATAGAACTAAGAATTAGAACATAGCAAATATGGAACTCTCATAAATCTGAAATCAAATGACAAGAATTCCTTAAAGTACAGAAGGAAACATTCAAAATTATTAGAGAAGGAAAACGAAAACAAGACCAAACCAGTCTGAAGGAAACAGACGAAGACTTCTAGAAAAAGAACTCTAGAAACTACTACAAGAATTTTAAAGAAGAACTCCAAAATTAACAAGCGCCCAGTCTTTGCTTCAAACGTCCAGACGGATTATTAGAAACAAATAACAAAGAAAACTGCAAACTTCTTGCAGACTACTTTAAAAGTAGATTAAATTGCGAAAGTTCACAAAACCAATTAACGTTTGAGAAAACTACACCAAATTCAGACTCAGAACCTTCCACCCAAGAAGAAATCGAGCAAATAATTCAAGAATTGATAGATAATACAGCACCAGGAGAAGATGGGATAATTGCTGAAATGTTGAAAACAGGTGGTGAGAAAATGTCTTACGCAATTCAAGAAATCATACAGAACATTTGGAATGCTGAGAAAAATCCAGAAGACTGGAAATGTGCACTAATTCACTCACTCCACAAGAAAGGAGATAGATATAAACAATTTCAGAGGGGCTTCTTTACTATCAGTCGTCTACAGATATTTCTCTAAAGCTCTACTGAATAGAAACACAAACCGACCAACTCATTGGAGATTATCAGGCAGGGTTTAGGAAAGGAAAATCATGCCCAGAACAAATCTTAAACCTAAAAACTATTTTACAAATTTGAAAAACAAAACAAACAATAATCACCATTGTTGACTTCAAAAAGGCTTATGATTCAATAGACTGACAGACTCTATTCAACATACTTGAGGAGTTTTAAGTCGACAGAAAAACAAGGGAATTGGTCAAGAAAACTTTAACAGGCACAATAGCAAAAATTTTAAATTACAAAAGGAAGAGATACATTGTAAAGTTTACTAAATCATAGTCACCCCAATACCAAGTTTTACAGGAATTAAGAGAGGGTTTACACTCTTTATTCCCTAAGTTAGAATACATTTCTTAGACTTTTTTGAAAATTCACATTGAAAGATAGAAATTTACATTACGAAAGGATTTTGAAACCTTCCCCTTACTTTAGCTTTCTGAGAAAATCACATGATTAAAAGATGTCTGCCATTACCTTCAGTTGGTGGGCCAGACGATGGGCGATACTTAACCCCTGCCTCTGACACACTATAACCTCTTGACTGGAGCGATGGAAAAACAACATGGCTCAAAAGGACCCAGCTTTTATAGCGGAGAGGAAGGTTCGAGAACTCTCTGGGCCAAAACCCTGTACACACCCATAAATCCTATTGGTTAATTAAATAAATACAAAATATTCGTGATTGGCTACAATTTTAATCAGGCGGGAAGATATAGAAGTGCTAGTAATCTTAGAACACGAAAAACAACCTACAAACAATTCAGTTTAGAAAACTTATGAATAAAAAATTATCTTGAAAATTAATTGTCAGTCCTCCCACCAGAGGGGGCATGTAAGTCGACAGTAGAGACACCTGACGATAAACGTTCAAACTTCTTCCAATACACAGTTTGAAGTACACGTTATAGACGGCCTTCTAAAAGGCGCTCAGTTTAAATGCACGGAGAGGGTGTACCTCCGGTACAGTAATAATAACAATAATAATAACAAAACTAGTAACAGAGTGTGTTAATTTTAATTGCAGTTTCTAAACAAGAATTATCCGGGAATAGTAAATGTCACCTGAACCCCATTGTTGATGATAATAATTAGAGGACCCGTGCTGCTCCATAGCGTTCGTTATAAATAGGCCAGATAACGTGCCTTGATATTAAATTACTCCATGCTCTGGCTGGGTAATTTCTTGAATGTTTAATTTTATGACATATTGCCTGTTATGTGTCAAGTGAAATTTTAACATTTCTTTGTTGCCACTGATGCTCGCACGGGCCGTAGTTATGGACATGATATAGGCTATTGGCCTTATGCCGTGTCAAGAAAACAAGGTGAAATTCCTTACGTTTCCCAGAGATCTTTGCTCTGCGTCTTCAGAATAAAATCTCGACTGTTCACATGAAATGCTACTCAATAAATGAGGTTTGAATTTAGACGTTGTAATAGAAGGGGAAGTGGTACATTCATTCGTCACCAGATGGATCACCGGACATGGTACCGCCATAGCGTTCGAAGCGGAAGCTGACGGAATAATCAGAATCAGTCTGAGAGGGTCACATACCATAACAGGTGTACACACATATGAAAGTATGACACTGACACAAGCCTGGAATGAAACATCTGGCGATGAGGAACGTACGAATTTGGAAAACCCCGAAACGAAATAACAATAGTGAAGGGACAGGGAAGGGAACTATCTACGTAAATCCTTAATGGCTGGCAACCAGGTATTACTTAATTGATAGCCAGTATCCCTATTGAAATTGTTAGGATTTCTACGTATTTCCACAGCTTCCCGTATAATCTTAAACCTGTAGTGTCTAGTGTGAGTAAGAGGTCGAGCATTTTGGAACACGACATCATGACCCGGCGATAGAGCGTGCTCAGCTATTGTTGATTTGTTTGGCTGGTTGAGACGAATATTTCGTTCATGTTCCTTGATGGACCGACATGTTTTGCCAATGTATATCTAACCGCAAGTACAGGGAATTTGACAATTGGTGGCAGATCACAAAACAAAAAGCAGCGAAAAACAACAGAGGAAAAATCCCAGGAAAATGCTGGGACCTAAATGAGAAAATGGTATTTGGATGTAAAGAAAATCACAGGAAATCTATGAAGTAACAGAAAAATCACAGACACCATAGGCTAACAAAGAAAATACTATATCTCGCAGTATCTCTAATCACTACTGGCTTACAGAATTAACAAAGATCTTCAGGAAATTGGTATAAATGAAGAAATCTTGCAAGGCAGAAAAAAATCAGAAATATCATAAACAAATATAAACTTCATGAACCTAAAAGACAAGCTACAGGATGGACGGAAGAACGTAAAAAGAAGCACAGCGAAAAGATGAAGGGATTATGGGAAGACAAGAAGAAACGTTGTGCTAAGTAAGCTACACGTACCCCTTATTTGGGCATAACGAATCAAAAAATCTATGAACTCAGCTACCATATTGCATATATTTTGATCTTACGCTATTTAGGCTGCCTGTCTATCAATTTTGCTCTTCCACACTGCAGAGAAACCATAAATTAAATTGGCGCTGTATGATTGAGATTTTAATCAGTTTTGTCAGGGAAACATCAAAGAGTGACCAGAGATCTTTTACATGCTGAAATTGTTTGCAGCGTGGAATGCCGAATAGACTTTGGTTGTACGTCCCACTTAAAATGTTTACGGTGATGCCGAGGTGCTGGGTTACTTTACGTGCTGGTAAATATATCGACTATAAACTGACATTTTGAACATTTTCAAATACAATCAGACTGAGCCAGGATCGAACCCGCCACCTTAGGCTTTGGCGCCAGCGCTAAATCACCCAATCCACTGGCCACTTGTTTCACCTTCCTGCTGACCGCTATTCGCTGTGATGCCACGAAATCTCATTACCTAGGTGAATAGATGTCAATTGCTAGTAATGTGCACTTACTACATGAAATCACCGTCATATTTCACATTTCATTGTTGTCTGGTATGTGACCACTGCTTCATTACAGCGCTGGTGCCGTAGAGAAGAAAGCAATGGCTGATAATCTCTATGGATATATGGATTTTATATATGGAAATTATTGTACTCAGTGCTAATTTTTATTATTTTCATAACTTGAATCATTGTATACTAATAGGCAATAAATTGGATGCTCCCTATTTTTCACCGATGTGAAGTTCTGTCGTGTTATATCTAGATTAGCAAACGTATTGGTGCTTCGCTACGGTATTCTACATTCTATACGGATATGGAAGTATATTACTTTACACTCAGTGAATAAGATTACTTAATATTGCATGTCTCTTAGCGTTATCCAAGGAACAGGATGGGGAGGACCCCATGCGGAGTTGAGATGATAACGGAAGGCTCACTTGCCTACTGCCATTCACAATCGAGTTAGGAAGCTTTTATTGTAATAGAAGGCCCCATTCTCTACTGTACGTTCAAAATCGATTTGGGGAGTTTTCGTTGGAATGGCAGGCCCCTTTCCTACTACCAGACACAATCATGTAGGGGAGTTTTGAAGAAAACTGCATGCTCCCTTGCCTTCTGTGAGTCAAATCGTGAAGGGAATTATTCATTACAATGGTAGGTCCTCCTTAATAATGTCAGTTACACAGGAGTTTGAGAAGGATCTCATTCTTATTGCCAGTCAAAGTCGATGTGGGGAGTATTGATTACAATAGTAGACGCCCTCCTATCGATTTGTAAAGTATTAATTATAATGGAAGGCACATTCCTTCTAGATCACTACAAATTGACTGCAATGAATATATATATAGATCGACATACGAAAGTACATGCATGTTTACAATATTGCAGACCTTCATTTACAGATTAACTGCTAAACGGTACGTTATATCGACAAACGGATTGCACCACAAGATGCCTCTTTTAGCGATGTAAATGGTTGATTATCTGACATTTTTCGTATCTCCTCTATTTATGGGGTAGATTGAGTTAGAAACGTTGAATAGGGAGAAATTTGCGTAAGGTTTTTACACACACTGCATTACTTTTCGGATACATATATGAAAGCTAGAGACGTAGAATTTGGTTCACATATGGCTACTGGGAGGGCCAATATTCGTACCGAATTTGATGATTCTGCCTTTCTTATAAGTGTGTCAAACTATGAATTATACGTGTAAAAGCTGCAAAATTTACGTAAGACCGAGAAATACAGCCATATCTTAATTCATAAGGGATACAGATACGACAAAAAATTATAGGACCAAAGATGTACACCACACCAACTTGAACTGAAATTGTGCCATCCGTTTTATAATACGACTTGTCATTTAGCCACGAAATACCTCGAAACGAAGGTCTGCACCGTCATTGAAATTGCCTCCATACTTCGATATTTTCCAGGGATAAAATGTAAACAATTTAAACATCTTGGAATTTTTCCGTCGGTTACAGGCCAAAACTTATAATTTTACCAAATTTCAAATTTCTTGCTCGTCTGGCACACTGTACCACCATCTTCATTTGAGAGTGAGGGATAAAAGTGAGGACTTTAAGGAAATTAATGGGAAACTAATGTTAAAATATATGCAGATGGTCATTATTACACCTGAAACGGATAAATGAACGAAAATTTCACCAAAATAGTCAATGTGCAGATACACTGTCGTTACGATTTTATTTATATAGATAAGTATCATAATAAAAATTACTCCAAATCCTATTTCACTTCTTTTCAAGCATCCCGCCCCCACCGTTAAGTGGATTTTCCGAAAACAAAAAATTCCTGTTTCTTTATTGTTAATGGAGATTCAAAACACCATGTTTCACGTCTGTAGAATGTTACACATTTTTTATAATCTCTTGATATACTCATTTTAAAAATTCACTCCTTTTTCACTCCTGTTAAGTGGATTTTCCGAAAAAAATGTTTCTGTATTTTTAAAGGAGATTCCAAATACCAATTTTCATGTCTCTAACATCTTCAGTTTTCGAGATATAAGTATCCTAATGAAAAGTATTCAACCATTTTTCACCTCCTTAAGGGAGTTTTCCGAAAACAAAGAAAGATGCGTGTTTCTTTTTAAAAAAGGTAGATTCCAAATACCAATTTTTAGGTCTGTAAACTGTTAAGATTTTGAGATTTAGATGTACTCATTTCGACAATTCACCCCTATTTTCATCCCCTTAGCCATAAATTCTCCCTTAGTAAGAACCTACACTGTAATATAAATGTATCCACAAAATGCCGTTTCCTTATGTCAGGTAGTTTTGGCTGGGCGTTGATTACAGTCAGTCGGACTTAGCTTTTTATATACAGAGAAATTGCTCTTAAATAAAAAGTTTTCTTCTGGACATCAGCCAACGGCCGTAGCCGTGTTGAAACACCGGATCCCGTGAGATCTCCGAAGTTAAGCAACATTGGGCGTGGTCAGGAGTTGGATGCGTAGCCACGCGTTGTTGGTGGGGGGTAAGGGAATGGAGGAGCGGAAAGGAACCGGCCACCCTACCGCACGTAAACTCCGGCTCAGGAACACCTCTGCGGAGGTTCGGACCTGCCTTCGGGCAGAGTAACCCTTACCTTACTTCTGGACATCAGGTAGATGGTAGCCACTATTATAACTTCCGTATCAGTCCATAGATTAATTATCACTTGATAGATAGCAGTGGTTTCGCTACCGGCGCGCTAGCTGACCAGTGTCTTGCAAAGGTGCGATATCCAACTGATGAGCCCATTCCACACTGGGGGGGACATTGACAGTTTTACGATTGAGTTTCCCTGAGTTTTATTTTGTTCGAAGAGTGTTTGACTCAGAAGATTGAAAAACACATGTCGTAAATCTGAAAGTCACCAATGGGTGATAACGAAAATGTCTAATTTGTTTCTTGAGTCCAGTAACGTTCACAGCTCTGTATTTCAACCAGCCACGAGATGCATGCAAAGGTGAAATAAAAGAAATAGAAATACCGTGGCGTGAACTGCAAAACACTAAGGTCATCGGTTACTAAGATCTGCTCTGAATAATTTCGACGAGGAAGGTGGGTGAGATGAAAGTAACAGAGCTGACAATCGTCTCTACGTGACTGCTGATGACTGAGGAAAAAGAAAGTCTCTCTGTTAAGCGCATGCAGCGCGCAGTTTCGAATACAACCGTGCGAGCTGGCTACGCCCTTCGAACCGTGTAGTTGCTAGCTTTCATTCGAGAGATGGCGGGTCGGAACCCCGTTGTCGGAAGTCCTAAAGGTGGATTTCCATAGTTTTTCGTTTTCACACCAAGCAAATGGTACCTTAATTAAGGCCACGGTCGTTCCTTCCCCATCCTAGTCTTGTCCTATCCCATTGTCGTCGTAAAACCAGTCGGAGTCGATACAACGTAAAACAAATAGCAAAAAAAAAAAATAAAATAAAAAAAAATAGTCGCCAACAACTACGAGAAGCCCATTTCACTTCGTGGTAGGGAAAGCACAATGTTGTTGTTAACACTGAAAGCGCCACACTTCTCTAGTTCACCTGTGAAATATTAGCCAGTAATGGAGAACATGGTCCACAGCAGAACAAGAGAGAGTTTAGCTAAAGCTGGTAAAGAAAGCATTTGTCTCTGAATAGGAAGATGTATAGGAAATGGGAGTCACATTTCCCATAGTGGTCGTTTTAAGAGTTCACAAAATGTTCAAAGCAGACGAGCAACGAACGAAGTCCGAGTCACCGCAAAAACAATAAAAGTTCACTTCATTTTAATCAAAAAGCGAACTTCTTCAGTGTAGTAAACCATTCATGACGATCATATCTCGTGGTGATTGAAGTAGTTACACATCCGACCGTTCTGAAAGAAGAGTTTCGATGTTGATTTAAGTAGAATGAACTTTAGTGATCAGTGCAGTGCCTCGTTCTTCATTTTATGCTCATGGTGAAAGTTGGAAAACCATTTTGATCATTTTATGGACTCTACGAATAACCACTTTGTGAATGTAGCTCCTATCTCCCGTACATCATCTTGATCATGCCAGAATATTTGACCAAGAGAACATTACTAGAAATGAAATGGCGTATGGGTTTTAGTACCGGGAATGTCCGAGGACGAGTTCGGCTCGCCAGGTGCAGGTCTTTCGAATTGACACCCGCAGGCGACCTGCGCGTCATGATGAGGATGAAATGATGATGCTGACGACACATACATCCAGCCCCCGTGCCAGAGAAATTAACCAATGTGGTTAAAATTCCGGACTCTGCGGGGAATCGAACGCGGGACCTCTGTGACAAAAGGCCAGCACGCTAACCATTTAGCCATGGAGCCGGACAACATTACTAGAATTCTGCGCAGTTAGCAAATGGATGACCATAGTGAAAGAAAGACATAAATAAATAAATAAATAAAATGGATCACACCGGGAAATGAACCTGCCATTCTATGATCATCTCTGAGCGTGCAGCAAATGCTATTACCTTGCTGTTATTTACCCTACCTCCAGTGTTTTAGTGATAGTTTGAGTGCCTACAACGGACGAATATTTTTATTTATCTATTGTGAGTTGCTTATGCTTTTGTGTCACATACGACCCCATGGTGTCGTTTGTGTAAAAATGTTTACTTGAAGGTGGTTTTTCTTTATCTATCATATGGATGTCACTGTTAGAACAACTGTTTTAAGTTGAGTGGTTAAATATTTGAACTTAAATTAAGGGCAGTAATTGTGGAAATGGCCTATTCAAGCCGTGGTTTTTCGGCAGGTGAAATTTCCAAAAATTATTAATGATGAAGTCGGCCATTAAAACAAAACATAAATTGAATTGAGTGTCTTTCAAAAATACGTATGCAAACAAGCTTGTAGTTTTACATGAACGTTCTGATATCCTGATCATATCTAAGTGGTGTCCGGTGTTACTCGGTTTGCGAACTACAATGATGCGAATTTCCTTCTTCTTCTTCTTCCTCTTTATCTGTTTACCCTTCAGGGTCGGTTTTCCCTCGGACTCAGCGAGGGATCCCATCTCTACCGCCTCAAGGGCAGTGTCCTGGAGCTTCAGACTCCGGGTCGGGGGATACAACTGGGGAGGATGACCAAGACCTCGCCCAGGCGGCCTCACCTGCTATGCTAAACAGGGGCCTTGGTGGGGGATGGGAAGATCGGAAGAGATAGACAAGGAAGAGGGAAGGAAGCGGCCATGGCCGTAAGTTAGGTACCATCGCGGCATTTGCATGGAGGAGAAGTGGGGAAACCACGGAATACCATATCCAGGATGGCTGAGGTGGGAATCGAACGCAGCTCTACTCAGTTGACCTCCCTAGGCTGAGTGGACCCCGTTCCAGCCTTCGTACCAGGTTTCAAATTTTATGGCAGAGCCGAGAATCGAACCCGGGCCTCCGGGGATGGCAGCTAATCACACTAACCACTACACCACAGAGGCGGACGACGTGAATTTCCATTTAATGAAATTTTCAGCTGAGTGCGAAGATGGCAGAATGTAGGCTTACCCAGAAGGACTGAAATAAACAATGGTGTGATGCAATTCATGTGTAAAAGAAAGTAATTTTGAAATAATTATATAGAGCGAGTGGCTGCGCGGTTTGCGTCACGTTGCTATCAGCTTGCTTTCGGGAGCTGGTGGGTTGTAACCCCACTGTCAACAGCCATGAAAATGGTTTTCCGTGGTTTCCCATTTTCACACCAGGGAAATGATGGGGTCCACTTCCCACTCCAAGCCCTTTCCTCTTCCACCGTCGCCATAAGACCTATGCGTGACTGCTCGACGTAAAGCTAATTGAAAATTAAAAAGTCATTTATTCACCAAATAGTTATAATATGTAATAGGGTTGTGGAGAATTGAACCATTTGCTCCTTGAAGTTGGATATAGCCTAGGCCTCCTATGAAAGAACCAGAGTAATCTATCTTGTATATATACACTCCCTTTGTAAGAATAAATGGTTATATTTGTTGTGTTTCAAGTTTAAAGATATTGAATTATTTCACGTATTACTTTTTTTGCTATTTGCTTTACGTCGCACCGACACAGATAGGTCTTATGGCGACGATGGGATAGGAAAGGCCTAGGAATGGGAAGGAAGTGGCCGTGGCCTTAATTAAGGTACAGCCCCAGAATTTGCCTCGTGTGAAAATGGAAAACCACGGAAAACCTTCTTCAGGGCTCCCGATAGTGAGGTTCGAACCCACTATCTCCCGGATGCAAGCTCACAGCTGCTCGCCCCTAACCGCACGGCCAACTCACCCGGTCACGTATTACTGACCCATCACAAGGGTAATTATGTAACCCTGTTTACCAGTGATGTAATAACTAAACATATCGCACTAGCTCATATTTAACAGGAAAATAATATTATAGTGTTGTATTCTGGATCAATAAAGAGTAAATGAAAATCCACAGCCTGTTTCCAGTCATTTGACCGGGGCATGCACTGCAACAGTCCATAATAGCATAGTAGTAGTAGACAGTCCATAAAAATGTGTGTAGCTATCATATTCGTGTATGAAGAAATTTAGTGATGCAAAGTACCGTGCGTTCTAGCATAAAAGCAGACTCGTCTTGTGTAATGGTGCACTTGACGTAAGTTTTTTGTGGATAAAATATTCTCCTATTAAGCGATAATACATCTGCCATAAGAAATGCAAAATGTGGATTACATTTAATTTTTAAGATCCATTCTGATATTTTTAAATTCGGCTGCTTGGCTGAATGATCAGCGTTCTGGTCTTCGATTCAGAGAGCCCCGGGTTCAATTCCCGGTTGGCCAAGGATTTTAGCTGCGTAAGATTAATTCCTCTGAATCGGGAACTGTGAATTTGTGTTCCTCTTCATATAGGCCTTCATACACACATCACACCAATAACCACTATGGTAGCACGCAATAGGAAATACATCCCTCCTTTTAGCGAAGGCGTCAGGGAGGCATCCAACCGTAAAACTGGGTCAAATGCATATCAAGTGCCGAACTCAACAAATTGGGAATAAGGTAGGAAGAAGCAGAAGAGGAAGAAGATTCTTATATATTTAAATCACGCAACATTAAGGGTCATGACTGGACAAAAATGTTGATGTTTAGATAATGTAGTGTTTGCATGGTGGTTAAGGCGTTAAGTATCGGTGGTCTGACACCGTAATTATCCGGTTCGAGTCCCGTTGGTGCAAATATTTTCACCAATAGAATATTGGCCGGCAGGATAGGAGAGGTGTTGATATAGAATTTCTAATCACTAGATTGCGAGCATATCCACGGACGCTCCCGGCACCAAGAGCCATACACTAAACTAAACTAAACTAAACTAAACTAAACTAAACTAAACTAAACTAAACTAAACTAAACTAAACTCAGGCCAGATAGTTCCTAGCGTTTGGCAATATTCTGAAAAGAAAAAAACTGAGTTTACGACTCAGTAAATATTTTCTGCAGCTGGTGTTGTTTTAAATTCCACAAACCCTAAAGTCTATCATGTGCGGTATTTATTCTTTACCATGAAAGCATGAGTGAGAACATGAGTGAAGGTTATTTCAGACAAAGTAAGCGTGCAGGTAGGCGTAGAGATATGCGTAGCGTCAAACTCTCCGTGTCCCGGGTCTATGAATATGCAGTTGCAATGCGATATCAACTTCCTCGCTGCCCAATGCGCTTAAGGTCCGATAACAACGTCAGAGGCCATTATTATTATAGGGTAAGGCCACATGTGTCATATTACGTACAAGCCTTTGCCGTCATGTTTCTCCACGCTTATCAAACCACAATGTACAAGTTCGAAACTTCCTATCAGGTTCAATAAAACATGTTTCATTGCTTACTATCTTACTTGTTTGCATGCGTATCGCGAACTTAGAGCGTGTGAGGTCACACTTATAATACGGTAAATTTAGGTCTCAAGGTTTTACTTTAAGGTCAAGAACTCCAGAGTATGTGTGTGAAATACTCTGAGGTGAAGTATTTTCATAAAAGAGGGATCAAAATCCAAACAAAGAAAGTAGCAAATATCACGAAATGCAATCAGAAATTATTAGCAAAAATCAGATTATTCATGTTCAGGTTATCTGCTTTTTGGGTTATTTGTGAAAAAAAAATCCGAAGTAAAAATATGTAGTGTAAGATACATGATTTTATCTCGCTTTCGAACAAGTTTTCTGTAAAATGAGTTGTTAAAAATTAATGTAGCTTCCCCAACATCAATATTGTAATCCTTGCGCCACGTGACAACAAAGTACTGTACGGTATTCACTTTTATCGATCTGGAGTCTCTAAGAAAATAGAATTCAAGCTCAAGTTTTCTGATGTTAATCATTCTGTTATTGTCTTGCCTTATCATGACAGAAAGAGGTAACAAAACTGTTTAATAATAAAACAATTGGAAGTTACAGAAAAGTTCCTATCCTGGGGTTCGTCTATACTGTAATAGTTTCCAAAGTCTATAAAAATACATTTCACCGAGTGAGTAGGCCGCTTGGTTAGGGTCGAATAGCTGTGGGCTTGCATTCGAGAGATGGTAGATTCAAATCCCACCGTCGCACAATGGTCCCAAATGCCGAAAACCTGGCCAAAATTCCGGAACATGTATTATTTTCAAATACGTCTTACATATATTATGATTTTTTAGGTTGCTGACTTTGAATCTGATATTAAGTTTTGGAAAACAAAATGGCGGAATTACAATTTTAAAGTAGGCTAACGTCATATTAATAAAAACAGGCAAGTAAGGGTTATTGAGGTCGCTGATTGAGAATTTTGAGTTAATATTCGGAAACAAAATGGCGGACCCAATATGGCGGACAAATTTTAAAATAATGTAACATAAATTGTTCAATTCATTAATTCTCTTATTTCCATTTATTCATTTAAAGAATTAATAAATATAAAAGAGACCAAAACCAACTTAAAATAAAATATATAGTAACAATAACAATAGATATATAAAATATATAATATTGAACCCTTTGGTCCATATTGAGGGTTACCTACCTTTCTTACCTATCAGCAAAGTTCATGAGATCTGTCTCTTGGGTCGTATCGGGTTCTTCGTCACTTGCTGAGGTAAAGGTAGGGTTCAGTAATTCTAATCTATCTACTGGAATGAAAGGTCTGTTTAAAAGATTCCTATTTATTCAGGAAAATTCTGAAGCAATCTGATATGTCAACGGTATCATAGAAGTCAATTGTGTCCACTGGACACCACAATCATTTTTACATAAACGTCAGAACACTGGTGTGAGACTTTAACGTAACTGCCTGATGTGCATTCTTACTAGAAACCATTGTCTCAATTATTAATTATTTAAGAAAGGAAAGTCTGGAAATCCTTAAATTCGGCTTCCATGTGAGACCACATGTACCATCATAGTGATTCGTTATGGTCCAGCCCTCGTAACACGAACTCTGGACTCTGGGTATAATTAAGGCCGTCCAATCGGTGTGTGCAACACAGTGGTTCTACGGCATGGACCCTTAATTGAATCGATGTGACCTGCATCTATGTCATGGACCGACATCTAATCTTCTAAGTTACTTTAAAGTCATTGTGGATGATGACCGCAAGGAAATGAGGCTACAATGGCATACGGCCCTAATCCAAGTCACTGAGGTTGATGACCCCCTGACCATCCAAGTTTCTAGGCTGAAGGCTAAACACAATTAAGTTACATCGGTTGATGACAAAAGTTTCCACTTTACTATCCCCAGCACATTCAGTGCTCAATCAATCAAAGTTCAATAATTACAACAATAGCAATGCTCACAAACTTTGTGGCAGTAAAATCCATTTCCTTCGGATATGTCCCCTTAATCGTTAATTTATTTTTTAAATACAGTATTCCCCAGAAAACAAACTAAAATTTCCAGAATGCATCTCCAAGTTATTCGCTTGATTAAAGTTATTTCAAAATGCGGTTTCACTGAATTTAATAATTAAATAAACTTAAATGATTTATCGAAATGTTAAAGAACAGTAAATTTTATCTCCGCGGACTCTGGTTTCTTCACAAATTTCTACGCAGCTGTGATGTGAATTCAATCTTATGATATTTATCTGGCTGGAAAAGAATTGTTACATAATTCATGTCCAGTTATATATCTTGTCTCATGATTTCACACTTTAAAATCTAATCTAGTCCTAACCGTTATTAACACTTGGATATCCTAATAATCTACGTACAAACCAAACAACTCGCCATATAATTACGATGTCATATCTCGTCATACCATTTATGAATTTTGCACACCCCTCACAGACAAACCAATCATCACGACCATCGCTCTATATTTTGGACAACCCTGAATTTGGTTATTCTGTTCCTTATACTCAAAGTTTGTGATTTCAAATGTTCATTACATCCCCAATTAAACAAATTTTACAGTATTTCACAATACTCAGATCATTACCGGCTATGAATTTCAACTAAATCCAGCATTTTAACGTTTTCCCCGGCCGAGAATACAGTACAATCTCAATTCCACGCCTGTCCTGTTATCACAGCTGAGGCCTCTCGTCCCCAAGTTCGCTTGGCAGTAACATGAAACACCTGGTTTATTCACAGTTGACTGGCTTCTCAAAATGCTCTCTTTTAAACTCCGCCGACATAATTAAACAAATACGATATTCTAACCAACAAAATGCACAGATTATGCTTCAAGATGCCCACACTAATTATACGCGTCGCCAATTTATACCGCTATGGATTTCTATGAATTTCTTTCCATTCCCAACATTATAAAATATACCTCGGGCTATCGTGTCCCGGCTTCAATGACAGGACTCTAACCTGATTCGCACATCTCATCTCAACTCATATAAAACATTCCTCGGGCTTCCATGTCCCGGCTTCAATGGCAGGACTCTAACCTGATTCACAAATCCCATATCAACAAAACTAACCTCTGTTTCCCAGCTCCACAATTATCATCGACAAAGAACTGGAATAAAATCCTCACTAGAAATCTCGACGTCTAATATCGCACAATGCATTAATCATGAATAACTTCGCATAAATGATATCGTATTTAATAACTTGATTTTTACGTGAAATGACTGAAACATTCTACTAGATCTTTTTATTGTCAGTCAGACACAGTTTAAAATGGGCCTAGAAAAACGTTTCTCTCCGTGACCAAATTCATCACCCTAGATTCTCACCCGACAGCGCGCTTCCACTCGATTGAAAATGAGTAACCATGGATTATTATTATTAACGTCAAATTGCAGACAGAAACATTTTACGTCGAATGAACATCTTAATTTGACATCACAAAATATAGGCAGTACACTCACACGGATGACGATCTACATTGGACGTGATATCACTTCGAAACCCTATTCAATAACTTTTACAACATTATACGGCACTCGCAAGACTTCAAAAATTTATCCAAGTGGGAAATAAAACAAATGACTCTTTTAGTCGTACTCTCACATTTACAAAACTTAGTAGGGGTGACCACTGCGTCGTATATCCCCATTCAAATACACTTTTAGAGATCATGAGACAAGATATAAGAGGTAGTAAGATGGAAAGTCACCTACCTGATGTAGTCACACCATCGTTCGTCATAGGGCTCACCTGCGACCCTGGCATTTTATTTAGCCATTTTTACATTCATGACTTCACAGTTCATTATTAATTTTCTTCAGGTTTCCTGGAATAAAGCATAAAAAAAAAGAAAATACCCTTCACTTGTTTGCTGAGCGCACACGATGGACTATAATTATTTCCGCACACGAATTACTTAATCACATTAGAATTTATTCAGTACTTTGACCGTTCTATCTGGTATAATTATTTCACTCAAGAAAACTATCTCCTCATGGAGACAAGACCTAGCCACAATGGCTAAAATCTGCAGTTGAACTCAGTCTACTTTCGTTGGTTTGATTTCGGAGAGCAGCTCAACAATTTTTCGTCCGCTTTGTATCACAAATGCCGGAGAAGGAGGCTTCGTCATGGCGTCCCTTCATATTTATAGCAGTTACCCCCTCTCTTCGAATATCTCCCTTTGCCGCCAAGAAAATTTCTATAGATTTTCTGACTTAACTAAACTGTAATTTCAAGAGTTTTGAAAGTGACTACATGCTTGCTACATTTCTGGCGGTAGTGTTCATGGACATTTAAAATTTTTACGGGTTCGATTTGTGAGATGATTGACTCCCTTTGATAGGCACTATTTTTTTTACTTGGCTTGGGTCACGCCATGTACACGCGCTTTGAAATAGTTCACAAAAATGACTTGAGATTCTTCCGCCGTCGACACGTGTGGCTGACGTCACGTACCCCAGAGCGTGGGACCGAAGGTAATCACCCCCTCGTCACGTGTCAAATCCATGCTATCAAGAATCCAACTTTTAGTTTAATTGTTAATTTATGCATAATGTTCTCAGGGCACAAAGGTCATGGGTTCAATATATATAAAATGATAATCAAAATAAAGACTAAAACCAGGTGATGTCTCGAATACGGTAAAATGCAGCTTTACAGAATAAGAAAGTAAGATTTAAAAATGGGCAAGAATGGGAACATGATTTTTTGAGTAATTTATAAAAAAAAAATCACAAACAGGGAATATTAAATTTATGGCGGGGTCTTGAGGGAATTTTAACTTACACGATACTTCGATTACCGACAATTTTTAGGCTATTTTAGTTGTTTAAATCATGTAAAACCTAATGAAAGATACATTTAATTATATTTTGTTTACTATGTAGAAATGTACTTACTTTCGATAGTTGTTTCTGTGATAAAATCAGTTATAATAACGTACAGACAAAAATATTTCATGCAGTCGAACATAAACTACTTCTCACATGCTGCACTCGAGCCGCCTCTTTGCGTGAGCTTATGAAAGCCGCATGCTTTTTTCGAACGTTCTAACGGCTCATTTATGTTGCTCCCAGTAATTTTTTTCATTTTTTTTTTTGCTAGTTGCTTTACGTCGCACCGACACAAATAGGTCTTATGGCGACGATGGGATATGAAAGGCCTAGGAGTTGGAAGGAAGCGGCCATGGCCTTAATTAAGGTACAGCCCCAGCATTTGCCTGGTGTGAAAATGGGAAACCACGGAAAACCATCTTCAGGGCTGCCGACAGTGGGATTCGAATCCACTATCTCCCAGATGCAAGCTCACAGCCGCGTGTCCCTGACGGCACGGCCAACTCGCCCGGTGCTCCAAGTACCAACCTAACTATTTAGGGTCCCCCAAAGTTGAAGTCTGCTTTTAGGGGCTTTTGGCCAGTTTTTCAGTATTTGCAACTGCTGTGCATCGGCAGCCAAGTAGATGATTGTCCGTGGTTTTCCATTTTTACAGTAGGCAAATGGTGGGACTGGACCGTAATTAAGGCTCCGGCTGCTGCCTTCCCGATCTACTGTTTAACTGTTTGGAAAATTGTCGCTAAAAATTCAGATTGCTTACAAGTTAACGAGTCATTTATAAAGGTTATTACCCTTGGTTCGGGGACGGGTGTTCATGCTGTCCTTGCTGGGAATAAACAACTCATGACAATAGATTAAGTGGCTTGGTTTTAGGCTGAAAATATAATTTATAATGAAACAATGTGTATTATATGCTAGCTGGTGATGCACAAGGTACTTACTGATGGGTGGACTTTTTTCACACCATGGGCACAAATAAAAACAAGTCTGTGACAAAATTATATCAAAAAGGAATGTTATCATGATGGGCAACATGGAATACGGAATTGCTTACGATGTTACTAACCGATTACAGATCAGACAGTACGGGTGCTATTTCTGTTTTCTAATAGCAAAACATGATTCTTTATTTATTCATTGCACAACAGCGCTCTGCTTAATATCTCTTTCCTTATATTTCTCTATATTTAATAATTTTTTATTATTTAGATCTGCCCGGACCCTTTTCTATTGAAACATGGCGTTAACAGCGTTGTAAGTTCCCTGCTTTGAGCTGGGTCAAGTATGCTACTTTCATTGATCTGTCTCAGTCTCATCCTTGGCTTTGACGTGTGGAAGTGATTGAGGTAGGCTATGAACAATGCTAGTAGCACCAGTCCCTGTGATGATTGGTGTGAACACGCTGCTCACAGGGTCGGTGGGTGTGTGCATTTGAGTGGGCTTATCAAGACAAATATATAACAGAAGCTTCTGGCTCAGTGAGGAAAGCAACGGGAAACTAGTTCACTCCTCATTTTCCCTAGTACACATTGTCAATGACGTCTAGGATTTATTTTACAGCTGATAGTAGATCTGTTGAGGATTCAACCAGCCGTTGGGCTGACGACTGAACGTACACGCATTACTTATATCTCTTTCCTGATATTTCTCTACATTTAATTATTGTTCCTCTTGTATATTGAATCCTCGACGGGGTGGGTTGGAGTGGAGGAGGCTCACTAAGTGAAATGGCAAAACTGTGCTTGGCCAGGCTGAGTGGCTCAGACGGTTGAGGCGCTGGCCTTCTGACCCTAACTTGGCAGGTTCGATCCTGGCTCAGCCCGGTGGTATTTGAAGGTGCACAAATACGCCAGCCTCGTGTCGGTAGATTTACTGGCACGTAAAAAGAACTCCTGCGGGGCTAAATTCCGACACCTCGGCGTCCCCGAAAACCGTAAAAGTAGTTAGTGGGACGTAAAGGAAATAGCATTAAAACTGTGCTTGGTTCACACATGAGGATGTGGGTTCGTTTTTCCATTAGAGTGTCAAGAAATTCAGAAACAAAATTTCCATTTCTGGAGAGACAGATGAGTTATGTTCATTTATCCTACAACAGAAATTAGTAAAATAGAATAGAATACTCCCAACCCCCAGTTTCGGATCACCTGAAGCTGGGAAGGGAGCAATAATTTATTGTAATCCAAAATGTGTTTTGATACATGCATTCTTTTCCCTATTACAACATTAAACATTACAATAAAACATTAACTATTTCAATCTAATTTCTGAATTGTAGTTATTTCTTTAAAGTTTATTTATTTATTTTTTCCTAGACGTTAACAGAGGCTGAGAGGATCCGTCGTGCTGACCACACGACACCTCATAATCTGCAGGCCTTTGAGCTGAGCAGCGGTCGCCTGGTAGGCCATAGCCCTCCGGGGCTCTTGTGCCATGGGGTTTGTTTTGGTTTAGACGTTAACAGAGTCATATAGTCTAGGACAAACATATATCTTACCATCCCTAAGTGCTTAATTGTCTCATCAGTCTCTATAGAGTTATCGTACACTTGCAACATATATCTTGATGAATTGAATGACTTAAAGAAATGACCGAGTGCCTACATGAATTGTTGAGTGAATTATTTCATGACTGAATTTTGCTCGTGTATGAATGAATGAATAAACACTCTTCTCACCTAGTCACGGATAGCCTCCAACTGAGGAGAGAGCATTCTTGATTGAGTGGGTCAATGATAGAACGGTATAAAAAAATAACATAGTCCTCTCTCACAGTCAGAGGTAGCCACCAACTGGGGAGAGAGCATTCTTGATTGAGTGGACCAATGATAGAACGGTATAAAAAATAAAAAGTCCTGTCTCCCAGTCACGCATAGCCACCAACTGGGGAGAGAGCATTCTTGATTGAGTGGGTCAATGATAGAACGGCATAAAAAAATAAAAAGTCCTGTCTTCCAGTCACGCATAGCCACCAACTGGGGAGAGAGCATTCTTGATTGAGTGGATCAATGAAATGTCGTATGGCTTTTAGTGCCGGGATATCCCAGGACGGGTTCGGCTCGCCAGGAGCAGGTCTTTCTATTTGACTCCCGTAGGCGATCTGCGCGTCATGATGAGGATGAAATGATGATGAAGACAACACATACACCCAGCCCCCTTGCCATTGGAATTAACCAATTAAGGTTAAAATCCACGACCCGGCCGGGAATCGAACCCGAGATCTTCTGAACCGAAGGCCAGTACGCTGACCGTTCAGCCAACGAGTCGGACAGTGGATCAATGATAGAACGGTATAAAGAAATAAAAAGTCATCTTTCCTAGTTACGGATAACCACCAACTGGGGAGAGAGCATTCTTGATTGAGTGGATCAATGATAGAACTGTGTAAACAATAATAAAAGTCCTCTCTCCCAGTCACGGATAACCACCAACTTGGGAAAGAGTAACATGAATGAATGAATGAATGAATGAATTGAATTTAATGAATGAGTGAATTGGATTGAATAAAAACTTTTCGCACCCAGTCACGTATAGCAGAAATGACTACTACGTTAGTACTAGGATGCAAAGACAGCCAACACGGAGCTAAACGCTCTAACTCAGTAGTGAGGTTTCGAATGGCGAAAATATTCTATTTCATTTTAACATTTCACACTTTAAATAATTTTTAATGTTATTTGCTTTACGTCCAGCTAACTACTTTTACGTTTTTTGGAGACGCCGAGGTGCCTGAATTTTGTGCCACAGGAGTTCTTTTACATGTTAGTAAATATACTGACACGAGGGTGGCGTATTTGAGCACCTTCAAATACCAGCGGACTGACCCAGGATCGAATCTGCCAAATTGGGGTCAGAAAGCCAGCCCCTCAACCGTCTGAACCACTCAGCCCGGCTTTTGAACTTTTGCGATGTGAGTTATGTTCGCAGACTGGAAATAGAGAGCAAGAAACAAAATAATTTGAATGACAACGTTTTGTCAGTAGCATGTACTGTTATTTGCTGGGATCTTTAGCCGCGCGGGAAGGTAAACTGCTGATGACGTACACGCCACACTGTGGCAGTGTGTTACTACTCAAATGGAAAACATTGCCTGGGTGTTCACAAGCAGTACAGCATAAACCTGACCACATTCAAAAACGATGCCTTTCGAACTTAGCGCACTGACATTAACGCAAGCAGTTTGACCGTTCTTCTCTCCCAGTGAGAGATAGCATGATTCCTTTAACACGACTAATGAATGCAGCAACTGACTTTACGTCTCAATTTTTGTTAGGATTGACAGAGTACTCAGTGTTACATAAGCGAAACTATGTCCCTCTCTTACTAGTTCAGGTCAAGTGAATTCAATTTCTTAATAAAACCCATGTCCATCCTATTTTGTTTCGATGTGATAGTAAGGTTGATGTTTCATTCTAACAGGTGAGGATGGAGCGAATTGGCTGCTGTTCGAGTCACATAGCTGTGAGCTTGCATTTGGGAGATGGTGAGTTCGAATCCCACTGTCAGCAACACTGAAAGTGGTTTTCCGTAGTCTGCAATTTTCACACATGGCAAACACTAAGGCTGTACACTAAGACCACAGTCGATTTCTAGAAAATGAAAAAAAGAGAATGGAAAAGGTGTTGAAATCCACACAATCCACAGTGAAATACACAGTGATGCTAGTGATGGCGGTTGAGTGAGGACGTGTGTGAATAGTGCTCCGGTGTGAATGTGTTATTTTTGCTGATTATGCTGGTTTCCTGACCTGGAATCATGTCTACCGATGTAGTAAGTTTCAACGAACAGTAATAACACTAAGTTTCACTGGTAGATAGCCGTAATACTGGTTTAATTTGTATTCTTTATAAAGGATATTGTATGTAAACATTAGGCGGTCAGTGTTGCAAACCCAACGAATTCAAAACACCGGAGTACGTTCTTCACTCTTTGTTCGAGATATCGACTTTGCCTACGCTTGCGATGAGCGCCTGTTTGGAGTGTGGAAAATCCGTATCCAGGCAGGATACCACTGCCAAAATACAGTGTTCTAATTGCAGTAAATGGTTTCATTCTTGAAGTTACTCTCATCCAGTGATCATAAATGGAGGTGCAAAGCTTGTCCTAGTAAAAATAAAGATCGAGCACTGTGAGTGATGAAATGTCAGTAGCTGAGATGCCATCTGTTGGTGACATCTATGAATTTCTGGTTACTCTGAAGGAGGATATGACAGCTCTAAGGAAATCAACTACTGATATTGAAAGACAGCTAGGTAATTCAAGTAATGTCTACAACGAGAGATTAGATGAGCATCAGAAACTTCTTGATAATCAGCAAGCAATAATAGCAAGACAGCAAACGATAATTGACAATCTGTTATCCGAAAATCAGCGGCTCCAGAAAACAGTACATGACCTTTCGATCCGACTTGATGAGAGTGAACAATATTCTAGGGTAAATACTCTTGAAATATATGGTGTTCCCGAAGTTCCCAATGAAAACGTTGTTCAGACCGTCATAAATGTCGCTAGGGCCTTAGATGTTGAGCTTAAAGAGGACATGATTGATGCTTGCCATAGATTAAAAAAGGTCAACAATCGTCCAACTGCAGGCATTATTGTGAAGTTCGTTCGCAGATGTCATAAGGAACAGCTCCTCGAGAGGCAAAAATCAAAAGAAACTTATCGACTTCTCACCTGGGCTTTACAGTTGCTAATCCGGTGTACATTAATCAGTCCTTATCCCCAGGGAGGAGAATTCTGTTTGCTAAGGCAAAACAGCTGCAGCAGGACAAAGATTATAAATATCTATGGGTTAATAACAGTGGAAAAATAATGATCAGGAAAGAAGACGGAAGTCCTGTTCATGTCCTTCGTAGTGTCGAAGATTTAGGTAAACTGTAATGCGTTTTGGTTTCCTTTACTACCCTCAATGTTTGAATATTTTCCAATGATCAGTAATTTGTTAACTTCTGCATTTTATTTAACATTTTTATTGCCTTTTAAATGTCAGTGAACAATTTGTCAATTTACTACCAAAACGTTAGAGGACTTCGTACCAAGTGTGAGTTATTTCTTCAAAATCTCCTTTGTTGTTCATTTGATGTACTAGTGTTAACTGAAACGTTCTTGGCGAATGATGTATTTGATACTGAATTATTCGATGATCGATATGTAGTATTTAGAAATGATAGGGACGCATCACTAACAGGTAAGTCACGTGGAGGTGGAGTATTAATAGCTATTAAAAAGGGATACCGTGTAAAGCTATCCTCTGTTTACAATAGTCAACAATGTGAATCTCTAACTCTTCAAATTCTCGGTAACAAGCGAAAGTTATTTATAAATGTTGTTTATATAACTCCCTCTTCCGGCTACTCTGTATATCAGGATTACATTAACTATGTCAAAAACATTGATCACCTTATAATGTCCGATTGCATCATTATGGATGATTTTAATATAGCTGAAATTAATGATGTAAATTATAATTTTACTGAAGTATCAACGGCCAGTCGTAGTCTAGCAAATTTCATGTCGTATTTAGGATTGAAATCATATAACAATGTTCTCAATTTTAACTTTAGAACACTAGACTTGGTTTTGGCCAACATACCAATTAATATAAAACATGAAGAATTCGTACTGGTACAAGAAGATTTGCATCATCCCGCACTCTCTTTATTATCGTTACCAACCAGGAAACTTCCCATTTTTAAGAACATATGCCGTGAATATTATGACTTCAAAAATGAAGATTTTATGAAACTTTACTGTGAAGTGCGTGACTTTGACTGGAACCCGTTGTATTCCTTTGAGAACGTTGACCTTGCAGTAGATTTCTTTTACACCTCACTCTACAAATGTTTTGATGTATGCATTCCCAAGAGGAATCTCATTCAAAAATCCAAATATCCCGTATGGTTTCCACATGATATTATCCAAACTCTAAAGCGAAAAAAGAAATGTGCCAGGAAGAGAAAGTTTTCAAAATATTATGACGATCGATTTAGGCAGCTTAGAAGTGAACTAAAATCTAAAATAAACATTGCATATAAAATATATATTCACAACTTAGAAAATGGAATAAAACACAATATTAATAATTTCTGGACGTTTACTAGTAGTAAAAGAGAAACGCGAATAGGTGATAATGCCTATTTCTATAATTACAACACGTATGAAACTGGAAATATTGCTCAAGGATCTGCGCAATATTTCTCATCGGTGTATACCATCCCGGACTTTAATTATAATATCGATAACATGGACTTGGATGAGATTCCTGTATTACCAACTATGGATGTGCTCAATATTACTTCTATATCAGAAGAGGAGGTAAAACGAGTCATTAATGGAAAAGTAAAATCTAAAAAGTCAAGCGGTCCAGATAACATCCCACCTTATATAATTAAAAAATGTGCTGAAATACTTGTTCCAAAGCTAACCTTCATTTTCAACCTTTCATTAAAAAAGTCTTGCTTCCCTGAAAGGTGGAAAATATAAAAAATTACACCAGTTCCGAAGGCAGGCGTTCATGAAAATATATCTAACTACCGCCCTGTTTCCATTATTGACACCTTTGCAAAAGTATACGAACATATACTATATTTTAAGATCTATAATCACATTAAGGCAGGTATTTCAGAATTTCAGCATGGATTTTTGCCTAATAGATCTGTTATTACAAATCTTGTAGGATTTACTCAGACACTGTATGATGTATTGGATAACAACGGAAGAACGGATGTTGTCTATACAGACTTCGAAAAAGCATTCGACAAGGTAGATCATAAAATTCTTGTCCAAAGAATGCACCAGTTTGGGTTCTCGAAACCACTACTTCGGATGTTATGTACTTACCTGAAAGATCGACGTCAGTTTGTGTCTTTTAAAGGCGAAATCTCAGACAACTTCATTAGCTACTCCGGTGTTCCCCAAGGATCTAATTTGGGTCCCCTTCTATTTTTAATTTTGATTAACGACTTGCCGAATAATCTTCGTCATGCCAGTTGTTTGCTGTTTGCTGACGATGTAAAACTATATAAAGTTATACATCACAAGAAGGATGAGGATGAGCTACAGCAGGACATTGATCGTGTTGTACAATGGTGCGATATGAATCTCTTAATGTAAAGAAATGTAAATCAGTAACTTTTACCAGGAAAAAGAAAGGTACGATTGCGTCGTACTATATAAAAGATACCAAACTAGAAACAGTTTCAGCAATAAGAGACTTAGGAGTAATATTTGATGAAAAATTAACATTCAAAGCCCATATTGCAAAAATAACGAATGATGCCAACCGTATGCTCGGGTTTATAATAAGGAGTTCTAAATTATTTACTCAATCATCGATTGTTATTCAGTTATTTACTAGCCTTTTTAGGAGTAAATTAGAATATGCATCTGTAATTTGGGACCCGTGTTCTAACGAACAAATACATACTATTGAAGTTGTTCAAAACAAGTTTGTGCGGTATATGTATTATAAAACAAATAAGACACCTTGCCCTTTTGATACATCAACACTGTATTTAAGAAGTAACTTTAACCTCACGTCGTTGCGCAACAGAAGAATCATTATTTCTCTAAAAACGTTAAACAAAATCGTAAGAAATAAATTTAATTCCATAGGACTGGTCATTTTATCTCCTTTCATGTTCCACGAGCTGGAGCTCGCATGAACACAGTATTTCAAGTTCCAAGATCTAGAACATCTCATCACTTGAAGTCGCCATTTAGTAAAATGCTACGATTTTATTTTCAGAATCACACACTGTCATTAATATTAATATACATTTTAAGGCCTGTGTTTCTAATTTATAAATTCAGACTCCTTTTCTATATAATAGGTGCTCTTTAACTTATTTATTAATATAGTCACTTATTACTTTATTTATATCTTTGTTGCAATTCCTGTATTTTTATAGTGTAGAAATAATCACTGTTGTACTCTGGATTGTCATTTTCTCTGTATATGTATTTTCCATTCATTCTTCTTCCTTGTCTTTATTATCTTCAGCATTATTATTGTGTATTTATCTTTACTTACATGTATGCATTACAAGTACTGTTGACTGTTGTGTTAAGAAGGTACTGTATTGGCTTACTGCCTGTGTAAAAAATAATAAATAAATAAATAAATAAATAAATAAATAAATAAATAAATAAATAAATAAATAAATAAATAAATAAACAATATTGAGGAGCAATGAATATTCCGATATAGCGGTAATTTTGGAGAAGAACTGTTTATGTTTTAATTTTCAATCAAAGAGAGACATGCGGCCGTAATGGCGAGTGGCCACAAGGATCCGGAAAAGAATACATTTTTAATTCATAATACCAATTTAACATAATGAATCATTGTTATCCGTTGACAATATAAAAGGCGGTTTAGTATTGCCAATGAAACTTTCGAAGTACCGGTATTAATGAAAAATGTTGTAGGCTACATTATTATTGTTATTATTAGCAAATGCATTGTAATTGGGAAATATCCTGGTGGCAATGGTCACTTACAGTGATGTGGTAATAAAGTAAAGTTGAAACGTAATTACCAAGCAGCAGCAACAGCAACAACAAGAAGCTTATAACAAGCAATTCCATGGAAAGAAAATGTTACAAGAAATACTACTAGTTTAACTTTCAAAATCCAGCATCATCACATGCAATTCACACACAACTTAAGTATTTCCAGTGCTTAACACTACAGCTTACAATACTATAGGTTGAGCTTACTACTAGCTTACAAGTGATAATAAAGGAAAGTTCTCAACGAGAAGCCTAACTTCTTGAGATAAGAACTCGTGTCCTTAAACGAAGTTCCTCAGGCTCCGAAGAAAAGGCCCCTTACTTCCCATATACAGTGGTGGTCAAAATAATAGAGCCACCTGGCAAAGGTTTGGAATAAAGTACAAATTTATTACTTGACATGTTTGTACTATGATGGAAACAAAATTTTACGTTGTACAGGAACCATTACAACAGAGTCACATTGTACCACAGTCAGTTATATAGATAACACAACTCAAACTAATCAATAATATTCAAAAGAATACCAGACCACAGGGTCAAAGAAATAGAGCCAATTGACACAAATATTTTGTACTTGATCGCAGTCTTACGAAATTTACAGGAAAAGTTGTTTTTGCATAGGAGTGAATTAGTACTCCGTGGGGTAACCCGTATTTTTGACGATTGCCCTGCACCTCGTACCCACAGAGTCGGCTAAACGCCTGCATTCGTCGCTGTTGATCACATACCAGGCTCTCTGGATTTCTTCCCAAAGTTTATCTAACGATGTAGCTTTTGAGCGGTCAATTTTCTTGTCTACGATCTCCCATGAGTTCTCAATGGGTGATGCGTCAGGAGACTGAGGTGGCCACTCTAATACTTCGATATGGTGTTCTTGAAAAAAAAACTGCCTTATAATCCTTGCAGTATGCTTTGGATCGTTATCGTGCTGAGATTTCTATTTCAGCGGCATTTCCTCTTCAGCATAAGGCAGCATAACATTGGCCAAGATGTCTTTGTACATTTCTGCGTTCATTATACCATTGATACGGTGTATTGGACCAATGCCGTACCATGAAAAGCATTCCCATACCGTAACACTTCCGCCACCGTATTTCACAGTTTTTAAAGTGAACTTGGGATTAAATTCCTGCTTTGGTGGGCGGCGCACATAGACTTTTCCGTCTGAGGCAAACCTATTATACTTGGATTCATCGGACCAAAGGATGTTCCTCCACCAAATATTAGGTGTTTGTTCATTTCTCCGGGCGAAGGCCAACCTTTTCCGAACATTAGCTTTTGAAACATGTGGCTTCTGTCTCGCAATGCGCCCATTCAATTTTGCGGATCTCAGTCGTCTTTGAATCGTTGAGGTTGATGGTTGAACATCATTTTTGTTGCTAAACAAAATGGCTTTCAGTCGTGGTGTTGACAAAAATGGGTCTTTCTTTACTTCCCTAGTGATGAGTCTGTCTACGCGAGGAGAATTTACACGAGGTCACCCCCTGCTATCCGCCTGCGGCTTTGTTTGTTTTGCCAGTCTAATGGCGTTCTGGACTTGTTTTCACGGAACGTGTAAAGCTTTGGCTATTTATTCAAGGACATCCCACTTTTGAACATCCGGAACATTACTATACGCTCATCATCACTTGTATGCTTTGCTCTGCCCATCTAGAAGAATGTAAATAAAACCAAACGTCAGTTTACATACAAAATAATATTGAGTGGAGGTTTGTTGACAAATAATATCGCTAGCCCCCAAAACAACTGCAAAACATCAATTTGAACGGGACTTCTGTAAAACGGCTCTATTATTTTGACCCATAAGATTCTTACCTTTATGCCTCTTTCCGCACGTCTAGCTCAAACGCCCCCTTTCGCACGACTACAGATAGCAGCGACGTCTTCCCTGATGTTGTATAAAAGGGACTGACAACAGGGCACTCGTGGAGATTTTGCGAACTAATAGATATCCTAGTTCTTAATCCCCTCAATAGAGGTGGCTCTATTATTTTGACCGCCACTGTATATTCAATAATGTTATAGCTCCCACTTAAGTGAGGGACGCATGGGCAGTAGATGGCTCTCTTCTCATTCACCATCAATGCCTGTTTCCACTTGACCTCAAAGCGTATGGTGGGGTCCAACAGGAGGAGTTTCTTTTTCTTGTAGTTGATGGCAATAACATCTGCTCGCCTGGCCTTCTGGTCTTCCCCGTGAACCTCCCACATTGCCTTCCGCAGAGTCGTAGCAACGAATAAACGGAGCTTGCGATGGCGCACGTTCCTCTGTAAACCACCTTCAGAACAGCAGCACACCGCATGGCTCAGGGTCTCCGGTTCTTTACATCCTGGATGACGACATCGATTGGTAGACAGCGAACGCCCTGGTATCGCTCTCACTACTGATATATCACATGATATCTCGATCACATTAGTTCACTCTGACGATGAAAGACCTCTTAAAACATTCATCCACGTTGTGGCCTTGGAACCATCCTTTCAAATCTCTACGCCTTTGCCTTTGTGAGGAAGATGCCGCCAATTTCCGAACGATCAGTAACGAAGCTCATTCCTCAGCTTCCGAGCAGGAGAGGATAAAAAGACCTCGTTTACTAGTAAGCTAGACGTGGCAGAGCTTCTTGCTTCTCTGATTTCAAGTCTCGACATCTGGAGAGAAGTTCATCACAGGATCAAAGTAATCGTTCCGAATGTTAAAAGTTTGAAGGTATGCTTGCCATTGGGTTTTTATGTTGCTCAAATCTCTGAAATTCCTTGGGGCATAAACCATGCCATTAGGGCAATCATTAAGTTATTCCTATAATATATTTAGCAGTTGCACAGGCAATTTTGTCAATGTCAACACAAAAAGTGAGATATCATGTTTAAGGGAGTACACTGGAGTTAATATATTAACCTCGACCAAACATATTGGTTAACAATGTTCAATTCTTGATCAGGTTTGAAGAGAACTGAAGTGGATAGACTGTTCAAATCAGCTAATAAGTTACGAATTTAATGTTGCTGTGTCCAAGATAATTTCTTGCACGAAAGTCGCTCTTATAATTTGGCGTTTTTCCACTTGAAATGCATTGTCAGTTATTGTCACCGGACAGTGACATATTAACCATTACTTAAAATCCTATTCTGAATGTTTCTAACCTTGCATTTACTTGGATCTACTTTCATTTGATATTTAATTTATGAAAATAATTGTATGTGGTTGTGTAAACGCCTTACAAACAACTCTATCCATAGGTATATAGCATAAAGAAGACAGAAAGAGATGAATGCATTTTGTTATACTGCGGAGCGGCCAGGTTCAGATCAAAGTGAATCTTATCGGTTTAACACCTGCCAATATGTCAGTCCTTTCTCATAGTGTGCGTGTTCCAATTTACCTGAAAGGACTCAATTAATCTTCTATTCTGACACTGTTGAACCCTAGTAACCTAGTTTCAGAGATTATGCTCTAAAACAAACAACAAAGAGCATATATTTATTGTCCTACCCAAATTGGATCTGTAATTGAAGTGTGAATATCTCTATTACATTTAGGAGTATTTTGTTTAGGTCCGCCTCTGTGGTGTAGTGGTTAGTGTGATAAGTTGCCACCCCCGAAGGCCCGGGTTCGATTCCCAGCTCTGGAACGAAATTTGAAAAGTGGTACGAGGGCTGGAACGGCGTCCACTCAGCCTCGGGAGGTAAACTGAGTAGAGGTCGGTTCGATTCCCACCTCAGCCATCTTCGAAGTGGTTTTCCGTGGTTTCCGACTTCTCCTCCAGGCAAATGCCGGGATGGTACCTAACTTAAGGCCATGGCCGCTTAATTCCCTCTTCCAATCTTCCCATCCCCACAAAGCACCTGTTCAGCATAGCAGGTGAGGCCACATGCGCGAGGTACTGGTCCTCCTCCACAGTTTTATCCCCCGACCCGATGTCTGACGCTCCAGGCCACTGCCCTTGGGGCGGTAGAGGTGGAATCCCTCGCTGAGTCCGAGGAAAAAAAACCCTGGTGGGTAAACAGATTAAGAAAGAATATACTAAACAAAATTTCTTCTGAACAGTAGCAACTTGACAAACTCCATTAAATGAGTGCAACTCTGTTATTTACGTGTAGTTCACGAGAAAAATAGTTTTTTTATTTAGAGAATACTAGCAGCTTGTGCACAAGTGCTGCAAAAGGAATGATGGTTTCAAGATACCTGGGCGAAACTGTAGTCGGTCTTCGCTATGGAGTTGTTGCCACTGAAATTCTCTCTGGGCTAAGTTTTTCTCTGACGAGTCTCTATAGAATCGGCCACGTCTACGAGGATGTCCCCCTAGTAGACATCGCAGTTTAATAATAATAATAATAATAATAATAATAATAATAATAATAATAATAATAATAATAATAATACTGAGTAAATTGGCCGTGCGGTTAGGGTTACATCAATGTGAGCTTACATTCGGGAGATGGTAGGCTCGAATTCCATCGTCGGCAGCCCTAAAGATGGTTTTCCGTGGTTTCCTATTGTCACGCCAGGCAAATGCTACAGGTGTACCTTAATTAAGACCATGGTCACTACCTTCCCCATCCTAGCCCTTTCCTATCTTTGCTTCGCCGAAAACCTTCAATGTGTTGGTACGACGTTAAACCACTAGCAAAAAATTAACAAAGTAATAGTAATAATAATAATAATAATAATAATAATCATAATAATAATAATAATATGGTCTCAGATACTGTGACCGTTCATCACATCATCAAGATTATATTGTGGCATTCCGCCGCTCAAATATGCCGTTTTCCGCGCTTTCATACGTTAATTAGCGCCCAAGTCAGCGCACGTCCACCCTCCACGGGGTGCGAGTGGCGAGCTGTCAGCCCCACGCACTAAACTCTCTTTGCGCGTAAGTACTGTACCGAGACATATTTTCGCCTCCGGCCAGAAGCGCTCTCACTCAGGCGCGACAGAGAAAGAAACACTCCCACAGCAAGTAGGTCACGGAGGTCGTGCCCAGCGTTGGCAAATATCACTCTTCCGCTCCTTTTCCCGCGAAAACACCGCTGCCAGAGACCTGTCTTCAATTGTTTTCAGGAGAGTAATTATCATAACTCGCATACTACAAGGCAGATTTTCATGACTCAAGGTTCATTAAAAGCGGCGAAATTTATAGAAAATTTTGACACCAAGAAGTCCTTTACATGATTCTAATGGAATAATCTACGCTGTTTGTGGACATCCCACAGGTGTTCACCATCTGGAGAAAGCTGTTAGGGTGACCGAAGCCACGGAACCGCCAAATTGCAAGCCCCTCCCTCACTGGGATATCAAAGGACGCTTTCGAGATTAAAGCAAAACACGTGAAGTGATCAAAATGATAAGTGATCAGTAGAAACTCGCGCAATTGAGCTTTAATTTGATGCATTGATCGATCCTGGAAACCACGTGCCACCGGACCGCTTTCTGCAGGTAGGAGGAGTCTTACCCTCTCTTTCGAGTCCGACACGTTTCATGATAAAAGGGGGGTGCGAACTGAGGCAAGCATCTTGTTCTATTTTGCCAGTGGCATAGTGAGGTGGTACCTAATGTGAGTGACTCTTCAGTATTCTTTGCTTCAGTGCTACAAAGTGTGACCAGTCAATAATCATTTGAATAGTGTTTATGTAGCTGAAGTTCTATCAGTGATATGATTATGTAACAGTGAAGTGAAGATTTATTGATACTAACAGAGTGCGGTATTTAACCCTAACCATGACGGTCATATGATATGCAGAGTGCTTATGCGTACGAATATATGAGTAAAGAGAACGTAAATCAAACGCTAGTAGGCTGTGAAATCGTGTAAGTAAATTCACGAGTGTATTAACTGCCGAAGAAATAACATGGGAGATTCAGTAACCATATAATGAATGATCAGGTGTAGGAGAAAGTGCGGCTCAGTGGCGACGCGTAAACTCAGGGCGATATCGGTAAAAAAAAAGGAAACAAAATCCCAGACGTAGTAGCTAATCTGTACTCCCATATAAACTAGTGCTGAATTAGGCAAGGTCAAACCACGTTCGTAAGGGTAGCTTTGGGACTTCTAATAACAGTGAAAGTGCGAACGTGATAATTAGGGCCTAAACTGCCGACAGTGGGATAGACAGCCAATAGGGAAAGCAACGGGCTACAAACATTACCGGTGCTTGGTTAGAGGGCTCGAGCCTATGAGTCTCTCTGATCATAGAAATTATAATGTGTTGCCAGTTATCACGATTATAATTAAGTCAGATTCCCTCATTGTGTTGTGTGCCAGTGACGTCAGTCTCCGAGGAAGAAGAGAATCGACGGGAGACCCGTACTTAATCAAGACGCCGTGGAACCTCAAGGACTGCCTACAGTGTACGGGGAGTCAAGACATCATGTCATCCACCCAGCAGCAGCCGAACACCGGACTCCAGGTTGCTGATACAGTCGTAATGGACGACTAAACGACTAGATGTGCCTTCTTGGGTGAGCTGTGGGGTGATCCAGGCAGATGAGTATTGTGAAAATATTTGAAAGTCTATTTCCTGTAAAAATGTAAATATTTAATGCATGCAGATTCTTTAGAAATGTAGGGTAGGATTTCGTTGTTCTCAAAGGG